>NC_056730.1:133447149-133594649 GCF_019279795.1 Protopterus annectens | reverse complement strand
TGTGTATGAGTGCATGTGTGTATGCATGTGTGTGTGTGTGTGTGTGTGTGTGTGTGTGTGTGTGTGCATGTGCGTATGTGTGTGCATGCATGCATCTTTGTGTGTGTGTGTGTGTGTGTGTGTGTGGGAGAGTGCATGTGTGTGTGCATGCATGTGTGTGTGCACGCGTGTGCATGCATGTGTGTGTGCACGCGTGTGCATGTGCATATGTGTGTGCATGCGTACATCTGTGTGTGTGTATGTGAGTGCATGTGTGTGTGCATGCGTGTGTGTGAGTGCATGTGCGTGTGTGTGTGCATGCGTGCATCTTTGTGTGTGTATGTGTGTTTGTGTGTGTGTGTGTATGTGAGTGCATGTGCGTGTGTGTGTCCATGCGTGCATCTGTGTGAGTGTGTGTGTTTGTGTTCGTGTGTGTGCGTGCATGTGTATACGTGCGTGTGTTTGTGTATCTGTGTGTATGTGTGTAGATAGATAAATAGATAGATATACACACACACATACACTTGTGTAGACAAAGACAGAGACTGAGAGGGATACGTAGACACAAATAGACGCAAAACGTCAATATTAGTCTAAAAGACTATCTCAGCCTTCCCCAGGTTATCGTGATTAAGGTGACTGTAGTACTAGCACTCTGTCTAAACACTGGTTGTTTTGTTAAAAAAATTCTAATGAAGAATGGTCACATTCATATAATTTGGCAGCCTGCTAAGTGATGTACTAAAACAAAGTGGACTTTTCTAAGGTAGCTACTTTGCTAATGGATGAAAATGTTAATACTTCATAACCGAAAAAAAAAATGTTTCAAATAAATAAGGTGCCCTGTGATTGACTGTAATGTGTTTGAAAACTAAATTGCAGTTTTATTTGTCTGTTTCAGGTTCTGGCCACAGACATGTCAAAACACATGAACCTTCTAGCAGATCTGAAAACTATGGTTGAAACCAAAAAAGTCACAAGCTCTGGGGTGTTACTTCTCAATAACTACTCCGACAGGATACAGGTAAATATGCAATTATTTTTTTTTTACATTTATTTTGCAGTCACAAAAGTACAGGCATATGTGCTAGTGGATGTGGAGGTGTGTGGTACATCTCCAAAAGCAGGATAACTGTAGGAGGAGTTGTGCAGATTGCACACAATACTTCATTCATGTTGTAATGCACAGTGGTAAAAATGTTGCATTCTATGTATGGAAATAAAGTATTCCCCAACACTTAGTTTTAAGCACATCATACTCAAAGCTCTGGATAAATATAGCATCTGTTGGGTTCCCCTAGGCAATCCCTGAGCCAGAGTAGGGGAGCAAAATATCCTCCAGAGTTGAGTACAAAGGTAAATTAATAAATAAAACACCCATTATCTGTAGAAAAAGAGCTATTATGTGTCTGTATAATAACTCTTTGCTTTAAAACATAATAGCTCTTTGCTGTCTTTATGATACCTTTCAGAAACTGTAGCAAGGAGCTATAGCTCCAAAGGCAAAAGCCTTACAGATTTTGAAGTTAAGCTATCATTATCTCAATCATGGCCACTTACTAATACTGCCTGTGCAAGGACTGTTGAGAGCTTACGATCAGGAAAAGTATTTACACCAATGACATGCAGGGACTGCCCAACACCCCATTATACAGTGCTGATTGCATCCCTTAAACAGTTTGCACCCAGGGCAACCACTTCATTTGCTCCAGACGAGTTACATCTTTGGCCAAGTTCACAAGCATAGGTTCTTAAACTTTGTTTTAAAGTTGCACTATGTGTGAACTTTCTCACACTTTGAAGGCCCTAAGTACAGAAAGCCTTCCTCTCTAGTCTGATGTCCTCTCACAATGCTAATGTATGGGAAAAAGAAACTCTGAATGTGCAGAGAACAATTTTTGGGTTTGTAGGAAAGCATATATATCTGGAATAGCATTACAACTCCTCTTGAACCTTAGTGTTATAAAACCTATTAAAGGTATGGCATTCATTAACTTTGTACCTTGCTGTAACTACATAACTTCTATACCAAGTGAAAGCATGTAGTAGTGTTCCACAGCATGAACTATCCCACACCAGTCTGTTGTTTGATTCTTGAAAACCTCTCTTAGCAAACTGTACTCCTACTGCAAATACATAAGCATGCCTATTTACCCTTTAAACCTCCAGTTTACATTATTAGCCACTAATGTAGTAAAACTGGCATTTCATTCTGCATACCTTAATGACTGCATATCTTTGTAACATGGCACATGAAATGCGCCCATACTTATTAAGAAATTGGTAAGCCACCAACTGTGAAGATATGTTGACAGAAGCCTCTTCCTTTCATTGACTGTTAATGTTGACATCAGCTGGCAAGGAGCTTAAGTGATCATGGGAAGTGGAATTGCTCTTGTACAGGGTGGACTTTAACCTACTGAGGACTTTCATTTGAAGTAGAAAAGGATTATCAGGGAATGTCTGACAGTACACAGTTATAACTTTATGATGGCATGGAATTAGGATGTGGCAGCCATGATACTGCTTATTGCTTGCTTGTTCATACAGGTAAGGGTGCTTTTGGGTACCACTGTATGGTGTTCTGATGCCAGATGGGAAAGAAGGATTTGTGCCTCATTTCTGGCTTTAAACATAAGCAGGTGGACATAGAATGCAGTATGCACTTCCCTGCCATATATGCCTACTTAGTCTGTTTTTCTGTGTCTTTGATGTGACACAGGCTATACCCACTTGCCACACTTCTGTTTGTGTATAAGATATCAGTGATATGAGCAAGGGGTCCAAAAACAGCAAAGCATACCAGAAGCACAGAAACATTTATCCATGCATGATTTATTATAATGCAACATAAATCTATTTAGAATGTAACAGTCACCATGTGGATTATAACTTGTCCATTTTCACAGCAGTAGTGGATGGGTGGCCTGGTATTGTCTGTTTTACATTGTGTAATGCAACAGCTGTATGTCAGTATTTGACTAATAGTCATGTACCTTTTTCCTTGCCATACAGGTCTTACAGAATATGGTACACTGTGCAGATTTAAGCAATCCAACCAAACCTCTGAAACTCTACCAAGAGTGGACGAATCGGATAATGGAGGAGTTTTTTCGACAAGGTGACCGAGAAAGAGAGAGAGGCATGGAAATTAGCCCTATGTGTGACAAGCACAATGCATCTGTAGAAAAATCACAGGTACAGTCTTCCAAAAAATGCATTTATTTTTCTAAAATGTAGTGAAACACAGGAGCACATATGCTGTGAACACTAAAATGGCCTGTATAAAATGCACACACAAAGTATGGATGTTGTATTGTTTTTCAGAAGTTATGCCATCTAAGTATATAATATCAACAGAAGATATTGTAAGGCCAATGTCTTGTGTTAAAATTCCAGTTTTAAACAATAAGCACTGTTATCTGTTTATATAGTTATACTTCAGTAGTTAGTCGTAATGATTTTGTAAAACACATCTTCATAGTTCATTGCACCTGAATGTTGGACAGATGATTGTAAGATGCTTATGAGTGCGGGGAGTAGCAGTCCTACTTATGCTAACACTTCTACATTTGCTCACGTTTGGAATGGAAAGCTACATAGAATTAATTGACAATATATATGTAATATACAAAGCTGGACAAGTGGCTTTGCATACTTTGCAAGGAATTTGTGATTCAAAGATGCCTCAATATTTGCTAACACAGCTGTTCTCTGCAGAATAGCAAGAATTTTTTCCTAGCTGCAGGTAAATGCAGTAGTTGGTGAGGCATGCCATGCTCTATTTTGGCTGTTGGGTGTCCTGATGCACTTCTGTTCAAGGATTTTTGTGTAGCAAGGACACTCATGGATGTCTGTATTATGTGACTTTCATACACAGTAGTGTACAAATGCACAAATGCATACGGCACTTTAGCAATGTACAGCTGTACAATAGGAGAATCTGAACAAGGGGAAGCAGAGCAGCATTACTCAGATTGGTGATCCAAGTAAGCAGTATGGTGCAGCATGCACAGTGTGTGTGCGTGTGTGTTCGCCCTTATGTATGAATGTTGTATATGCATGTGTGCACATATGCGTGTGTGTGTGTGTGTGTGTGTGTGTGTGTGTGTGTGTGTGTGAATGTTTATTTCTATGTGTGTGTGCATGCCGGTACAGTGTAAACGTGGCTGATGTGCTTGCACGTGCTTAAGAGATTATTGTGATAGTATGTATGCATATGTCTGTGTAGGTTTGATGCCTCCTGCCTAAACTGATTTGTGGCTCATAGGAATGAGAAAAGTGTGGATGGATAGTATTCTGGCACTAGAAGAGAGAGAGAAAGAATGTGTGTGCTCATGTGCCCGTGTGTTTGTATGTATGCGTGTGTTTGCCCTTATGTATGTATGTTGTGTATGCATGTGTGCATATATGAGTGTGTGTGTTCGCCCTTATGTATGTATGTTGTATATGCATGTGTGCACCTATGAGTGTGTGTGTGTGTGTGTGTGTGTGTGTTCGCCCTTATGTATGTATGTTGTATATGCATGTATGCACACGAGTGTGTGTCTGCCCTTATGTTTATATTATGTTGTATATACATATGTGCACATATGAGTTTGTGTGTATGTGTGAGTGTGTGTGTGTGTGTGTGTGTGTGTGTGTGTGTGTGTGTGTGTGTGTGTGTGTGTGTGTGTGTGTGTGTGCATGGATGTGTGTGTCTGAATGAGAGTGTAGGCATGTCTGTGTGAGTGCTTCTCTGTGTTATCTTGTAAGTGCCTGCATTACTTACTTACGCAAAATGATAAGACACTCTGCTGAGTAGTAACCTGTTCAGATGAGCAGTTCATAGTCATGCAAATTCAAATGTAATGCAGTCCAAGTCCGTGCTATTTGTGCATGTCTTTACATTGCATTAAAATGGAGAAATATAACTTGAACTGTGTGAACAGGGTTGCACTTCAATGCAACATGACTATGGCTTCCATTCACAGACAAATACTGTATTTATGCTTCTGGCTTCCTGCTTTCTTATTTCTGAAGTACTGATAGCTCCATCAGGGGTATTACTGGTATGTGCATGAGATAAAATTTCCCTATTCCAGTTCCCTGGATTTCCATTTCCCTGTGTTGGATGCTGTTATCATATAGATCCATCAGCCTAAGTAGCCTGATTTGCAAGACCATGGAAATATGGAATGCATTATCATGGACCACATTAACAAGGACATTGGCAACCTCCAAATGCTTGATCCCACACAATTTGGTTTTGTCAAGGGAAGATTATGCCTGTTAAATTTGGTAGACTTCTTTGAGTCTGTCACCAAAGCCATGGACAAGGGAAAGACGGTGCACACTGCCTACCTTGACTTGGCCAAGGCCTTCAACACTATTCCTCACTCGGGCATATTAGATAAACTATCCCAGCTTGACGTAAATCCATGTATGGCTAGATGGATAGCTAACTGTCTCACTGATAGAATTCACTCAGTCAAAATAGGGGAAGCTACATAAAGTATTAGACCCATAATGAGTGGCGTACACCAGGGATTAGTCTTGGGGCCCCTGCTATTTGGGATATATTTCTGCAAGGTGTAAGCTAAAATGAGAGGTCTATGGCTGACCAAGTTTGCAGATGACTGCAAGTTGGGCACTGTCATCAACTGCCGTAGTGATGTAGACATACTACAAGAGGGTCTCACCCAGACAAATGACTGGTGCCAGAAACACAGCCTCAAGCTAAATACCAAAAAAATGCATCAACATCCCCTTTGGGGAGAGTGACTTCTCCACAAATTATGACATTAATAACAACATCCTAAGCATGCAAGCAGTTGTGAGGGACCTGGGCACACAAGCTGACAGCAATCTTAACTTTTGACCACCATGTTGTCTCCATTATATGGAGAGCTTTCTACATGGCTCACCTCATTAGTAAGGATATTTCTTCCAGGAACAAGGAAGTCATAACTTCCCTTTATTCCTCCCTTATTGGGCCCATCATCGAATATAATGCCTCTTTCTGCATGTACCTCATGAAGCACATGCAGCAGCTGGAGAGACCACAGAGAGTCCTGACCAGGAGAATCCAGGGCTTCAAAAATCCATCCTGCATTGGTAGGCTAAATGATCTGTCCCTGTAATCCATTTCATACAAACTTCTCAGAGGTGATCTATGTCTGGCATACAGAGGAATCTCTGACCCCATCTTAATGAGATTGCTGCATATATGCAAGCCAGACTCCACTCACATGACCCACATGCAAGCCCTCAACTTGGTCTGTGACATTAATAGGACTGGCTGTTGGGATGGATTTGCCTCCCAGAGACTCCCCCATGTGTGGAATTAGACTCCCTCTCCACATCAAGCAGAGCACTTCATTTCCCTCTTTAAGAGGGACCTGGATGACTGGATGGGAAATGGAAATTAACCCCTGGGATTCCGTCTGTGCCCCTGCTGGACAGGGGTATCTGGTGCTGACTTGTGGGAACATTGGCTAATTTATTGGCTAGCCTTATAAGGGCCTCTGGGACAGTAGCCTGGTAACTTGCTATGATCCTGTGATCATTTACATATGTGTATCTACTGCACTTTGTTCATGTACTGCATTTTCCCTGTGACCATGGAGATAATTGGGGGGGGGGGGGCAGTATACCATTACTTTGATAAATGCTGCTTTAAAAGTAACTGCAGAACAAATGCAGAGAAGAAGTAACCTGAGAGATCCTGGCAAAGCCATGAAAAGATATTTATACATCTCCCTTCATAAAGCATCCTGAGACATATGCAAACTGCCCTAAAATGTTTCAGTACACTGACTGAGCAATGCGCAGTGGCTCATGAGTCTTTCTAAACAGTCAAAGTCTGCTAGGCTTGACACTTCAAGACACAGCCATTTTAGTTTTTTTAACAGGGTGTGTCTGTAAAAAATCAAGCTGCAGAAACGAAAAGCTTGTTTACTGTATGTGTACATGAAACTGCATAATAACTTATCATTATGAAAATAAACTAACAAATGATGTACACTTCAGGTGACAGAATGGGGTTCTGTCACACTGCAGCAGACCATCACATGACAGCTTGTGTAGTAACTGATGGGTAGAAAAACAGTTGCATTGTGTAATCTGTTAACATCCACGTCAGACCTCATATCCTTCTCTTTACCTGTCTCTTCGCTGTTAGAAACCCACAGTTGCGTTACATAGTCTGTTAACATCCTTATCCAACAATACATTTGTCCCAATAAATTCCTCTGTTCTGTTCATTGGAGCAGAAATTAAAAACAACAAGGGTAAAAAATGATCCACAGATAATATTATGTACTGTATGAAAAATACTGTTGGAGCTGTCTGCAAAAAGTCATACTGATTCTGCTTTGCATATCTTGCAGTCTTCAGAACAAAAGTCTTGGAGTTGCAGAGAATATGTCCTATAACTAGCCTAGCCTGGTTACAGAGTTGCTGTATCCAGGACTGTTAGTAAGCTTCTGAGCCCCGCAAGCCTTTCTGTGTTGGAGGAAAGCCTTCTAGCTTATCAGTGGGAGTGGTAAGCACTAGGTAGCCTGTCTACCATGAGAGATGTTCTTGCCCAGAAATTGTAGTTTATTGACCATTTGGACAGTTTGTCTGTCTCTTTCAACTTTCTGGTTTAAAAGACCACATCTGCGCTTGTTTCCCATCTTTCCTGTAACTAACCTACTGGGTAGCACTAGAAAGCCTTAAACTGATACAAGCCTTCTAGCTTAGAAGAGAGACTTTGGAGTGATTAAGTATCAGTTTTCTGTAGTTTCTTGCTGTACTTAACTGTTTTCCGCCTAAATGCAGATTTTCCAGCGTTTATTGTCATTTAAAAGCTTGTTTTTTTCACATATTGTACTTTTTTGACTGCCTGCACTTTTAAAAAGCTTTTTGTTTAAATAATTTGTTTAACTTTTGTAGGCTACATAGTAAAGTGTGATAGCCTTTTCTGATCATTTGTAGTCGTTTAAAGCTGTTTTAAGTGTATTTTTTACTGTTTTTGCCTTATCTTTTAAAAAAACAAACAAAAAAAAACAAATAAATTTGTGGTTTCCCACCTTTCTAAGCTAGTATAGTCCAGTTTTCAGGCTAGTGCTGAATTCAGGGCTGTGATACTAGTTTCTGAGTTGCCCATACATCACTTGGCTAGAAGGAAGTTTCTCTGTTCACCTGTAAGAGAAGGGAGCTTTGAGCAACCTTGCACCACAACTCCAGCCGCACACAGACCTACTAAAACAGCACTGGCAAAAAATACACATAAATACACAAAGTCATACTCGGAGGCTCTAAATAACAACCTGCAAAAGCATCAGAGATCTCCAAAGCAGACACCCAAACAACATGCACTTCCTGTCACAAACCAGACAACACATAAAACACAAAATCAGTGAGCCGCACAATCACAGCCCTTAAGGCGAAATAACATACCTAACACACTAGTAATAGGTGACTCTATAGTCAGGCACACTGACATCCTACTCACTAGGCTGGACAAGCAGAAGGTTACTGTTAGCTGCCTGTTGGGAGCCAGAATCCACCACATAACACAAGCACTCAGGTCACTCCAGAACAAGTACAAATATGACTCTGTCATTGTTCATGTTGGTGTGAATGACCTGAGACGTACCTCCCTGGACTACATGAAAAGAGACATGGAAGAGCTCTCTGATCGTGTAGCCCAGGCTGGTATGACCCTGACCCTGAGAAACATCCTGCCCTCACCAAGAATGATACCTCAGTATAAAGAAAAAATGATCAATCTCAGCAATTGGCTAATCTTCTGGTGTCATTCAAAGGGGATCCAGTGTCTGTCAGCCTGGGACGACATGCTCGACAAGCCGCATTGCTTCGCAAGAGACGACTTGCACCTGTTACCCCTAGGCTTTCGAATACTGGCCAAGGCTCTTGCTGCCCCCATAGTGCCTTTTTTAGGCAAGGCTCAAAAGTCAAACCCACCTACGTAAACAGCACAATTAACAAAAAACTGAGGGTTATGCTACTCAACACCAGGAGTTTAAATCTCAGTATGGAAAACGTTGACATCTGTGCAGTAACTGAAACCTGGTTCAAGGCTCCAGAGAGCACCCCAGCACTACCGGGCTACAACTCATACAACATGTTTCGGCCACAGAACATGGACCGAAACACAAAAGGAGGGGGTGTATCCATATTCATCAAGGATACCTACACCTCCAGGTTAGTGGCGCAGCATAATACCTTTGAGATCATCCATGTGCAACTAACATCGGGCAAATCTGCAGTGCAAATTGTGGCCTGTTACAGATCACACTCCATGACCCAGGACCACCACTCCACCTATCTGGAGACACTGGAAAACATGAAGGTCCTACCAAACACCCTGATATTGGGAGATTTCAATTACCCTACCATTCACTGGAAAAACTACTCGAGTATAAATTCCCAGGCCTAACGCTTCCTGGAATTCATCAACTCAAACACCCTGGAACAGCTGGTAAACTCCCCTACCAGAGGTGAAAACATATTGGACCTGGTCATCACCAACATGGGCGACAGGTGTTCCACACCAGACGTCAGCCCGTCACTTGTTAGATCAGACCATAAACTAATCACTCTGGATGTCCACACCCCACCACCACCCCCAACTAAGGAAATCACAGTAAAAAACTTTTCTAAAGCAAACTTCACCTTACTTAAAGCAGAGGTGGTAAGTTTCACAGCCCCCACGCTAAAGGATAACGCTGCCCAAGATGGAGAAACCTTTACAAATGCACTCTATGAGCACTTACAAGGATGTATGGATTGTGCCATCCTTAGCAAAACCAAGACTCACTCCTCTAAGAGAAGGAAACCAGTTTGGTGGACCCCTGCAATAAACGGGCTATACAATAGAAGGAGGAAACTAGTTCAGAAAAAAAGCAAATCCCAAGAAGGAAAGACATCCCTGATCAGTATCAGTAAGAAACTGAGGTCCCTCATGAAATCATCCAAGGCTATCTTCAAAAGAAAAATAGCCACAGATTCAAAAGATAACCACAAAGCCTTCTTTAGCTATGTTAAGAATCTAAGTGGCAACTCGCAGATATGCTCTGAACTAGTGCAAAATAGCGCAAAATATACTGAACCTACTGATATTGCCAACATCCTAGCAGATAGATTCAGTGCAAACTTCACCCCCATCTCACCTCCAAAAGGGCCCACAACAATACCGTAAAAGTGTAGTGTCCCAAAAATCACAGATGCACAGGTGGAAACAGTCCTTTCAAAAGCCAAAAACACAGCGCCAATGGGACCAGATGGTGTCTCAGGCTGTGTCTTGCACGAACTACAGAATGAACTAAACCCCCACCTAAACACGCTGTTCAACCTCAGCCTCTCCACAGGCTATGTGCCCATAGAATGGCACACAGCAATGGTTATTCCTCACCACAAAGGAGGGGCCACAACTGACCCTGGTAACTATCGCCCTATAAGCCTGACTAGCCTGGTCTGCAAGGCTATGGAGCACATCATCATGGAACTCATTAACAAAGACATTGGGAACCTCCAAACACTTGACCCGACCCAGTACAGCTTTACTAAGGGCCTACTAATCCTGGTTGACTTCTTTGAGACGGTCACCAAGGCCATAGACGAGGGAAAGGTGATTCACACAGCCATGAACACAACTGAGAAGGAAAAAGTGCTTGGAAACAGTACCAAAATCACAACAAACCAAAGCACTTGCAGAACCAGCAAACAAAAATGCCTCTTCAGGTCAGTGAACCAAAAAGATTTATTTAATGCCACAAAATAATAACTTGCGTTTTCGACTTCATCAGAATGAATAGTTAACCAAGCTGGTAATCTCCTTAAATCACCCTCCCTTCCCATTGACAAAACAATTAACCAGTTAAAACATTTAGTATAATTGAATGTAGTACATTCAAAGTGCAACTGTAAAAATGCAACTATAAAAACTCCTAAAACAAATAGTTACTTGTTACAGTAACAGATTTTTTTTAAAAGCAGATTTTATTTAGAGGGTTATTTAAGGACATTGCTAGGTTAGTTAACTATTCATTCTGATGAAGTCTAAGGACAAAAATGCAAGTTATTGTTTTGTGGCGTTAAATAAATCTTTTTGGTTCACTGACCTGAAGAGGCAGCTGGTTCTGCAAGTGCTTTGGTTTGTTGTGATTTTGGTTCACACAGCCTACCTTGACCTCGCCAAGGTTTTCGACACCATTCCCCACTTGGGTATTACAGAAAAACTCACCAGCCTGAGCATAAACCCTTATGTCATGAGATGGGTTGCCAACTGGCTTACAGACAGAACTCACATGGTAAGAATAGCGGGCTCCAGGTCCGACTCTAAACCAGTCACAAGTGGTGTCCCGCAAGGCTCGGTCCTGGGACCTCTACTGTTCAGCATATACTTCTCAGAAGTACAGGCAAACACAGGAGGACCATGGACTGCAAACTGGGAGCTATAATTGACTCTCTGGCTGACACGGACATCCTCCAAAAGGGCCTTACTGAGCCGGACACCTGGTGTCAAAGTCATGGCCTCAAGCTAAATGCCAAAAAATGCATAGTCATCCTGTTTGGGAAAAACAAAACACCCACGAATTACCACATAGGTGGCAGCCCCCTTAATACAGAAGAGGTAATAAGAGATCTGGGGACCCAAGTAGATAGTAATCTCTCCTTTGACAATAACATTGCCAAAGTAGTTAGGAAATCCTTCTATGTGGCCCACCTAATTACTAAAGGGTTCTCATCTAGAAAATAAAGAGGTTATAGTGCCCCTCTACTCATCCCTCATTAGACCCATCATAGAGTACAATGCCCCATTTGGGATGTACCTCACAAGACACTTCCAACAGCTGGAAAGACCACAAAAGTATCTCACCAAGAGGATTACTGGTCTCAAACATGTGTCCTATGCAGCCCGACTGAAAAAACTCTGACTGTACTCGGTGGCATATCGCTTACTCAGAGGTGATCTCTGCCTGACTTACAAAGCCATGTCCAACTCAGAATAGATGGACATGCTCCACCTAAAGAAATCCAAGTCACGGTGAGCCACATGCTCTAGTGAGCTAAACCTCACCACAACAATAAATAGAACATGGTGAAGGGATAGATTCCTGTCACAGAGACTCCCCATACTTTGGAACAAAATTCCAAATTACATCAGGCAGAGCCCCTCACTAACAGTCTTCAAGAGAAACCTTGACAAGTGGATGGGTAACAGAAAATATACCCCTGGGATCACTTCATTGGCTCTGCTTGACAGAGGATCAGTTAATTAATCAATGGGGCGGCGAAAGCCGACACACTCTGGCTAGGCTTATAAATGCCCTCGGGCAGATAGCCTAGTACCTACCTATGAACCTGTGACCTGTGAACCTATCCCGTTTTAACTTGCTGTACTACAACTTACCTCATAATAGTGTAGTGAAGTGCAGTCTTGGAGTTGATATATTTAAGTAGCAGGGGATGTGGGGGGTGCAGTGGGGCTTGCCCCCCTGCTTATATTTGGTGGAATGTAATCTGGTTTATGTTCTCTATAGTCAGTATATGTATCCTGTGTGTTTTCAGTCTTTTGGGATTCAGGATTTTGAGTTTTCAGGATTTCTAATTTTATACACACACACACACACACACACACACACACACACACACACACATATATATGTAGTAAAAACTACAAGAAAAACCTAGCCAAGCTAGAGTTTTCACTGCGTGATAACTTAAGCCTCCTGTAATAGAGACCCGTGGGATATATGCAATGATGCCTTAAGGACATCAAGTGTTTCAGCTATATGCTTTTGAATGTTCGTGACTTTTTCCTTTTTAAGTCTTTTTGGACAGGTTCAGGCCAACAAAGCCAAATACCACTAGCTGTGGACATGTATGTTTCAGCCTTCTTATGACCTTATCAGCACAACATAAGTGGAATGTTTGGTTATAGTGTAGAAACACAGGGTCTTTAAACTCAGCTGATGTCCATACATTGCAATGTTTTTGATGAGTGCAGCAAGCAATGCAGGAGCCTAGGGCCACTGTTACATGCCACTCAGTGTCTGTATTTGTGGAATCAGAGTTTTGTCCCCATCCTTAGCTTTAAATCAGATATGTTCATCGTTGCTGCAGGATTCAGCCAAGAATTAGTTTTATCTCTCTCTTTCTCTCTTGTAATTATTTTCACAAACAGAATAGCAAGATCCAGGCAATGTCTGGAGAGTGTACATCTTGGGGATATGAGGCCATGATTGTGACATATGTGTTCTTTGCAGATGATGCCCTATATTCTGAACTGATTGTGACTTCCAGCAGGTAGCTGATACTGACTGCTGAGTGTGAAGTTGACAGTCTAACTATCAGCAGAGCAAATAGGAGGTCATGATTATGTCCCAGAAGAGAGTAGGGTGTCCTTGTATGTGAAGAGGGAGCAGCTAACTCAGGCAGAAGAGTTTAGGTATTTTTGAGTCTTGTTCACCAGTGACGGCAGTTGGGACAGAGAGATTGACCAGCAGATGAATGCAGGAACAGCAGTACTGTAGGCATTGTGTTGGAGTTAAAAGCTAGCTTAATCATAACAGGAAGCTCAGTGTTACAAGTCAGTATTCTTATCCTAGGCTCATAGGCTTTGAGTTGTGACCGAGAGCATGAGACCATGTAAGAAAATTGCAGAAATTAGGTTCCTTTACTTCGTAGGTTCACACTCCATGAAAGGTTAGGAGCTTTCCAAATCTGGAAGGAACTAATACATGTTGAGAAGAGCCAGTTGAGCTCACTGGATCACCCATGGAGAATGCCCCCTCGATGACTTCCAATGAACGTTAGAGGTGTGGTCCACTGGGTGGAGGCCCCAGGCATACCTAGAACATATTGAAGGGACTATATCCATCAGCTTCACTGGGAATGTCTGGGGATGCCACAGAATGAGATGGAAAATTGTGCCACAGGAAGGCAGTTGGGTGTACTCTGCTTATCTTGCTACCTTTGTGGCTCTCACCAGGATAAGCTGCTTAGAAGATGGTTGGATGGCTAGATGGATGTATGGATGGATGGATAGTTCCACAAACACCAACATGCACACAGCTTGCTGAATATACAGTAGTCTGTCATACCGTTTTTTTTCATGATCGTTAGGTATTTAGTTCACTTCATTCTTAATGCAGCAACATTTTTTTTTGGGAAAGATAAATGGTGATGATAAATGATAAATGTGCAGTAGGAAGTTCACCCCAGGGATCACTTCAGTGGCCTTGTTTGACAGGGGCACTGGGAATTAACTTTGGGCGGCATGATGCCAGGGAATCTTCATAGGCTAGGCTTATATAGGCTCCAGGGCCGTTACCCTAGTACACACCTATGAACCTATGATTTAACAACTGCACATTGGTTTCTGACATTTAGCTAAGTGCCTCAAAAATGTTACTATTGTTATGTTATCATTTAAGATCCAAAAGAGCAATGTACTGCTAGAATCTTGTCTTATTCTATCTGATTTTTAAGGCCCTAACTTCCAATTTTGATTCTCTGAATTTACTACATCACGTTGCGGTGGTGGTGCTTCAGTAGCATTGTTGCCTCTCAGTAAGACGTTGTCCTGTTTGATTCTCAGCTAGAGCATCTTCTGTGTGGAAACATGCATGAATGGGCATACCTTCGTTAAAGGTTGTGCGTCAGGGCCGGCAACTTGGCACGTAAAAATCTACTGCCAATCATTAGCAGACCGGAGTTCCGTTGTGGCGACCCCTAACTGAAATTTGTTTTTCCGGGCATATTAGATGCATTTTATAAGGTATTATTTCGAAAGGTAGATTAATTTAGAAGACAGTAAATATTGCCTTTATTTACTTGTGAAGTAGCAGTGATATTAATGATACTAAAGCAAGGAGCTAAAGAAGGAAAACTCCCTTAATTTTATGTGTGTGTGTGTGTGTGTGTGTGTGTGTATACCTTGTAAAACCTGTCTGCCAGCCGATATACAATCATTTTATGCAGTAGGTCAGCATTCAAGTATTTCGTCTTCTCCCATATTCATAGATTCATAGATTCATAGATTAGTACTAGGCTAACTGCCCTTGCGAGCCATTTTAAGCCTAGACAATTATCCCCTGTGAGATTCAAACCCTGTACCTTGTGTTCGTAAGGCAAACACCTTAACCATTAGGCCATCCTCCCAATCAGCATCACATTTGGCATAGAAGTGATAGCTGTGCAATTGTGACATTTGATAGAATGAATCATTTGTAAAATGTTTGTATTTGCGATTTCATAATGCTCTTTATTTTCTTAACTCTGATTAGCTGCAGGTATTTCCTCTTAAGCTATATAAACTAATCTTTTTGTTTGCTGATATATTTGACAGGTGGGATTCATAGACTACATCGTCCATCCCTTATGGGAAACATGGGCAGACTTGGTCCATCCTGATGCTCAGGATATTTTAGACACACTTGAGGACAATCGAGAGTGGTATCAGAGCACAATCCCTCAGAGTCCGTCACCAGCACCAGAGGACCAGGAAGAAGGAAGACAGGGACAGTCTGAAAAATTTCAGTTTGAACTAACACTGGAAGAGGATGGTGAATCAGATACAGAAAAGGACAGTGGCAGCCAAGCAGAAGAAGAAAACAGCTGTAGTGAATCAAAAACACTTTGCACCCAGGACTCAGAATCCACAGAAATTCCACTGGATGAACAGGTAGAAGAGGAAGAGGAGACCCAAACTGAGGCATGTGGTGAGGAGGTGGACCACACTGCGGACACGTAACAGTGTTCCTTCTGTTTTTTTTTTAAAGTAGTTCCAAAGCACGTGTCTCACTCTACAACCACGGTCACTTACCACCCTTGTTTTAAAAAAATTTACTCCAGACTGATATTGGTTTCTCAGTTTTGCACTCAGGAATAATATGTCAGAAGTTCACTTTCATGACATCATGGAGCAGTGGCAGTACAGCCATGAAGGACATTTCATGTGGACTGACTTGCATTCGGGGATCTGAGATGGAATGCATAATCGTAACCCAAAGCAGAGTGAGTAGACTGCCAGGGGTCAGCAGAAGGATGCAGGTGATGTTTTGGTGATTCGTATCTAAGGAGGAGTGCACTGAGTTGGATGCAGGGTGACACACTGATGGTGTAATGAATGGTGCTTATTTTACAGAACAGAAGAAAATCTGTTAAGAGATGGCACACAGTATGAGGCCGTCATCACTAGGAAGATGACCTGTGGAAATTACAAGATAATTTTCTAATTTTATGTCTTCCTCAAAAGAAGTGTGCAGCTGTTGAGCTGCACAAACCTCTGCATTTTGTATGATATGTAAAACAGAGATCTTTTGTAGATTTTACTTTTATTAAAATGTATTAAGGTATTATATTTAAAATACTTTTTTTGTTTCACCTGCCACTGGCAAATTTTATTTTAAAGTGTAACTTGCAAGTTTTCTGTACCACTCCTCGCTGTATAATGCACTCCTGACACCCTGTGCTCAGAAGGGTTTTCCTGTAGGTACGGATCAGGAGAAACTGAAATCTCTCTGATCTTTTTGTTTTACTCCAAGCCGAAAATTCAGGAAAAGCAGACCACTGGTTTCATAAGCCACTAATTGTCTGTGTGGGCACTTTCAGAAAGGCACTGACATTTTAACCCAAAGCAATAGGCACTTCTTAGATTTCTCTTGCAGAAGTCTCCATTTCCAAAGGAAATAATGTAAAGGTCAGCATGGCAGTTAGAGATTGTTGCCATATAGTGTATGCCTTCATCATACAGGGCTTTTGTATTTTAGCACTGTGTGCTAAGGGAGCAGGGGGAAGCAATCATTCATTTTTCTTTTTAAAAATAAAATCAGCAAAGACAAGCACACAATGAAATGTACTGAGTTTGCTGGTTCTCAGTTTCTGCATGTGTACAAGGACATAGTAGATTCAAGTTAAATTATAAGGTGCTTCAGCATTAGCCCTCTCCCAGTAATCTGTCCTCAGATATCCCAGGAGAGTTCAGGAGCGAGTTCCAAAAATTTCTCCACATGGCACTGCAACAACTGCAATGTTTATACAAATTGTGTAACACCACATGCTGCGTGACCTGTATTTGTTTTTTTTTTTTAAATTCAGGTATGCCTTGTTGCTTGACTGACTGGTACGCAGATTGTAACATGCCTTTTGGAGGTGCTGTGCAAAATATGTATGCTTTCATTTATAGGGATGATTGCCAGCTAGATTCCCACATATACCCCTAGCTCCATTAATTGAGAATTCACCTCCAAGCAACATCTGAACCACAAAAACTCAAAGACAGAAGATTTAAAATAAAATAATTTTGAATTGGTAATTGGGTCAAATGTTGGTCATCTTCTCAGCTACTGTTCTCTAACTGTAATTTATTAGAAATACTGATATAGTGAGTTCTTGTTAGAGAAACTGACAGAGGAGGATCAGTGATAAAGAACTGAACAGTTGTGCAAGCATTTAAGCTGAGGCTTTCATGTCATTTTAGAAGTGGGTTCATCTTCAGTACATATGCGTGAAAATTCTGTTATAGACAATCAATTAATGAAGGAGATGATTTTTGGTTCCTTCCTGTGTAGGGCTGAGAATGCACTAAATTTATTTAGAGAAACTAGTGTTCTTGTTGAAGTGCTTGGCATGTTGATTGGAATGCTTCTTCTCCCCAATAAATAAAAAAAGACATTTTGCATGAAAGACTTATTTTAGCTTTCCACAAGGAAACGCGGCAGGTGACAAGCAGGGTACTGTAAACAAACAAACCCACCTTAATAGTGGTATTGCTGTAGCTTGCAAGTTACTGAACACGTACTGTTTAATTTTTTTCCATTGTTGTTATGGTTTTTTTTTTTTTTTTTTTTTTAGAACTTATGTAGATAGAACAAAACTTGTTTTATTGTGTTTTTAAGGAAACAAAACTTGAATGGATCTGGCTTTATAGAGAGCTCATTGGGAGTTTCTTTAAAAAATGTATTATTTAATTATTTTATATTGCGTTGTGCCATGCCTTTTTCCTCACCAGATGACCTTACCTGTATACAGTCTTGTTTGTCTCTGTTTACAGCCATGTATTTATTGTACTGTACATAATGTAATGTTTATTGTAAATTATCACTTCTTATTATTACATCATCTCCTGATGGTGTTGCTGTATTTGCAAACTCTTGGTGAGAGAATGAATATTATATATATATATATACTTATTCCTTGTACATTTGCTTATGTAATATATATATTATACATCACCTTAGAGCTTGTATATTGAGAATTTGAAAAAAAATATAAACCTGAATTTAAAAAGCTGCAGGTCTTTGGTCCCAGGGCTGTGCCTTAACTTTTAAACAATAGTTTCTCTATTTTGCTGCATTTGGAAAGAAGATAGTATTTGGCTAGGGCTGGGCATGAAACTGCACATAGCTTTTTTTTTTTTTTTTTTTTTTTTTTGCATTATTTATTTTTAGCCATAAATAGTAGCACCTGAAACCTGCTGGATATCTTTTGCAGCCGTAGTATTTTTGCAAAGAACCAGCAGTGAATGGCCATCTCTGTGGTCACCAAAGGTTTAAGGCTGTGCGAATCCACATGAAATTATGCCACTGTCATCTGTCATTTTTGACTAAGATAAACACTACAGGGATATTAATACATAAAGTTTAAATTGGCACATCTTTAGTACCGATGGTCACAAGTTACCACTAGTTCCTTTTTTTCTTTTGCTAAATTCAGAACTGAGAACGCTTCTTCTGGGGTCCTACAGATTCTGAAGTACCTGCTGCCCACATGCAAGCAGCTCGCATAACTGGCTGTTTGTGACACCAGGTGGAAACACCGCTAGGAAAATAACAGTCTGTAACCAAGCTGTTGCTACTAGATAAGGTAGCATCTTGGATTAAGATTTAGTCATGCACATACAAAACATTGGTTTGAGGAAACCAGACAGAGTTCCCAGGAACTGAAAAAGCTTGTACTTAGCCATAAAACAGCTGGCAGTTACATGCTGTAAGTGAAGTGTGTGTGTGTGTGTGTGTGTGTGTGTGTGGGGGGGGGGTGCAGTAAATGAAGGCATAGGATATTCACTGGCAACATATAATGGTGCGGGACATCTGTATCTACTCAGACAACTGGGTTTAGGCATAATTATAAGACCCCTGACACACAGAAGAAGTATTTCAGCAGTAATAAAAGCACTTTTTTCATTCTAATCATCTGACCTGCACTGAGCTTCATTTACAGGCATTCAGTTTGCACTGTAGAGCTGTACAGTCATTCATCCCTTGTCATGTCTTCTGCCCTAACTCCATTATTTAGATACTGAGTTTAACACTAGAACTACCTATTGCAACCACTTCTGCCAATGCCTGTACTATGTGAATAAACAAAATCGCTTTAAGCAACTTAATTCACAGTTTCCAACACGGTTTTATAACAGAACATAGCTGTGGGCATGGCATTTGTCTAAATAATTATCAGATTTGTCGTAATTTATTTCAAAGTGTAATTTGTTTTCAGAATGAAGAGAAGGAAGAAAAACAACATGACAAAGACATATAAATACTTATTTTTGAGGGGAGGGGGCATATAAAGCAGATGCAAAAGACAATGGCATTAGGGGAGGGGGCATATAAAGCAGATGCAAAAGACAATGGCATTAGGGGAGGGGGCATATAAAGCAGATGCAAAAGACAATGGCATTTCTTCTGTGGAATGGCTCAGATTTGCCCAGCCCTGAAAGCACTTGCGTGTTTTGTGAAAGGAGTTTTTTTATTATTATTATTAGTTTTGTAATATTACAGAGCCTCCTTTTTGACACAAAAACTGTAGATTTTAGCAGCCCTGGCCCGAAGGAGTATGAATGCTTTCATTTTAAACAGTATCAAAGGGACACGCACATGACCTACAAAAACTCCTGACAGGTTGTTTCTTTCTGTTTCTCATAGCTGTCAAGCACTTAACTTATCCAGAGACACAAACGAGACACCTCTTCAAGGTGTTTCCTTAGTCTCCTATAGCCTATGGGAATAGTACTGTGTTATCAGGTTCCAAACCCTTCAGAGTTTTTATATGCAATGACATAAAATAAAAGCATGGGTTGATTCTGCCTAAATTGTGTGAATTCATTGTGTGCTTGTACAGTGAAAAACTGATGGTGTCATGTAATGTCAATGATAACTTGCATATTATGGGAAAAATCCAGAAAGCTGTGGTATCTACAGTGTTACGCAACACTGTTTCACCTTGTGAGATGTCTACATTTATTTTTTTGTTTCCAGAAACACTGTGAAGGTAAAGGAAGACAGAATGAAGACAGGTCTTTTAGTCCTCAGCTGTCTGAGAACTATTGTTGTAAGACAGTTGGCATCGTATTAAAAATAAAATAAAATAAAAAAAAACAACTTGGTGAAATCTGAACATGAGAAGAGCATGCTTTAAGCAACAAGGTGTGACATTCCTGAGCGTGTGTCACTACATTTGTGCAGTTCACACTGTTGAAAGTAAGCTGTTGTAGCTAAGAATGTGTAGAAAAGAGAATATCAGCATTCTTCCCTAATGTTTCTGTACACCATATGACGACATTGTATTCTTTCAAACACGTGTACTGTCATGTCATTCTTAGTTACATCTGTTATTAACATATTCAGTTGTACAAAATGAAGTCAATGATTCCAGAGGAACTTAACTGAATATAAATGAGGGTGCTTCCAACACACACACACATACACAAAGTTACGTATTACTGTCCACCTTGTTGTGTGATATTGTACCAAAAAAGCTTATCTTTGTCAACCACTGGACAGTTTAATAACTGTTAGACATCATACAGACTTCTGACACTATTTGCAAATACTGACTGTCAGAAACATTTTATTTTATTTATTTATTTATTTTGCATTTCTTGACCGGGATAGCCTGACTGGATGCATGTCCATTTTCAGCGGAGGCCCGGGGAGAAAACTCCAAACTTACAAACGGATAAAGACAACCAAGTTACAGTATATGTACAAGCATATTGTATTAACATACAAGTTAAAGTCTGGCATTTTAAGCAGATTACTTTTTAGAGGAAAGAGTTTTAAAACTAAGTACCAGCTCTGCAAAATATATTGTAAATATTGTACCGTGGTATTAGACAGCTTAAGTTAAATGGCAAGAAGAAGTTACAAGCTTGCAGAAGAATATGCAAAATCAAAGTACATCTAAAGGAATTAGGGAAAACTAGTGAGAAAAGGAAAGAGATCTGGAATTCGTAAAACTTGCCATACATACACCCATACATACACAAAGGTACTTCTAACAGATTGTGAATCTTGACAAAAGGCAGCAACCATCAAAGGAATAATTACCAAATAGCTCAGGTACAAAAATCTCTCTTTACTTAGGCAGCATGGAACAGCAAAACTCGACCATACAAGTCTTTCTGGAAATATACCAGATATATTGTGTGTACATTAAAGAAGGGTCTGTGTAGTCCAAGGTGCTAAGGTGTGGCTGTTCTGTGCTGTTTAAATAAAGCTTTGTTTGCATTTGAACCATTTGCTTCTGTAAATGTTAATTTTTGTTTTGTTTTGTTTTTTTTGAGTATGCAATTCTGAATGAGCTCTTGTGCTTTTGAGATCTGGGTTCTAGTGTGCGTTGCTTATAACATACAGAGATTTATAACAACACCCCTCTAAAAAGGAATGGTAATGCTGCAGTCTGAGCAGATAGTGTGAGATCATGTCTCTTCATTTCAACTGTGTAAAAAAAGATACAAAAGCGGAGGTATGAATTTACCTGCTATGGACAAGACAAACAATGAAAAACAATTTATTATGTGTATACATTAAAAAAGCCAGGTAAGGAATGTTTCTGATGAAGGAATGAAAGAAACAAAACTAAAAACCACTACTTACTGCTGGTATTGTATATGTTCAATGTTAGTGGAGGTGAAGGAGTCATTCTACTTATGAATATATGGTAGAGCTGTAGAATTAAGTTCCAGCCTGAGTTGTATGACCCGAGGTGCAAACTGCATTTAACAAGACTTGTGGCTGAAATAGACTGCTTATACATGAAGAAGAGGTTTGTAACAGAGAGATATGAATGTAATGGGATAAGTTGGATGGAGGTATGATGCTCATGGATTTGATTTATAAGCTGAAGGCCTATTGACTGCTAAGAAACTTGCTGCTGCAGATACCATATTATATCTTACAGGTTCCTATGTAATCAGCTACTTCCTTCATGAATGCAATAGTGAGCTTCATTTAAATGAGACAGGGAGTTTATTCCATTGGTGTTGCAGTGTATGAGATATGACGTCACATTTCCCACTACGGTTCATAGTCATTTTTTTGCTGAGTCTGAGCATTTCTTGTGCTTAGATCTCCATGTGGAGTTGATTGGCAAATGCCAGAATGTTGCATGTTTTACCTGGAATTCGGCATCATTTATGCTGTACCAGTCATATGTAGTGTTAAGTACAGTTTGGAGTAATAGGCTGTGTATGCCGGGTTAAGGACTATGCTCACAAGCATACCTCTCAACTGTCCAGATTTTTGCAGAATGTCAAGATTTTTGTCTCATACTTTAGGCCTATGCCTAATAAAATTTATGTTTTTTTCTAACAAATCACTGAGGAATGAAGTCACTAAATATTGACATGCAGTTGAGGTTCAGACTTCTTATCCTTCTGAAAATGCATGCTATTACAAATCCCATTATTCAAGCAACTTTCTAAAAGCAACATTTAAAATCTGTCCCTATTTTTGGGCCTTTGTCCCCCCATTATTTTAAGCTTTGTCCAGATTGCTTGTGCTAAAAGTGTAGAGGTGCATTCACAAGCTTGTAGTCATCTCTGTATTAGGTGACCCAGAAGGTGGAGCCAGTTTTGACATTTGAGAAGATAAACAATAATGGCCTTTGGGCAGAACCTTGAAGGAATTTGCTGGTAAGAGGGCACAGTGAGGATAGGTGTCCTCCTATTCTTACCTGACGTATACATTCATGTAGTGGCTTGTGGATCCAAGTTATTGGGGCTTCATTTTCATTTAGATCCTGGAGTTTATGTATGGTTCTGGAATGTTAGATTGAGGTAAATCTTACTTCTGGGTACTATGTTGTCAAAAACAATTATCAGGTTAGCTTAAAAGATCTACCAGTGACAAAACCACACTGGGTTAGGTCATGTAAAAGATGTTTCATTGTGTCCTGAGTGAGTTTCTGTGCCACAATGCAAAGTATGCTTGTGAAACTGATTAGTATGTAATTATTGCTATCTATAGAAGGGCCTCCCTTGTGGGTTGTGGCTAATAATCTGCTTACAGATCTTTGCGGCATTGCCAGTTTTTAATGTGATATTAAGAATGTGTGCAAAGGGTTTACATTTCACGTGCTAGGTTTCCAGGTATTTCATCTGATCACATTAAATAGATATTTTTTCCTTTACTGAGGGTAGAGGTGACAATTCAGATGTAATTTTGAATGGAATCATGTTGTCTCATATACAGTCTTACTGAATTCACACAACCAGATTGCTCAGAACACCATTATTACAATTTTAAAAATCTTTAAATGTGTATTATTTTTATTAGATATGGTTTGGAGTGGGTCTATATTATATGTTCAAAGAGACTTTTCTTTGAACATATAATCATCGACATCTAAACAACGAGCACTGTAAAGTGCGAATGGCCATGTCAGCAAATTTTTTCCTTGGGGAAAAAAATTCAAGGAGCGGTACACAAAAAACACAAACTTCAAAACCCTAATCAAGTGGGGGACTTTGCCCCACCCACCCAACAACACCCCCCCTAACTAAATATATCAACTCTGAGATTGCTCTACGTTTGCCAAAAGGGCAATTCCCGATAATGGCCAACTGAATGTTTTCCTGAGGAAAAAATTTGAGGATGTGGCATTCGTGCTGTAGAGCGTTCTCTCTTTAGGTGTCGATGATTATATGTTCAAAGAAAAGTCTCTTCGAGCATATAATATAGACCCATTTGGAGTATATGAGGAAGGTCTCATAACTGTGATCAGAGCTAAAATGGGGCCGAAAACGTTCTGGTCCATTATATATTTTTAATTCTGAGGTTATAATTGCAGTATATAACGGTCCAAATCTAGGTTCATGGCTTTTCAGTTGTAACAGGCTCTTTTAGCAAACAAGAAATTCTGATATATTAGGTATGCAAAATTGTTATCATACTCATAAATACAAATGTATACTATTACATATTTCACATGCAGCTATGAGTGCTGTGACAAAGTGTATTCATTGCTTACATTTAGTCAGGAAATGTCCTTAAGCATAACTCAGTCTTTTCACGTATGCATGTCAAAGTTGTCAGCTGCACTGATGTATTACATGTAGAATTAATCCCTACTGTGCAGACAGATCATCCCAGTAAGCTTCTTATACAGTAAGTTTTCAATGTAGACATTATAGTATGCTATATTCGTTTAGGGTAGTAGGACCTAATAAACCTACCTAGTTTAGCCTCCTTTCTTCTCATTTTGAATACCTCCACAGGTTCTCTACAAAACAGAGTGCTGCAGCTAATTTCATGAGTCTATAACCATCTCACTGATGAAATACTTTTACAGGTTGAGGAAGAAGTTGATATCCTCAATCTACTGCCCATACCCCTGCCTCCTTCCTGCATTGTTCCTGTTCAGGACAACCTGTTAATTTCTCCCTGACATAAACTTCTACACCCATGTCTAATCTGGCTTTGTGGCACAGGGGATGGATTCCCTTCTGCATCCTAAGAAACCAGAATTTGAGTTTTGACTCCAATGGTGAAGTAGCCGGGCAGTTGGGGAGGCAGAGTTAAGTGGTTAATCCCAATTATCTCTGCCAATGGGGATATGGGATTGTGTGCACACAGAGCACACTGGGCAGTTCTGACTTTCTGGTAGAAAGTAGGAAGCCCACAGCTCATCACTCAGGCTGACTGAGCAGGGATGCCTAAACGGAACAACCCTTGCAGAAGTAATAGACTGTCCTCCACTGTAAAGCGATGTGTGCCTTTCTGAGTTTGTGCATTAAGAATAGAAGAAACTAAAAGAAAAGAAAAAAATTCAAACCATCCCCAATGGCTGTCTTGGCCATGGAGGGGGTTGTTGAGTAACAGATAATGAGGGCAAAGAATGCAAAAAAAAAATCTGTACCCATACTTGTCTTTTCTGTTTTTAAATTGAATGACATTCTGATCCTCTATTCTCTGGTTATATGCTTTGTGTTCTGCCCCACTCACTGTTCAGCTGGCTTTCCTCTAGACTCCTTTCAGCAGCCTGTTATCCCTCTCCTTGAATTCTTCTTGAACTGCATAAACTATGTAAGGTGTTGTCTGATCAGACTGGCAACATTAGCACTTTGCTTCTGGAGTGATGCCCTTGAGGATACACTGCAACACTATTTGCATAACAATGTGGATTAGGATGATTTTCAGTAAATACAATTCAATGCATTAAAATGGTATGCTGTCAGCTACATTTTATGGAAGACTGTTTTGTGACCACAAGTCATATCTAGGATGATGGTAATAAACTTGTTGTAGTACTATATTCCTAGTGGCAACATCTCACAACATTATGGCAGGGGTACTGAAATTCACTAATTCCCACCATACTACCATTAATTCATCTGATATATGAGAATGTATCCACTGTTGTCCTATTCCTTTCTGCATTCACATCATCCATTCTATATCATCTCTAACCTCAAACTGGAAAAATGCATTGGAAAACTGGCTTATCTTTCCTTTAGAATTACTCAGCAGACTTCCTTATGCACTACAGATGCATCAGAAAGTGTGCATATAGCAGGCAGCTAAGAAGGGAGAGTATAAAACAAATCATTACATCAAGATTAACAATGCACAGGACTGAAAACACATGATTAGATGCTATTGAAAAAGTGATTATCTGATGAGTCCTATGTATGTTTGCATACATTATGAGAAATATGTAAACTATCAAGTGAAGCCCTGTGTACAGCATATAACCAGACACTCTGAGTAGCTAAAGGTTTAGGAATACACTATCGCCACTGTGAACATGTACAAGGAGTCAGGTTAATCCATATAACTTTATTCTGTTATGTAACATAGCTATAAAACCAAACTGGTTAAAATGCCTTTCAATTGTCCTTATTTTGCAACCTTTATTAATCAATTGGTGTATAACATTAAAGATTTAACATGTTCAGTCACAGTCCATGAACCAGACATTAATATAATACTTAACTCAGATTTTCAGAACTTGACTTGTAAAACAGTAAAAATACCATGTTTTTCACAAAACCTCCAGCCAATATGACCACTGTGACTTGACCAGGTCAAAATTTTCAAGAGAACAGATTAAAGGTTTGAGCCACCATCTGTCCTTTTTTCTGTACTTGGTCCATTATTTAACATAGTGTCAATGAATCACATATTAAGACATCCCTCAATCTACTCCTTTGTTACATCTAGCAGTGAAATATGATACTAAAGAGGTATAAGCACTAATCTCATTATTGCTTCCCCCTCGTTCACTCAGTTAATTATTTACTGTAACTAGCTAGTCCTGAAAACGTCTATTGAAAGACTGCTAAGTATGGCCTGTACACTGTTGACCTCTCCACAGGTCCTGGGTGGCTGAAGCTATCTGTAACTGCATTGACTCATGTTCAAGCTAAAATGTCCATCTGTTTTGTATTCTCGAGATCAGAATTCTGGTTTTTATTCTACCAGTTAGAATTCAGTGTGGCACTTTCTTCACTGAAAGGTAAAACTTCAGTAGATGTTCCATGCTCAGCTATAATTTTCATTTCGTTATATGGAAACACAGTCACACGTTCAGTCTGTTCTGCACTTCTGCCATTTTTTCTCAAGCTTCACCACAGTTAATGACTTTACAGCTTCTGCCTCATTCACAGAGGTTTCTTTCATAGAAGGAGGTCTGTTTGATCAGAAGACTGTAGGTTCGCCTCCTGACTGGCTTGGCTGACACATTTTTGGGGATAGGGGGTGGGTTTTTTAATAATGGTTAAGGTGTTTACCTTACAGACAAGAGGTACAGGGTTTGAATTTCACCAAGGAATAGTCTTAAAATTATCAACAAGGGTGGCTAACCTTATACTTACCTATGAACCTATTTCTCACTCATTTCATACTTTTTATGTCTACATTTAAATGCCTGTAAGCTCTTTTTTGAAAATGGCATAAAATGCAGGTGGTAGGTCTTGTAGGTTAGACTTTATAACTGAACCATGTGCAACATTAATTACATCTGATGTACTCTGTTTAAGTTTTGATCAGCTAGTAGATCTGAATATCAGTTTTTGTAATTGCAGGAACTGCAAATGTTTGTTTCACACCAATAGCAGGTTCACAGTTTTAACCACGAGACTGTTCTGTTCAGCAGTTTTGTTGCTTGTAAGCTTAGTAAAATACCATGTCCGTTTTTTTTTCTTTTCTCTATCAGCAATCTCAGATAGTTGGGTAAAAACTGCATTGTTTTCATTTCTTTTCACTTTTATGCTTACACTGTTATGCCATCTGGACTAACATTTCCACTTTTTTTGTTTTAGTGCCTGACTTGCATCAATTCAAAACACAAGGCACATATTTGATTGTGCTTTTTTAGTTTACTATTTATTCCTGCAAATTAACCTGTCAAACTCTAAAGGTTTTCTATGTAGAATGCTATAATTTTTTGTACTGTTTCCATATTTTTATCGATATGACAATTATTTTTCTCTTCCTGATGCACATTATAGTGTTCTTATTTGTTTCATGGGTGCTTCTCTGCATTCACCCCTTTCAAGTGCCTCATGGGTGAACATTTACTTGTTCATATTTTTTCTATTGTATAAGCTCTGTTGAAGCATTTTGCTTTGCTTCAGGGGAGTGATTTCCTTAGCTAATTCTCCAGTATGAAAGCAAGGTAGAATACAATTCTTACTTGTACATGCCTTTGAGTAGTGCTTTTAAAAACTTATTTCCAACTTGTAAATGGTATTTTGTTATCAAGTCAAGAAGTGTTCTCTACCCTCTCCAAGTTCTGCAATACATTTTTTTCTCTGTAAGCATTAAGTGGGAACATGTGTCTGAAACTAAATAGCCTGTTCAAACTCAAGCATCATTTTGCTTTGTTCTACCTGAATATGCATGTTTCCATCCCTACCATTTATTTCTGTTATTTCGAGCAAGGTTGCTTCTGTAGGTCTCTCACTCCAACAGCTGCTGTTTTTACTGCTGTCTATTTTCACCATCTCTTTCTTTAAAAAAAGCACACCTCTGCTGGCATTCTGGCATCCTTTCACTTCAACTACTGCAACCTCGAATTCCTTCTTTAACTTTTCATTCTCTTTATGCAATCCAAACTCTGGCAACACTGCACCTCTTTCATAATTACGTGTGTCTGTCCATTTGCATCAACATCTCTCTGTACTCTTACTGTGAGACTGAAATATTCTGAAACCACACAATGTTTGTTTCTTGTTTGTGCTTATTTATTTCTTCCTGCTGCAGTCAAGCTGTCCTGTAAACTCTGCTGTAGGACTTGTTGAGTGTCTGCAGTTCTCTACTCCAAACTGTCCTGCACAGAAACCATACTTCAAAAGAGCTTCAGTTGTTTTTTCCATATTTCCTAAGTAATAGTAGGATCCCTCAGGTATTTAAACACAGTTAATAAAAGAAACATCTCTGTTGCCAAAGGATATATTGTACAGGCACAGGGTTTACATTAGAGAAACAGCACCTCAATCAGGTTCCAGACAAATCGTACCTAATGCATGTGCTCTTTTTACATGCAACAGTTCAGGTGCCTTGTAAATTCACAAGTACCTATTAGAGTTGAGTTGTAACACACGTTTTTCATTAATATTTTGTTACATGGCATCCTCACCTCAATTTATTTGCATTTCTTGAAAAACAAAATTCTCAAATGTTTGTTTTGCGTCTTCATAGATCAGTCATTAGTGCCTGTTACAGAATGGTTTCTCAGTATGCAACTTTCATTAGTGCTCATTCATGTGCAGATTTTCCAGACATGACTCTGGATGAGGTAAACAGCTCGGATCATCATATAAGTAATATCCCTGGTGCTATTGCCTATAAGGAAGTGTAAACACAGACAGGTACCTTTCTTTTTTTCTGTCCAATCATAATCTGAAATACAAATGCAAAAACAAAAACATCCTTTAATTTTCTAGATGCCTTCTATCCCATGATTAGTCTTCACATCAGATACAGTGAATGCAACTATAGTTTACATGTTCTTCTTTAATTTCCTCCTATTTGAAGTTGATGTAATGGCATTCTTTCCAAATTTGAATGTTTTGCTATACACCTTACTACCAAAATAAGGTACATTTAATAAGTCCAAGATCACAATTTCTAAGAATATTTACTTTACTCTGAGGTATGGCAATCTATGAGTTGCTTTCTATCTATCTATCTATCTATCTATCTATCTATCTATCTATCTATCTATCTATCTAATCTATCTCCATGTTTGGGGATGCAGGGGGATGACCCCCTACAAAAAAACAACCCTGAAAGGAGACAACAATGTTCAACATTTGTACTTCTCCATTATTTTCCACTTTTTAACACTGGGGTTCACAATTATGAGCCTTAGAATTACAAGAGGAAGACGGACAATAAGCCATTTGCTTGGCAGGAGTAATTTTCTTCCTAGGATGTATTTAATATTTGTATGGGTTTAAAAACTGTGGGAAGCTAATGATATTAGCACATGAAAACTTAATTTGCTCTAAGTAATATTTGAGTAAATACAAATCAGCATGGCTGTGCTTATTAAAATAATATGTCTTATAAGCACGGTACTGCATGCTCTGAAAGTTGTCGTTATGAGATTGCTGCTGCTGTGTAAATTGTTACAATGCTTGTTTGTAGGTACGGGACTGCTTATTTTTATTGCATATTAGAAGATAGGATTACAGAATGTGTACAACTGAGTCAGGAGTGGGTGGGATAAAGGCGTGAGAAGAGGAGGGAAACAGAGCCCAAACATCACATGTAAAGTGGAAGAGTCATTCTGTATATGCATAGAAAAACAAAGATTCTCACTCTGACTGTGCAAGTAGACTGCAGAGGTAATGGCTAAATCCAGGGTATCTTAATGTAATAATTCAATAAAGCCCTTCTGAAGGCATGCAAAATATAGTCAATGCCTTTGGTTCTGGATAAACCTACTAAATAATTATAGCAGTGTATGCAGCACAAATATTAATATGTGAAGCTGCTTCCCTTGTTGAAAATACTAACATAATGCAAAGCCATAGAAAGGAAATGGGAATGCTGTCCAAATCATGAAGATTTCAGTACGTCTAACAGTGTCATGAAAGGAACATTGGGATTTGCAAGGACACTGGGGACTCATCATATCAAAGCAAATACTAGAAGCCTGATTTAAAACAGAAGGCTGCCCACATGCAGATAATCTCAAGTACTACAGCCATTTTGTAAAGGTATATATATTTTAAAAGCAATGGTCCATAAGGTTAAACATTTCCAGGGAAATATATGATCTTCCAGGCAATCCCCATATTGTTCTAGTTGCAGTGAAATGTTTATCTGCTGTGTTCTTTTACCCGGGAATTCCTTTGCATGTAGATATTCCTTGGTAAGTGGAAATGCAGAGATTTTGTCTGTTAAATGGGAAAGGACACTGACATATAGAAAAAAGAAACAATATAGTCAGAGGACACCATATATTATTAGCAAAGTTAAGACACATTAGGAACATGGACAGTAACACCATCCATTGACTATTGCATCTTTTGTAAGACACATTAGGAACATGGACAGTAACATCATCCATTGACTATTGCATCTTTCACCCTATTTGTCACCTCATGTTCTCTTTATTTATACTTAAACTTTTTGACTTCAAGTACATGGCCACCCCCACCTGCAAAGATCAATCCTGCCTTTCTCTGAGAGAACCATGACCTCTTATCTGGAGGTTTTCAATTTTATTCTAATTTCTTCAAATACACTGGAGGTCATATATCAAGTGAAGTCAAGAGGGCAGCACTATCTACAGCCAACAAAGAATAAACTTGTCATAGCCTCTACAAGACCAAATACCCACAATGGAAACAAGTGCATGCTACATCTAATCATAAGTAACAAACAACACATATGCCTACACATAAATGTACTTTCTAATGGCTTTAGTGACCACTCTCAAGTTATATCCACTTGGTCCTTCAAAACCAGGAACACTCCTCCCACAGTTATTTTAGGTAGACCCTTCCCACAAAAGAAAAAATGACTTATACCTCCATTTGAACTCTATTTACTTGTCAACTTATTAATCTCAAATCAAGACAACAACTGCTCTAGAGTTACTTTTTAATATACTGTCACTCATAAAGGAATCCCTTTATATGATAATACGCAAAGATTATGCAACAAAGTACTGTTCATGGCTAACTGTAAGTATATATACAATAATAAAACAAAAAATATAATGCACGGAAATTATGGAAGCAGGACCCACTTTAATACACTGCATGAGGCCTACACCACCTATAGAAAAAAATAGAATTGCATCCAATAATACCAACGAAAATTATATTTGGCAAAAACAAAAATCACAAGCAAATTTGGAGGGAAATAATTTAGCTTTCTGGTCCAGCTGTAACATCTGCAAACCAAAAAAATACTCTTCCTATGCCACAAATACCTTTGACAGTGAGTAGAGAAACTACAAATCCCTACTGTAAAAGAAATAGCAAGCAACTTCAAAAACTCATTCTGTATTAGCTCCTTAGCACTGACAACAGTTCTCTCCAACTTTACACACTAGACTGTTACGCAGCAAGCTTTCACTTCTGTACAATAGCTGAAAAAGAAGCCAAAGATCCCATCAAAAATGAATAAATCCAACTTTAGAACTCTCAAACTCCATTGTACTTTCCTGAAAATAATAGCAGAAAAAATGCAAGATCTTTAATCATATCTTTAACCTGTCATTAAGAACAATCATAATGTCACCTGATTTTAAACAAATCACTGTTAAACTACCTAAAACATCTACTCATGTCTTCATGAAGGAATACAGATCAATTTCAAATCAATGCCCCATTACTAAAATATTTGATAAATTAAAATACAGGCGACTCCTATAATGCATTGATAGCTATAGCTTACCATGTAACCAGCAGCTTGGCTTTGGTAATGCTTGTAACATTGCTACAGCTCTGTTCACAGCCCCAGATATGATTTGTAACAGTAATGATGGCCCCCTGACTGCAAGGTTTTCATTGATATGCCCAGGGATTTTGAGGCAATTGACCACAATTTCTCAGGCCACAAATTGTCAAGGCTTAATTTTGGAGACAAAACAATTGCTTGTTTTACAAATTACCTCAAAATAAATTATTTCAGGTATTTGCTAATGGCACATTCTCTTATATAGCGAATCTCACTACTGGACTGCATGAAAGATCTAGACCCTTTACTTTCTTCTCTTCTTATAAATGATAGTGTACATCACCTACCAAATCATACATTAGTCATATGTGCATTTGGTACTATTCTTACAGAAAGCTGAAAGATAGAAGACAATCTTCAAAAACAAACTACAAAATAATTTCTCATAACTTTGTTCCAGGGCAATTGAAAGTAAAGCTCCTCCTAAACACCTCTAAAACAAATGTCATGCTTTTCTCCACCTTCTACCGGTAAGTTATCAACCTTAAATTAAATTGCAATTACAGATGACGGCAACTCTCTTTTCCACAATTTTGCTGAACAAAAGTACTTTGGAATCATCCTTGACCCCTCTCTAAGCTTCCACACTCATACAGACTCAATCATTAGCAAACTGCAGGCCCAATTTAAACTCTGCTGCAGGATATCTCACATTCTAACTCCCACTGCTAGAACAGTAATGGCTAAAAACATCTTGATTCTTTAACATGAATATGGCTTATTAGTGCTATGCCTCCACTCTGCCTATAATACACAAAAAACTTCAAATCATGTAAAATAAAATTGTCAGCTTTACCCACCAGGCAAATCAGTCATCAAATCATTGTCATGTTTTGCAAAAAATCAAATGTCTGCTTATTTCAATCCATGCCACACCCTTACTCAACTTGTTCCTCTTAATAATGTTAAATATGGGATACTGCCCACTCCATGAGGTGCAAACTACCCATTAGAGATCCTAATTACTTTCGCAAGCATAACCAGGAGTACAGATCCCCTTACTGAATCCTCCATTCAGGACTGTTGCAGGTGAAAAAGCTTTCTCTAGGATTGGTCCAGCCACCTACCTTCAGAAATTAGAAATCTACAATCCTTATCAGAACTCAAAAAGGCTTTAAAGGCTCACCTTCAAAGGGAAGGAGGGGGTGACTGTAATTGCTTTCAAGATGCTGGTTAAATTAACTTACAAGTTGCAAAACTGATCTATTAATTTAATAAGATGTTTACTGACTGTTAATGTTGCAATTCTTGTTCCTTAATGCCTATTAACTAACATTATGACATGTCTAATATTTATTTACAGTTATATATATTTACATCTTTAAAAGTAATGGCTGTAATGTCTGTATGTTGTATTTTACTTGTTTATGAGTCATGACTGAAAAGGTTCTGCTGACCATATCACTTACCTATACAGTCACCAAACAAATAAATAAGTAAGTATATGTGTACACTTGTGACCATCTCTACTGGCACTGCTTCCATCTCCAACTCATCACCCTGTGGATATTACAACCTAATGGCCCAAGTGACAGCACCACATGATTTTCCTGACTCAGCCTAGTTTGGCTGTGTGAACCACTCTTGCTCACAGGGTCTCTGTGGTCAGCACCAGTTAAAGGTCTAACTCATAAATAGCTCCAGGTATTTGTATTCTATGCAAAGTTCATTGATTAATTAAAAAAGGGATCTAATTTTACATTGCTCTTGATTTGGCCCTTCCTCCAAGACAAAACTGCGAAGGGTGAAGTTGCCAGGAAAACAAAACTGCGGACAGCATATCTTTGCACATCACAGGAGCACACAATTGACTCCAACACACAAAACCACAACTCCAGGATGGACGACATCTAAAGTAAAACTGTGAACCTCTATGCGAGAATCTCAGATATTGACTGTGGGCCGAAAGGGTGGTCCATATAGGCCTTCCATCCATAAACCATTTTCCAGAGCAAAAGTGACTAAACATGGTCTCAAAGTATTTTTTTTATAGCTGTGTTTTGTGTAATAAAATTTATTACATTTGTTGCATAGTGCTTTTATAACATGAGGACTAACTTTGGCACAATTTATTTTCTATTTATTGGAAAGGGACTCTGATTACAATAACTTGATATGAAGACTGTTCATGTAGCACATTCATCTCCTGGGAGATGCCAGAATTTGCAATTATGTTTTCAATCTAGCACCTGGTCCTGACTAAAAAGAAAGGGATGGGGGGAGTCCTCAGTGAAAGACCTGCACAGGCAGCATTTTCAGTTGAATATACAGCAGAAGCTGCTGTAAAATGTGGGATAATTAGTCGGCCATATTAAATATTACATAATAACTATAAGAATCAGTCAGACAAGGTAAAAATCATTGGGAAGTGAGACAGGAAAAGCAATTTACAAGGGAACAATTGGAGAAATATGTATGGATCCCAAGTATGAAACAAAGTCCAGAAAGTTTAGGATTTTTGCTTGGAAGTGTTTACATAGGTATTTTTTACCCCAGACAGACTTCAATTAATTTATCCTCGAGTAGATAGAAAATGTTTGATGTGTGATGGGGAAGAAAGAGGTAAATGGGAACGTGTGCTTTTTTTTTTTTCACAAATCTTTACGGAATAAAGAAATATTGGGTGTGCAAATGGCTGTAACTAAGGAAATAATTCTTTTGAGCTAGGACACAGGATCAGATTTGCCTAGACCTACTTAGATGTGTGTCTCTGCCTTTACGTGTTTCTTCTAATTTACAGGTATCTACTCCAGGTTTTACGTGCTGCTTTATGCCCACTGAGTGCTTGATAAACAGTAACCATTTGATATTCCAGCTGGAATAGCAAAACAGAATGAGTGAACATGATAATTTACATAGAAGTCCAAGATTGCTGTTTTTGGAAATACTCCCTTTTCTCTAAAGTATAATGATCTCAGATTTAATATATGTAAGGTCTGGATGTGGGCGGTTGCCCCCAGTTTGGGGATGCAGGGAGTCTTGCCCCCTGCAAAAAAATAAATAAATAAATAAATTCTAAGGAGAATAGCTATGTAACAACCAACAGCAGTGCACAAAATATTTGACAAACCAAGTAAAGCAGGGATGCAGGATAAAAATTTATTCCGGTACCTCGGCCCCAACAGCCTTCAATGGAATAACACACAAACTTCCAAAAGCAGTATATATACTAATACTGCCAATTAGACATAATTACATATAATTGAAAATGATTAATTAAGACAACATTCAGATTTAAAGAGACAATACACAATTCATATTATTTCTGTCAACTCTATGACAATAAATACATATCAAAATGACTAAGAATATTGATTAAACATTTAAATTAACTTCTAAGTTTAACCCTCGAGGTTTTAATGTTCCATATTTTAAGATAAATCTACTGTTTTGGAAAGAGTTTTGGAAAAAAAAAAAAAAAAAAAAATTTTCTTTATTTTCTGACATTTTGTCTGATATTGTTAATTTCTTGTGGCCTCTAGTTTGTAGTAATGAAGATATTGGGCATCTCTTTCCAAAACATGTTTCTTTTTCATATGGTAGATATTCCAATTTAAAAGAAATATTGAAATTCAGACAGTTTGGGAATGATAAAAATACATCAAATTTGGAAAAACAAGTTGGCATGTTTCAATGTGGCAAATGTAAGATATGTAGGAGGGTTAAGAACCTATCAGGCAGTGCTATAAATGGGGTTAAATATTTTGCTGAATACAAATTTAACTGCTGCTCTTGTGGTGTAGTTTACATTATTGGTTGTGACTGTTTAGTACCAAAATATTATATAGGTCAGACAAAGCGACAACTCAAAAGTCGTATATTAGAACATATTGGGGATGTACGTAATGCTAGAACGAGCAGTCCTATATTTGAACATTTTCAAAATACACATAAAGGGTCTGCAGATTCATTATTTTTTAGTGCTTTAGCAAAACCTAATGCTTCTTTTGGAGGTAATTATTTAAAAAGTCTATTGAATTTAGAAAGTAGATTTATCTTAAAATATGGAACATTAAAACCTCGAGGGTTAAACTTAGAAGTTAATTTAAATGTTTAATCAATATTCTAAGTCATTTTGATAGGTATTTATTGTCATAGAGTTGACAGAAATAATATGAATTGTGTATTGTCTCTTTAAATCTGAATGTTGTCTTAATTAATCATTTTCAATTATATGTAATTATGTCTAATTGGCAGTATTAGTATATATACTGCTTTTGGAAGTTTGTGTGTTATTCCATTGAAGGCTGTTGGGGCCGAGGTACCGGAATAAATTTTTATCCTGCATCCCTGCTTTACTTGGTTTGTCAAATAAGAGAATAGCTATGTTCCAGATTTTCTGTTCTCCTTCAGTTTTGTAGTTACTTTTCCATAATCCCAAGTCTCTCACTTAAAAGTTTCAGAACTGGAATAGGGAGCTGGGATGAACACTGACAAAAGACCCTGAAAAGGAAAAAGTAACCATCAGAGTATAGAGAAAACAAAAGGATGAGTGTTAGTGCACAGTACATATTTAAATTACTTTTCTGTGTTACTTTGTCTGCCCTACTAGCACAGGTTTTTTTTCTAAAAAAAAAAAAAAACTGTTACTATGGCATCCTGCACTCCAGCTTAAAAGGTGTATAAAAATCTGTTCTAAAGTGTTACTAATTATGTTCATACTTTGAAGTTTTTCTATGGATATGGCACATTGGCCCCACTAGTTTTTATTCTCTGGGAGTACCGATGGAGAGAAAGTGTAGATGTGTATGGAGAATATCACACTGTAGGTGAAACATGGCATCTGCTACACTGCGACTCCCTGATTTTTGAAGAATCACCGAAATGTTAAAATCAAGTGTCCTTTATTTCAGTAGAATGCTTGGGTGGGTAGCAATCAAAGTCAGAAAAGAAAGGAATAAAATAAACATCTGAATAAAATACCACAGTGATCGGTTTATTTCTAAGTACAAGGCAAGACCTTCAAAATCTATTGTTCCCCTGGGAATCTTGCAAAACAAACCATAATGCTGTTCATCACTTGAACAAACATGAAAGGTACGGTCATGCTTTCTCTCAATGAAAGCAGTGATATTCTGCCTGTGAATGGAACATTTTGTGTCCTTTACAGAAATTCACATTCATCTTTAAATGAGTTCTCCAAAATAAGCTAAGGAATGTACTTGCATAAGTGAATGTACATTCTTGAGAGCCATCAATGAAAGCATTTAAAGATTATGTCCAAATAAAGACTATATTCCCTGTTAGCTCATTCTGTATAAACCAGTGAGTTGCTTTGTTTCTGCTCATTACAGTTGTAGCCTGGGCTGACATATTATACCTATCCTGGAAAGTACATTTTCAAACATATTTCTTCAAAAGTAGTTTTTAGGCATGCATTCTAGGAGGCCATTAGAGCCTACCGCAAATTCCCAATTGCCATAATACACTGTCAGGTTAACTGGCTTCCTCGGGATACACAATAGGCAAATGAAGGCTGAAGGAACCAAACACTGCACTACAAGAAGCAGCTCATAGTTTTAATCCTCTATACTGTTTGCCAGATTAGAGGGTGACTTATCTTCTCTAGAAAGTATTCCACGAATGTATGTAAGGTCTTACTGTACTAGTAGAAGCAGTCTGCATCTAATATTTATTTACTGCCGTACAGGACTGCATACCCTTCCAATCATACCCTCTTTTCTCAAACAATTTACATATTTTTCTTTCCTATTCTGCACGTTCCAGTAACGTGCTTAAACTTGAATGTCAGTTTTCCTCACCATAATGTTACACAGCCATTTACAAACTTCTTAAAAACTGTCTTAAAAATACCTGAAATCAAGAAATCGAGATAGAATTAACATGTTCCATGTTATCAAAGTGTGCCAGACCATTTCCTTTGGTTTAGTACTACAATTCTGAAATGTTATATTTTTGAGTATGACTGTTATAGTTACTATTCTGTAATTCTGTATTCTGTGTGAATAGTTTGGAATCCATTCTAAAAATTGTTGTCCAGTAAAGCTCCAATGTTTCAAGCAGTTCTGTCACAGCACCTGTAATTTCAGGTTTTAAGCTTGGGCTTTTCATTATTTCAAACATCCTATCATATTTGCCTTATTTCACTGATGTCAGTGATAAGCTGCTTATTTCTAGGATGTGAAATGTGTGATTCTCAATGATACACTGATTCTACAAAGTAGCCGCTGTGGTGCAGCAGTAGTGTTGTCGCCTCACAGCAAGAGGTTCTCCCATTCGATTCTCAGCTAGAGCGCCTTCTGTGTGGAGTCTGCATGTCCTCCCCGCGGTTGCGTGGCTGTCATTCGAAAGAAATGCGTGAATGGGCGTGCCTTCGTTGAAGGTTGGGCATCGAGCTGACTCCTCGGCACCATAAAAATCTACTGCCAATCATTAGCAGACCGGAATTCTGCTGTGGTGACCTCTAACCAGGAAAAGCCAAAAGAAGAAGAAGAAGAACACTGATTCTACAAGGTCAACAGCCAGCCGTTTTTCTAAATTCTCAAGCTACTATACAAAGAATATCACCAGGAGAAAGCACCTGATGTAGCTTGAGGAACTTTCTGTCATGGTCCATACTTTGATCTCTTCACTTCGTGACTACTGTAACACCCTTTACCTGCATTTTCCCAACAGGGAGGTGGACTGATTAGAGATGATGCAAAATATTAGATTACAGGTAGGTACTGATACTTCTTGTTACAATCATGTTATCTGACAAGACCCACCCTCCCAGTACTGCAATAAATGTCCCTTTGGCTTTGTATACTTATTAAGATCTTAGCATTACTTTTTTCCCGGTGTGACTTGGGTCTTTCTTAAGGGAATTATATATCCTGATACTCATGTCTGAACTGTATGTTTGGCCTCCATCTGGCTGCCATCAGTACTTAGGGTATGGTTTGTGACTTAACATTCAGCTGGAAGTTGGAATATGCATTCATCACCAGCTAATGGACCACTTAACCCAACACAATATCTTAGCAAACTGCCAACATGGCTTCAGGCCCTACCACATCACCACTACTGCTCTCCTTTCTTTCACCGACTCCATCAACCATAACCGTAATAGCAATAGCCTTTCTTCAGCACTTTTTATTGATTTATCTAAAGCTTTTGATATGGTTAACCACTACTTGCTTATAATGATCCTTGAATCCCTCTCTCTAGACAGCAAGGCTATCCTCTGGTTTAAATCCTACCTTAATAATAGGCAACAAGCAGTTCTCTGGGAGAATGAGTTATCCTCCCACCTGCCCATCTCCCTTGGAGTCCCTATTCTAGGTCCTCTCCTGTTCTCCTTGTTCATCAATGACCTCCATGCTGAATCCCTCAAGCAGCCACTATACAATATGCAGATGATTCCATGCTCATATGTACTGCCAATACTTCAACTGAACTTCAAACCCAACCCAGAAAGTCTTTAGTACAGTAGAGGCTTGGTTCTTGAAATGCTGCCTCCTGTTGAACGCTAAAAAGACCAAGCTTTTGTTCTTTTCACCTAACACTAAGTAACCCCCATTGATTTCTCAATAAAATCCACTAATGGCACCCTTATATCCGCAGACTCCTCCACCAAACTGCTAGGCATCACAATTGATAACAATCTCACCTTTGATAACCATATTAACAATACCATTAAAACAGTAAACAGGAAAATAGGCTCCTTATATAGAATAAAACCTTTCTTAACCCCAACATCTAGAGTTAAAATTGCTCACTCCCATTTAATCTCATCTCTTCTGTATGCTTCACCCATATACACTAACCTAAAAAACTAATCTTGTCAAACTAGCCAACTCCTATAACAATATAGCCAGATTTGCCACTGGGAGCCATTATAGAACTCACCATTGTCTGAACCTACAGCAACATGAATGGTTAGAACTAAAAAACATTTTGATACTTTCACAACTTACCATAGTTCATAAAATATTTTACCAACCAAACAACACCCCTATGCTTTCCAACCTTATTACCCCTTACAAAAATCTCAATTCCTTACGATCTTTCAGGAAACTTCTTGCTAATACAAGCAAGTCTAATAACCTGGCAGGTGACTCCTTATTCAACAATACCGCTGGAAAAAACTGGAATATGCTACCATAAGAGCTAACTATACTTCCCTCACTGCCGCTTTTTAAACAAAGACTCAAGAAACACCTTAAGACACATTGGTTATGCTCCTTTTCCAATCCTGACTAATCCTCTGATTTCCTCTACTTTACCACTATACTGTATACTCTTTTATAGCCCTTTTAAGTAGTGAATATCTCAAGTAATTTTTCATAAGTCTTGTCATGAATGTTCTGTCTCAATTCTTCTGTATATATTTTTTATCAGATAACACTCTCTAAATGACCTTTCCTATTTTCTGTATAATCATTGGAAAGAAATCTTTTCTTTCCTCAAGAATTAGCTGATACTTAGCATGATAACATAATTTCCTTGTATTATGTGTGATATGATCTGGAAAAAAAATTGTTTTCTATGATATTGTGATGTCCTTACTGTATCTCTGTGTTCACAAATGGAGCTTATCTCCTCAGGCCTCCACTGAAAATGGACATACAATCCAGCTGGATTAGCCTGGTTAACAAATGTAAAATAAAAAAAAAATAAAAATAATAGTTAAGGTTATTATCTCACAGTCAGATGGTACAGGGTTTGATTCTCATCATTGAAAAGAAAATTGGATAGGCATAAAATGACCCACAAGGGCAACTAACTTAGTACTTAACTATGAACTGGTTACATTGCCTGGCAGGTGCTGCATTTCCTAGATCTGCTACTTCCATGGCTTTATAATATCCCGCTTTGACCTGCTGTTTTAAATAAAACTTTCTTAGTAATTTTATGACCCACCTTTTAAAATAAAACTTACTTGGTAATTGTATTTACAACTACCAAAATTCCAACAAAAAGTTCAGTACTGATATAGGCCACTATATCTACAGTCTTTTGAATAACATTAGCAACTTTTTCTGATTTATATATTAGTGCAGCTTTGTGTGGAATTAAAAAAGCTGCATGTAGATACTTCCAAGTATAGGTTTTCCAATAAATGAGTGATGTAGACTTTCCTGCAGACTTTAAATTTAGTCTTCAGTCATTATCAGATAAAACATCATTATTAATTTTTGTTGAGTAATTCCAAAATGTCAAATCTGAGGTAAGAAATTATGCTTTTATAATTCTATATATTATAGATACATAAGATTTATTTTTACTTAAATTGCTATTGACATTAAGGAAAAAATTTTAAATCTTTCCAATATGCTTTTCTTGATAATCCAAGGATACTTTAACTTTATCACTAACATATTCTTTACAAATATGTATACTCAGCCAGTTATTTTTCTCCAATGTCTTACTGTCTTACCATAAGATATTCAAGACTCTTTAAGATCTAACATTTTCTTAAATTAAATGTCACTAAACATCCAATAGTATGAAGTATAGAGGATAATACCAATAATAATTATTTAACTATATAATTAGAGGATATAAATCTTTTAAAATTAAAAAGACTACAATTTGTAAATGGAGTGGAGATGAAAATTTTCCTGTCATTCATGCAAAAATCTTTTAAAATCCAATAAGATTCATTAAGTCCAAATTCCGTATGAGATTCTACAACATACTTATTATTAGTAAATAATATTTTTCATGGATTGGTTTCCAACTTGACTGATATGAAAAATTCAACCATAGATAATACATTAAGAATGACAGATTTAGCATATAACTGAATATTCATGAAACATATACCACCTTCCTCCCAATTTTTTATATGCCATTCAAAAGATATTCTTGATTTATTAGGATACCATAAAAATTTAAGTAGACTAGAGATTACTTTCTTTAGAATTTCATTTTTCAAAGGAAGTATAATTAAGCAACTGTGCATAAAATAAGATTTTTAGTAATATTACCATTTTTATCATAGTAAGTTGATTTTCCATTGTAAAAAATGACTTATTCCAGTTTGTAGTTAACTTAGCAACTATGTCTACTAAGTTATTATAATGTATTTACACCCAATCCTCAACATTAGACTTAATGGTATTTCATTTGTGAATTATCCCAACTAAAATTCTTACATTTATTTTAAAAGGTATTTGTTTATTTATTTATAAGCAACATTTTTGTTTTACAATGATTAAACATCAAACTAGAAATTTTTCAAAATACCTATGGAATCAACTAAATGTTCTAGTGAGGTTTCAATATCATCACTAGTTATAAAAATATAATCTGCAAATAACTTCATTTTGCAGATATAATTTCCATCAATTGAAAATCCCTTAATATTATTATTATATCATGTATAAGAGTTCTAAAACAAACTCAAATAACAATGGTGACAATGGACATTAAGACTAATAATCCATTTTAGTTTGAAAAGCATTCATACCTCTTAACATGTAATAAAAAAAATCCTGGTTTGATAATATAATCATACATACCACTCACCAACAAGTCTATTACACTACCGAAACCTAATTGTTTGCTGCTACTTCCTAAAATGAACAAAATAACATTGTAAATCCAATAACTAAAGTACACTGAATGCTTAAAAGTTTATATATCATACAATTATATAATGAAGAAAGAAATACAAGTGGAATTTTTCCATACCCAAATGCTCAACTTATAAAATAACATAATTTCCCTTTATTCACAATCTTTTATCATATAATATAATTAAACTTATAAACACTGAGGTTAAGAACCTATTAGAGCAATATATGGGTGGCCAGGGTGTTTCAGTGGTTACTGTTGCCACCTCTTAGTAAGAGGTTCTCTGGTTTGATTCTTGGCTGGGTTGCTTCTGTGCAGAGTCTGCATGTTCTCCCTGTGGTTGCATGGGTTTGTTCTGGTTTCCTCCCAAAGACATGCTGTAGGTGGATTGGACACTCTAACTTGGCCCTAGATGTGAGTGTGTGCATGTGTTTGCCTTCTGTGGAAAGTTGGGCACAGAGTTGGCAACTGAACACTATATATAAAACTCCACTGCCAATTGTTCTGCAGACCATTGTTCTGCTGTGGCAACCCCTAACTAGGAGAAGAAGAAGAAGATTCTCCCCAAAATCTAGTAAATAGGAAAATGTCAGCTTCTAACATCCAAAATATTTTAACAACAAATAACAGAAAGTGTTAAACTACCGTGGAAGAGAAAAAGGTAGCAAAAAAACTAATCAATCTCATTTTAATACTTTTTAATAAAGAGACATACCATTACATTTAATAAAAGCCATTTAGGCATAGTGTAGAGCTTACATTATTCTGCTGTGGCAACCCCTAACTATTTGAAAAAGAAGATTCTCCACAAAATCCAGTAAATAGGAAAATGTCAGCTTCTAACATCCAAAATATTTTAACAAAAAATAGCATAAGGTGATAAACCACTGTGGAAGAGAACAAGGTAGCAACAAGAACTAATCAATGACATTTTAATACTATTTAACAAAGAGACATACAACTAGATTTAATAAAAGCCAAGTAGGTATAGTGTAGAGCCTACACAGAGTGTTACCATGTCTGTATACACGGTTCCCCCTCGGCAGTATGCCATGCATATTAATCATAGCGCATTTCTGAGGGACAGCTGTGGAGCACATTTACTGAATCAGTGTAGGGAGCGTGGTGCTACCTGCATTCACAGAATAGTAACACACTCCTTGCACTGTCCTATTGTATAATAGCAATGTAATTATATGTTTTTTTATTTTTCTAAAAAGCATGTTTGTGCTGCATGACGTGGAGTGCAGCAATGCTAAGTGGTGCCAAGACACCTGCCAGACATCTAAAAATAGAAACCGGATGTATTTAATTATTTAAAGGTCAAGTTTAAGCGTAGCTGAGTGGGTTTGCATGGTGCAGTATGGTGGTCAGCACTGCTTAAAGGTAGCTCAGAGGTATGTGTAAAGGTATAGCAAAGTTCCACAAATCTGTGTAGCTAAATGGGTAGAGTTAGTATCTCATGTGCAATAGGTGCAGGATTTGAATACCTGAAAGGGCAACTAAGCATTTATTTTCAAAATAGAAATTATGTTAATTATTTTTAAATTATGGCCTGCTGTGCTCAGCTAAGCTCTGCTAAGATCCATTAAGACCAGCTAAGAACTGCATAAACAAAATAACATATGATAAATGTATGCACTGTTTGGCACTGCTTGCCTGGTTTGTGCACCATGAAGCACTGCTAAGAACTGGTAAGCACTGCTTAGCTGAGCTGAGCTGATTTGTGCTGTGTTAAGTGATGTTCCACATTTTTAAATGTTGCTCAATGGAGTTTAAGGGTGGAAAAAACAGGCTATATTAAGCTCGCTAGGTGGGAGTACAGCATAATCTGTTGGAGTTCTACCTGTGTAGTGACTATGGCTGGTATTGGAAAGGTTGCATGCTTACGAGTGCAGCAGTAGGGCATTCAGGAGTTTAGGGTCATGGTTGGACTCTTGGTGAAAAACCATGATAATGGCTGCTGCAGAGAGGGTTCCAGGACTCAGAGTGCAAGGCAGAGGGCTGAGACCAGCTGACACATGAACTCACTAGTTTAACAGGTATCCCCCACACAGATGAGCAGGTTCATCACCACAAGGACAACCTGAAATGGAGAAAGGGGGATCTCATGGACATCTGGGTCTGAGAAGCTCAAGCAGGGAATGCCACATAAGTTTGTAAGTAATGTTACCTTTGTTTCACCAATACCTAATCTAAATGTCTGATAAACCAGTAAGCATAATGGTGTGCTTCTCTCCCATCAGCTACAGAGGAGAGTGCTTGCAACATTGTGGGACATGCCAGGCACCTGGCCAGGTTGCGCCATGAGTGTGGCGAGTTCAAATGTATTTTGCTATCTATAGTCAAATAAGCAAGAAAGTGTAAAGCAGTACATGCAATTAGGTATATACAGTAAAGATTGTATTGCAATGAATGTTAACTTACAGCTCTACTGCAATAAGTGTGTACTGCCAACTGTAGTTCAATAAGCAGTGAAGGCTAAAGCATTAACTGTAATAAAGTAGATGCAATAAAGTTTGTAGAGCAATAACTGTGGAATTATAGCTGTATTGCAACACCTGCATAATAACAGCTGATGTGCAAGAAAGAATTGAAAGTATACCAGTATCTGCATGAAAGTATCTCTAATAAAGTCTGTGGTGCAGTAAGTATGAAATTAGGGCTGTTTTGCAAGAAATTATTTATGACAACTGTTCTGCAATAAAAACAGGAAGCATTACCAGTACGTGCATGAAGGTATATCTAATAAAGTCTGTTGTTTAATACATGTAGATTCAGAGCTGTTTTGTAAGAAATGTATTATGACACCTGTTCTGCACCAACACATGAACCAATAGCAATAACACCAAGGTAATATGTGTACATTAGGAGTGTCTTGTTTTCCCCACTGCATGTCAGCTATATGCATTCAGGTTGTGAGCTATCTGCATGGGACAGTGCTGCAATCAAGTATAACAGTGTAATAGTTGTAGACTGCAAATAATAACACATAATAAGATATTGTTTGTTGACTTCACATATATTCAAACACACTAACAATATATTGTGTACACCTGCATTCTATGTACCAATGTATAGGTTACCTAACATCTCCGTCATGCTTGAATTTCATGCATGTGTGTTCAACTGCCACTGCAGTCTAGTATAAAACTGTACTACTCTTACCAGGTCATACTTTGGTTCCAGGTGACCTTTAGGCAAATATTATTTTGCCACACACAGACCAGGGTTCAAATCTAGTGCTAAGTAGCACTAAAATTACAGCATCAGTCGTGTAATGATTACAGATTTTCTCTCCACAGGAGCTACAGATAAATGGGTGAGGTAGCCCATATTATGAGTAAATAATTCTGTGTTTAGATGTCACAGACTGTTACAATCATTACCAGGAATGTGGAAATACAACATAAAATAAAGGAAATAAGTATAATAATAATAATGATAATAATAGAAATAAAATGTGTAATCTCTCATATGGCTGTATGCCTGGAGGGTCTGTTAAAGGTTGCTGCAGTCAGTTAATACATTTGATGCTGATGTCCTCTTCAGTCAGTGCTATTGGGTTCTCTCTCCATGCCTGCCATGCAAGGCATGATAGCTGTTTACTTCCTGTGCTGTACACATATGTCTCTCAAGTGTCACATAATGTAATTAGTAGTGTGTAATCCCGCTGTTACAGACTTATCATCTACATGATTATGTAAATATCAAAGTATCACTACATCAGCCTACAGTACACCTTGGTAGTTATATATGTCCACCTGATGTGCAAGTGTTCTGTGTAGTTGTGTACCTGAAGGTGTTACTGTTTGGCCCATACTGTCCCATGTGGATAGCTTAGGAGGTATGTACATGCTACAGCAGCTATAGGACACTTGTCCACATAAAGAAAGGACAGAGCTATAGAGCAGATAGCAGTACTTTTGTCAATTATATAGCCTATAATAGTATTAATGGGCTGTATTTCTCTCTCTCTCTCACTCTCTCTCTCCCTCTCCCCCCATCCCTTATCTTCATTTATTTATTATGGTTATTCATTGGTTATGGTTTATTATTAACATATGTTGTTACATTAAACTTTAGTTTGGGGCATGTGTTTTATTATTGTTATGTATTAAAGTGGTTGCATATTAACATATCTTGTTGAATTACCTATTCTGTTGACCTTATGCCATAACTGTTACTGGCATGCAGTTAATATACTGACTGTTTTGTTTTTTATTGTTGTGTTTTTCATAATATGCATTGAATTGAAATGGGGTTATTTCCAATGTTCTGGCATGCTGTTATTACTAACAATGTTTTTGTTCATCACTAACCTATACTTATTGCTATACCTCCATCACAATACAACAGGGTAGGCCAGTTCCTGGTGATCTGCCTTCCCTATCTCAGCTGGCCATGGCACCAGGTCCTGGTGCGTCTGGGACCCAGGCCAGTGGTGCCCCCTCTGCTGGCCCTGCACCTTCTCCAGGTGTAACTGACTCAGGGGAGGGGGCCTGGCCTCCCCCTGGTAGCAGTAGTCTTCCAAGATCAACTACCAGCCATGGTGCACAGGATCGTTCATCAGAGCTATGAATGCTGCCTGTGCTGGATTGAGGGCACACTGGACAGACTGATGGGTCACTGGCACCCAGCCTCCAGCACAGCCAGCTTTGGGGCAGTGAAGAAGCAGTGTCAAGTGCCCATGGGTGAGGACCTCAGTCATGCTGCTGCCATCTGAAGGAACGTGTCTTGGATTCCACAACACCCTCCCCTTCCAAGGTGTTTACCCCCTCATTTGCCACACATACTGTCCCTGTCTGTTGCCTGTCTGTCTTGTCTGTCTGCAATTTCATCCTCTCCTACCCAACTTACCTCCCCACATGTACCTATATCAATTCCCCAACATTCCACACTCTCATTAAAAAAATGGCACTGTCCCACAAAAAGAAAAAAAAATCACCCCCATACTTAGCTCTCCATTTTGCATGTGTCCACTGGACAAAACCAATTTTGTCCAATTGGTTTGACAATACATTTATGTTGTCCTCACTCTTCTATCTGGGGTTTAAGAGACCAAATTCATCTACAGTATCTATCAAAATGCACAGCTGTTGCTGTACAAGAAATGGAAAGCTATGGTTCTTTCCTGCACCTGTCCTGCACATCGCTACCTGCCTTTCACTGTGTTTTCTCCCCTGCTTGCCCCATTTCACTACTGTCCTTTTTCTTTTCTTTTTAATTTTTTAATGCAGGTTTGCATGGAGCTAAGCAAAGTGCCACACTACGGAAATCCACTTAAATGAGCTTTAATGATCTTATGTGCTTCTCACAGTGTTAGGCACATGTACAAAATAATCACCTCTTCCATGTTTTGACCTGGGTCCCTGTCTACTATAGCCTACTGTACTAGCCCACTATACCACACAGATCTTATTTAACACAGCTGTTTCCAGCAAAACATACTGATTGCCACGGACAGGCCAAATAAACCTAATGGGAAAAATGGGAGTGCATCTGGGACTCTGATGCAAAAATGTACCAGTAGACAGCCAAATAAATAGAATTAGAAGTACTTGAGGCCTGGGATAGCAGGAAAATGTTCCCTCTTATCAGCAACATCTTTAAACACACCTGCTAAGGCATCATTGCCAAAATACATATGTTGAACTTGGACCCTGCTGCAGAAAAACTGCCTTTGAAAGCCATACACATACTGATTAATGTAGGCAATGTGTGTCACAGACTGTATGTCTGCACATATATCTTGCAAATACACCTACTGCAGCACTGTCTCAGTAGCTCGGCTTGTTAAATGCCTTGCATACAGTATATTTTTCCATACACAGTTCTAGGTTCAAATCCAATGTGTCATACTTCAATTACATTGTTGTGAAGACAGCAAGTAATGACTGAGTCATGCAATTTTAATCTCCATAGGTTGCTGCTTCTGAATTATCTGATACCCAGTTTTGCAAGCCAAAGGCCTGCATGTAGGGACATGCTGCACATATTTGTATAGCATAACTATTGTTAGAGTGTGCTCAACAATACAATAAGGTTGAAAGTAACTTTGCTACACATATGCAACATAAATAAGGTATAAAATAAAGCTTGCTTAAATGTAGAAATAGAGTTTAGCAATATGTGATCAGCATCCATACTAAATGACCGTGGCTTGGAAAATAACAAATCTGCTAAATGGACATTATTTCCTTACAAACAGGATGTATGCAAGAGCAAAAATGCAAAATCTGCTTTTAAAGAAGACTGTGACAATCTGTTTCCTTAAAGACATGTTTTTCTGCATATAAAAATAATGGATACAATATGTTTCCTTAAACAACAGGACAGGTTTCTGCATATAAAAATAATGGATACAATATGTTTCCTTAAACAACAGGACAGGTTTCTGCATATAAATTTAATGGATACAATATGTTTCCTTAAACAACAGGACATGTTTCTGCATATAAAAATAATGGACACAATATGTTTCCTTAAACAACAGGATATGTTTCTGCATATGGACACAATGTTTCCTTAAACAACAGAACATGTTTATGATACTGTTACAATCTGTTTCCTTGGCACAAGAAGAGATGTTCTTATACAAAAGACAAAAAACAGGATGTTCACACTGTCAGAAAAGCTGAAAAATACTATTAAGTCAGCAGTTTGCGTCAGCATCTGCAACAATCAATATTGTTTCTACAGGATGAGCAATTCTCCAAAATAGAATACCAAGAGGAAATATATATGTATGTGCATGAATAAAATTGTATATAAAGGTCTGTATGAATCCAGTTATGTTAGGGATATTTGTAGAGACACATTTGTCTCGAGGTAAATGTTATATCTCTCACATCGTCTATACTATATGAGAAGTAAAGTGGAACAGTACTTTAAGCTGCAAAATTAGTTCATAGGTTCATAGGTTGATACTAGGCTATCTGCCCTAGGGAATTTATAAGCCTAGCCAGAGTGTGTTTGGCTTTCACCACCCTTTTAGATTAGTTGACTGTGCCTCTGTATAGTAGGTCACAGAAGGTAGCCCTTTTAAAGTTAGTTTACTGTACCTCTGTCAAGCAGGGACACAGAAGAGATCCCAGGGGTAAACTTATGATCTCCCATCCACTCGTAAAGATTTCTCTTGAAGGGGGTCAGTGAGGGGCTCTGCCTAACATGGATTGGGATTTTGTTCCAGAGTGAAGAGAGCCTCTGATTTATGAATCTGTCCCTCCAGCATGTCCTATTTATTTCTGTGCTGAGGTTCAAGTCCCTGGAGCATGTAGCTCTAAGGGATTTGGATTTCCTGAGGTGAAGCATGTCCATTAATTCTGGGTTGGATATGGCTTTATACGTCAGACAAAGATCACCTCTGAGTAGGCGGTAAGCAACTGAGTAGAGCTGGAGTTTCTTTAGCCGAACTGCATAGGGCATCTGTTTGAGCCCCTTGATCCTCTTGGTGAGGTACTTTTGGGGTCTTTGCAGTTGCTGCAGGTGTCGGGTAAGGTACATCCCAAATGGGGCGTTGTATTCAATTATGGGCCTGATAAGTGATGAGTAGAGGGGCACAATGACCTCTCTTGATCTAGATGTGAACCCTTTTGTGATAAGGTGGGCTATATAGAAGGTCTTTCTAACCACTTTGGCAACGTGATTGCCAAAGCAGAGATTGCTATCTACTTGGGTCCCCAATTCCCTAATTACTTCTTCCATACTTCATGGATTACCACCTATGTGGTAATTTGTGGGCACTTTGTTTTTCCCAAAGTGGATGACTATGCACTTTTTGGCATTTAGCTTTAGGCCATGGCTCTGGCACCAGTTACCCATCTCTGTGAGACCCTTTTGAAGGATGCTTGTGTCAGCCAGAGAGTCGATTACGGCACCCAGTTTGCAGTCATCTGCGAACTTGGTCAGCCATAGTCCACCCGTGTTAGCCTGTACCTCGGAGAAATATATACCGAATAAGAGAGGTCCCAGGACTGAGCCTTGTGGGACGCCACTTGTAACTGGTTTAGAGTCTGACATGGCACCTGCTATTCTGACCATGTGGGTTCTATCTTTGAGCCAGTTTTCAACCCATCTTGTGACATAGGGGTTGATATTTAAGCTGGTGAGCTTATTTATGATGCCTGAGTGGGGTATTGTGTCAAAGGCTTTTGCGAGGTTCAGGTAGGCTGTGTGGACTACCTTCCCTTCATCTATGGCATTGGTAACTGTTTCAAAGAAGTCAACCAGGTTCAAGAGGCAAGATCTGCCCGTAGCAAAGCCAAATTGGGTAGGATCCAGTGTCTGGAGGTTCCCAATGTCTTTGTTTATGATTTCCATGATGATACGCTCCATAGCTTTACAGACCAGGCTAGTCAGGCTTATAGGGCGATAGTTTCTGGGGTCTGTTGTGGCACCACCTTTGTGGAGTGGGACCACTGTTGCTGTACGGCATTCCTTGGGTACATATCCTGTAGTAAGGCTGAGATTGAACAGTGACTTTATATGAGCAAAACCAAAGAAACGAAATGTGATCAAGACCAAAAAAGATGTACAAGTTTCTATGTTAGAAAGACCCCTTAGAAGGCGCATTTATGAACATCTTTATGACATCTCTAAACAAAAAGAAACTAATGCCTTTTTCAAACACACAATCTCCTGTCCTAACATGAGCATTAAATTCACGGTGCTAGAACAAGTTTTGCCTGAGGCTAGAGGTGGTGACTGGGAGACTACACTTGAATACCGAGAACTTTTGTGGCAATTAAGGCTGGATGCAGGTAAACCACCAGGGCTCAATGATAGCATAAACATCAGTAGTGTCCTGAAGCTAAAGACTGCCCGCCTATAGCCTTTAAGTCACCTTTGTCTATTTTAGTTTCGTTTAATTGCATTGTACATTATGAGACCAAAGTACACCTCTGTGCAACATATTACTGCACGCAGTAGTTATCAAATATATTTTCTATTTTAATTCATCTATTTTCATACATATTTATTTACATGTTTTTTTCACACACACACATCCTTTGTTTAAGCTTTGGCACAAGCCACAATTTAACATTTAATTCTTAATATTTATTATTTTTAATAACAACTTAAACTACAAAAGTAATGGTGTATTATCTGGTTTTTGAACAGCAAGAGATTGTTTAAGTTGGTTGATGAATTTTTCATCACATTTTAATAGTGGTTGAACACACTTTTTTAATCAAAGATGTGTTTTATAACTTATGGTTCACACATATTTATGTATTTATTGAATGTTTTTTAGGTTTTATATTCACTGCATTTTATTATTCATGTTATATAGGAATCAGTATTCCAACTTCATGCTTTGGTGTTTAATTCATGAATATTCCTTTAACAACTTAAGGATTTAATGACTTAATTAATTATGCATATCATGTGACACAGGTTTGGTATATAACACTTGAATATTTTGCACTTTTAATGAACTTGAAAAAGCTCGGTATTGTACCGAGCGAAAGCGCTTGTTTTTAAGTGTTGTGGCTTTCCAATAAAGGATTTATTAACTGCTCTGGTTGGCGATTCGTCCTTGGGTCATGAAGTTTTCTTTTTTGGACTTTATATGAGCATTTAGTTCTTGGAGCTCGTGTAAGACGCAGCCCGGGACACCATCTGGTCCCATTGATGCTGTGTTTTTTGCTTTGGAGAGGGCAGCTCTCACCTGTGCATCTGTGATCTCAGGAAGGCTACACTCTGTCGGGATAGACATTTGCTCTTTTGGGGGGGGGGGGAGTTTGCACTGAACCTTTCTGCCAGGATGTTGGCAATGTCTGTGGGTTCAGTGTATTTTTTGTCATTTTGCACTAACTCAGAGCATATCTAGGAGTTGCCTATCCATTTGGTTTATTATAAAAAGCTATTTGTTACTGCTCTAAGTTGATGCTGCAAAGTATATTCTCTCATCAGTGTATATTCTGCATGTTTCTGTATGCAACAGACTGTGAATGCAAATATAACCAGACGTTGATTTTAGCAGATCCAGCCAGCAAGACTGAATGTTTTAAGAAGACTTCAAATCCATCACAGTAAGCAGCGCCATATAATTTTTCAATGGCAAGCTAGCCTGCATTTGAACACAGAAGGAGTGGTAAGCCCTGCAGAGGGTCACTTCAGTTAAATTGCAGTAACTAACATTTGTACGTATGTGTAAATCCTAAACAGAAGTATTCCAGTTTATGCAGCTTGCAGTAGTAAAGTTTTTTAGACATCTACATCCAGAGTGAGACTGAAGTTCAAGTCGCAGTGCCATAACTTCTCTAAGAAAAGGTGGATATCTACTAGCACAACAGTCTGCTGCCTGTTGTGCTTTACCAGCTTCTGGAGTGACTTTGAAAAATTTCCAGCCATCTGTAACAACAGCCTGATCACCTGTTTTCTTGCTCACTGGTAAGACTTTTTTCTGCGTCACATTTTTAGTATGGATGCTATCAGGCAGAATTCTAGCAAATGTAAGCCAAGTTTTACTCTTAATATAGCAGAACAACCAGATAAAATATGGAGTAAATTGCAATGTTGGTATACACAACACATTAGTAAGTGTAAAACCTTGTTAGGGCAAGTTGACATACAGGCATTATGTAAGTGGATTGTAACATTTGATTGGTATTTGCAACAAAGAAATGAAGTATATCATTGTAAATGTTTATTGTGTGATTCAAGAAAAACTACATTTTGTGTAATATGCCATAAAAAAGTCTTGCATGATATTGCTAAAAAATAGACTGTGCAGACAGATCTGTTCATAAAAAAGAATTAATTAAGGGTACACAGTTTTCATGTAGATCTTGTAACTCCCTTTAAAAATTATGTACAAGCATGGAATGATGCCACGGCTACACATATAGATGAGGACAGAAACAAAGCTTATGATACACTGACAGAAGAATTTAATACATTTTTAAAAGAGAAACAAAGTGAGTTTAAAACGTTCAGAAATGACATCCAAGATCTCTGTCAAAAGTGCATAGGAGCCCTGCAGTCCACAGAGGAATCCAATAACAGGTATCACACATCCCTTAAGCACTTACAGGTAGAAATGACAGACCTTAAACAGCATCTGAAGGAAAAGGAAGAAGAATTAGATGAATTAACAGAGACTAACCTCCAAAATACTATTTTGATATCCCAGCTTAAGGAAGAGTTAAAAAACACAAAACCAGTCCAAATTATAGAACAGGGACAGGGAACCACTACAGATTTATATACACAGTCTAGATTATTACAGAATTTACCACAGTGGAATGATAAAAAAGGCATATTTTATAACACGCTTACATTTGAAGAATGGGTGGCATATACAGCAGGATCTGATATATGGACAGATGCATTACTTAGATGTTTCTTGATTTTCATTCACAAATGTTTTAAAACTTTCATTCAATTAAAACAAGATGATTATCAGTTAAACACTAAAGTAGGAGGTATGACAGCCGTTTTAATGGCATTTACACAAGGGCAGCCTTTCACAGCCAATTACTATCATAGATAAATTAATGGAACAAAGTGAACATTTTAGACTTGCATTTCAAATAATATATCAAAAAACAGACAGAGACATGGGAAAAAGAGACATACAAAAACAGTTAATACATTGCTTCTTAGAACAAGTCAAAGGGGTTCTAGGGGATATTAAATGTATCTACGAAGAAAATTCTGATACCCTCACTGATTTGGTACAAAAACTAATGAGGGGATGGACTATGGCCGATGATGGGACATTATACTCACACCATATCTTTGCATTTGAAGATAATAATGAGCCATTTGAAGTAATTGGTGAGGTAAGAAACAGGGGAAGGCAAAGGTGGTGTGACCAACCACCAGCAGAAAGAGCTGTGTCAGCACCACCAGCTCCTGCCTCTATGTCTGTAGTACCAAGATCAAGCACAGGTAATGAGCAAAAGGCACCAACATGCTTATTTTGTAAAAAAAATAGGACACGTTAAGCAAAATTGTGATCATTACAAAGCCTGGCAAAAAAAGAAGGAAGAACAGGGGGTGTTTCCAAAAAGAGAGAGCAAACAAATTTACAAGAAAAGACAGAAAAGCAGGATTATGTACAAAAACCTTACAATATTGGTAAAGACAGTTATGGGTTATATTACATCTGTGGTAAATATGCTTATAAATGGTTACCAAAGGGATGGGATGGCACCTGTTATATAGGATTAGTGGTGCCAGGAATGCATCATGTAAAAGAGTTACAAAAAGGAAGCATTAGAAATGCAAAAATGAAAAGGGATATATTAGCTGTGATTGAAAGTCCAGAAAATCCAGTAGACACCTTGCATACATCACGTATATATCATCAAAATCTTGATTATATTAAATTAAAAGATATGGATTTAGGGGATGATGTAATCTCTGGAGCAGGTATTTTCCCTTGGTACAGGGCTGCAAAAGCCATCTGGGAGCTGATAAAACTATCTAAACTAGTTGAGTTATTGGCAAATGCCACTTTCAATGCAGTCCTTGACATTACTGTTGAAATGACAGCAATACGAACTATGGTTTTGCAAAACCGAATGGCATTAGATTACATATTAGCATCCCAAGGGGGTACGTGTGCTTCAATAGGAGAACAATGTTGTACATTTATTCCAGACAAAACAGAATCTGTAAAAGCACATTTAGAAGTGATTGCACAAGTGTCTCAACATACTACAAAAAACTGGAATGATGATTAGAGTGAATGGTTTAGTAATCTGTTTACAGGATGGACAGGAAAAATCACTGTATTTTTAGTTTCTTTTATTGTTATTGTAATGCTTGGTTGCATATTGTTTACATGTATTAAAGTCTGCTTAGCAAAAGCTAGTCAAGTTTCTGTTGTTAATTGCCATAATGAGAAAGTAGTATCACATAATGCTGAATGTATTTCCCTAGTTTAAAATAAAAAAGAGGGCATTGTTAGAGTGTGCTCAACAATACACTAAGGTTGAAAGTAACTTTGCTACAAATATGCAACATAAATAAGGTATAAGATAAAGCTTGCTTAAATGTAGAAATAGAGTTTAGCAATATGTGATCAGCATCCATACTAAATGACAGTGGCTTGGAAAATAAGGAATCTGCTGAATGGACATTTATTTCCTTACAAACAGGATGCATGCAAGAGCAAAAATGCAACATCTGCTTTTAAAGAAGACTGTGACAATCTGTTTCCTAAAAGACATGTTTTCTGCATATAAAAATAACGGATACAATATATTTTCTTAAACAACAGGACATGTTTCTACATATAAAAATAATGGATACAATATGTTTCCTTAAACAACAGGACATGCTTCTGCATATAAAAATAATGGACACAATATGTTTCCTTAAACAACAGGACATGTTTCTGCATATGGACAAAGTGTTTCCTTGAACAGCAGGACATGTTTATGACACTGTTACAATCTGTTTCCTTGGCACAAGAAGAGTTGTTCTTATACAAAAGACAAAAAACAGGATGTTCACACTGTCAGAAAAGATGAAAAATAATATTATTAAGTCAGCAGTTTGCATCAGCATCTGCAACAATCAATATTGTTTCTACAGGATGAGCAATTCTCCAAAATAGCATACCAAGAGGAAATGTATATGTATGTGCATGACTAAAATTGTATATAAAGATCTATATGAATCCAGTTATGTTAGGGGTATTTGTAGAGACACATTTGTCTCGAGGTAAATGTTATATCTCTCACATCATCTGTACTATATGATAAGTAAAGTGGAGCAGTACTTTAAGCTGCAACATTAGTCCGTTTGGTTTATTATAAAAAGTTATTTGTTACTGCTCTAAGTTGATGCTGTAAAGTATATTCTCTTATCAGTGTATATTCTGCAAGTTTCTGTATGCAACAGACTGTGAATGCGAATATAACCAGACTTTGATTTTAGCAGAATCCAGCCAGCAAGACTGAGTGTCTTAAGAAGACTTCAAATCCATCACAGTAAGCAGCGCCATATAATTTTCAACTATATATCACCTACTACTCTGCTATTGGCACTGTTGCATAACAAATGTTCCTTAAGCACATGCCTCAAGTGGACTGTAAAGGGTACCCTTATCCTGGCTCTGCTGTAATGACAGGGCTGCCACTGCTGCCACAGTTATACGTACAACTTGCTGGCCACCAAAGTGTTCACACTCCCCCCATGTATTCTAGGCTATAGTTGCTGGAGCATACAAAACTGTATGTTAAGGTAGATGCTACAGAACAGCCATACCTCCCAACCTCCTATAACAAGGGATCCGGTCACAACCATACATAAGGGGGGGCAAAGTCCCAGAGATAGATACATGTTTCACAGTTTGCCCCTACAAAGATAGTAAGTTGATAGAATAGCAGCTACTGCATTAGCATGCATATTTTGGTCGGTATGAAGTGTGACACTCACATGTCTCTCTCCCCTTACTGACTTCAGACCACAATGTTTGCCAGTGAAGTGCCAGATGACCACACTGTCATGGGACACTGACCAAACATATGAGGCAAAACTGTGGACATACATCATATATCTCTACAGTGGACAGTATTTGTACTTACCCTCTGTGATGCTGTAGTCTCCACACCTCTGTAATGTCCATATCAAAAACTAAGAAAGGGGCCAAGGCTTACATGAAGGCCTTATATATTGCACTGTGGTGCCATGTCATTGGCTAATAGGTTTGCCACCTTTCATTGTGGCTAAAACCGGAGAAAGGCCCCCTCACATCACCCATAATCCTGCCCATTCTGTCCCTCTCCCACCCATGTTCTGCCCATTTTGTGATGTCACTATTGAATCAGCAGACAGGATGCCCTCTTTTTCCATTTCTGATACCTTCTTTCAGCCAATTTACTACGGTTTTCTGTAAAAAAAACATAGTAAATCAGCTGATTTAACAAACTCTGATAGTCTGTTTCCTTTTTAGAAACAATACCAGTGTTTGTACAGTGTTTTCCGGACTACCGAAGAATCAATTTGATTTCTAGATAGACCCGGAAAAAAATGGAGAGTTGGCAACCTTATTGGCTAATGATAGTGCAGTTCAGCGGTTTTGGATGCAATTAGCAATTCTGAGCCACAGACTGGTGCAGAGACGATTACCTGTTAATGAGCAACATCTACAAAAGACAAGCTACTGCTTATAAGGAACAGATCTGCATGTGATTTTACTCAGACAAACAGTATATGTGCAAAGCATTTGCAGAGTAATGCTTAAAAATAGGAATACATCACCCTACCAGGTATGTACTAGATTTCCCCGTAAAACAGGATGCAGATGGAAGGATGGAGGCATGGGGAATAGGGATTACAACAGTAGGCATCTACTAGATCTATGCTATTGACATGTCAGTGATACTCTGTTGTACAACACCTACAGGCATGCCTCTCAACTGCCCCTGCTTTGAATCACATCTCTGTTCTGTCCGTGTCAATCAGTCCTACAATGGCTGGCTGTTGTAGTAAAGATAGTGGCTTACACATAAGACATAATGACACTAAGTAAGGGTGTACAGTCCTGTAACATCAAGCAATGTACTGTAAGTCACCTCCTCTCAGTCTGTCAATGTCACACATAAATAGTTCATACATTGTAAAAGTGTCCCTGAATGTCCTTGACGTACTCTGGCTAAGTCCAAATTTCATGGACATTCATCCCTGTCTGGTTGAGAGCTACGCCTAATATACCTCTCAACCTCCTATAGCAAGAAATCAGGACAAAGCCATAATTCATGGGGGATAAAGGCCCAAACCTAGAGACAGAGTATACATATTGGCCATACAAAGTAAGACTGTGAATAGACTAACAGATATTACTGTAGCATAAGTGTTTTCTGAGAGGTCTGATGTGTGACAGTCAGATTCTGTTTTAATTTTCCGACAGCAACCATCAATGATTGGACAACCATTTGTCAGACATCCACAATTTTGCACAAAAAGGGCCACATCTATGAGGCAAACATGTTGACATTCTGCAACCATCTGTATAGTTGAGAGGTATGATGCCTACAGGGAACATATCCTACATCAGGTTTGCATTCCTGTCTGTCATTGTGGCACACTGGTGTTGCTGGACTGTCCCCCATATAGTTGTTGCAATAGCATACTGCTATTGTCCGACAGTGGCCATATGACATATTAGTGGGGATTTGCCTGTATGGGACACACCACAGTAGACTGCAGTGAGGGGTGTAGAGACATATAGCAGAATCTGTCATGGCACACATGGACATTACCCAGTATTGCTATCTTGGTGATAGCCACACATGTAGAGCATTGCCAGACTGTGGGTTATGACGTGTGAGGGAGCAGTGAATAGTGCAAGCCATTATAGGTGTATAGGGTCTGTACATAGTTGACATCCATGTATCTGGTCCTGTAATGTGTTCTCTTGTTGTCTTGCAGGAAATATGTACCAACAGAGACATCTACCATTTTTATCTGCAGAGAATGATGCTATACTGGATGCCCTCAGACCCCACCATCACATCCTGCTTTCCAGGGGTCACCACAATCATGAACAGTGGGCAGCATTGTGAAGTGATCTTGTGAAGGCTGTTAATCAGATTGGCTAACAGGACAGGATCTATGAGCAGGTCCACCACCAGGCCACAGATATGGTCAATGCTTCACGTCAAAGAGTGTTAATGACAATACCTCTCCCAAACATTTTCATTGGTCCATCAGGTGTGGCCGGAGTCTGAGGTCCTGTTTCTGGTGTGATACTGTTGTTTTACATATCATATATACCCTATGAAAATTAAGGCTGCCGTTTTGGCTTATGCACAACTGTTGTGCTTAACCAGAGTAGAATAGTTGTAGGTTCCATTTTGGAGCAGTTAACTACAGTGCATAGTCTAGGGAATGACAGGAGTGTATTTGTACAAACATTAATATGTTTGCACTTATAGTTATGAGCAACTACACAGCCTGCTATACATGAGGCAATTACTCCAAGATGCCCCTTCAAACACAATTTCCCAAAGGGGATGACGATGCATTTTTTGGCATTAAGCTTAAGGCCATGGTTTCAACACCAGTCATTGGTCTCGGTGAGACCTTTCTGTAGGATGTCTACATCACTTGAATAATGGCTCCCAGCTTGCAGTCATCTGCAAACGTGGTCAGCCAGAGTCCCTCCATGTTGGCCTGGACTTCTGAGAAGTAGATGCCAAACAGGAGAAGACCCAGGACCGATCCCTGTGGGACTCCATGAGTGACTGGTTGGCAGTCTGACTTGGAGTCCACTACTTTCACACTGTGGGTTCTGTGAGCCAATGTGCAACCCATCTAGTGTTATAGGGATTGATGCCTAGTTTGGTGAGTTTATCAATAATTCCTGAGTGGAGAATGGTATCAAAAGCCTTGGCCAGATTGAGATAGGCTGTATGAACTGCCTTGCCTTCATCCACAACTCTGCTGACTGATTCAAAGAAGTCAACCAGGTTGAGCAGGCATGATCTACCTTTCACAAAACCAAATTGCATGGGATCTAGAGTTTCGAGATTCCCTATATCCTTGTTAATTAGGTCCATTATGATGCACTCCATAGCTTTACATATCAGACTTGTCAGGCTTATGGGACAATAATTCCCAGAATTTGTAGTCACCCCCCCCCCCCTTTAAGAAGAGAGATGAATGTAGCAGTGCACCATTCAGTAGGGACAAAGCCTGAGGTGAGGCTGTGATTGAACAGCACACAGATGTGGTGCCAGTTCACTTTGTAGTTCATGCAGAACACATCCAGAGATATTGTTGGGTCCCATGAAAGCTGTATTCTTGGCCTTGGACAATGCAGCTTTAACCTGTGCTGCAGTAATGCTGGGTGCCTGGCATTCCTCTGGTATTGTGATTGGTCCTTTGGGGGGGGGAAGTAAAGTTGGCACTGACTCTGTTGGCCAATATGTTGAAAATATCTGTTGGCTCAGTATAGGAGGTACCATTGTACAGTAACTCAAAGCAAACCTGGGTATTGCCATGATGATTCCAGATATAACTATACAAGCCTTTGTGGTTGTTTTTAGTGTCTGTCACAATTCTGTCTTCATAGCTGGCTTTGGAGGTTTTGATGAGGGATCTCAACTTTTTGTTAAGGCTAATAAGGGAGTTTTTGCAGTCTTGGGACTTCACCTTTTTCTGCAACAGTTTCTTCCTTCTGTTGTAGAGTTTATTAATGACAGGGGACCACCAGATTGGCTTCCTTTTTGTGGAGAAGAGTATCTTGGTTCAGTTGGGTATTGCTAGTCCCATGTATTTATGTACGTGTATGTATAGTGCATTGGTGTATGATTCAGGAGTCATGCATCTAATTTTCATTGACATGGGTGCCATGAAGTTAGCCACCTTTGTTTTTAGGAGCCCAGAGTCAGCTTTGGAGACGTTTTTCATGGTGGTTACTTTTGCAGAAGGTGTGGGTGAAATGTAGATTTTCATGGTGATTAGTTTGTGGTCAAATCTAGCCAGGGTGGAATTGACTATTGGTGAAGAGCAACGATTGACCATGTTAGTAATAACCAGGTCAAGGATGTTGCTTGCTATACTGGGGGTAAGAATTAGCTGGTCCAGGGGATTGGAATTGATGAATTCCAGGAAGCACTGGGCCAGTGTATTGGTGCAAGAGTAGTATTCCCAGTTGATGGAGGGGTAGTAGAAGTCACCTAGTATGAGAGTGTTGGGTTGGACCCTAATAGTTTCCAGGGTGTTTAGGAACATGGAGTGAGAGTCTTGGGACATGGCTGGGGAACTACAGCAGACTACAACCTGAATCGCCATCTTAACCAATGTTAATTGTGTTGTGCATGGCATCAGAAATGAAAAGATGTGGGCAAGTACTGCAGTTGTGGATCTTCATCTGTATGAGTCTGTGTGGACTACCATACATATTAGTGGAGATGGTAATGTACTGCTTGTGTCTTGCTACTCATAGGTGTACAGAGGGGTTGGAGTCTGTCCCCCTCACAACCTAATGTCAGTGTCTAATCGGATTCTGATGATGATGGTGGCCATAGTGAGGCACAGTTGGGGATGTTGGAGGCTGAATCTGTCCCAGAGATTGACATCCCTCTTCTGATCCACCGTCCCTGCAAACAGTCAGTATGCCCACACATACCCAATTACCAGAGGCTACAGACATTGGACAGTCAGAGGCTGGCAACAATGGGCATAGCCAGAGAGTTGCTGAGGTCTCAGACAGGCAGATTGATGGGGATACTTGAAGGAGGACTGCTGCCCATCCAGCTCCTGTTGCAGGTGTCACATCAAGGGTCACTCACTGCATGTTTTGGGCTGGCATGCAGGCACAGGCACATTCTGAATGCAACACCATATGGATGCTTAGAGTTAGGGATGCAGCACAGTCTGACATCTGTGACTGCCTCCACCACATTGGTGACACCCATCTTATCTGTGTGTGTAAATATATCTCCATGCAGCACTTCAGACAAGCCCTGATGTAGTGGAAAGATGGTGGACTGAGACATTGTCTGTCTTTGACCACACGTTGTCTGTGCTAGAACATCTGGTTGGATTGGGCATTGGACACGTTGATGTAGGCCAGCAACACCATCTGCTGAAACTCCATGTGGCCATGCACACTCACACTCCCATAGTGGCAGTATCTCCAGTGCTACAGATGGAAGTGTGCTGTCCACACTATGACATGGCAGGGCATGGGCAAATGGTCCTGGGTGGTCCCATGCGGGACATACACCCTGCAGACAGCAATCACCATTAGGTAATAGCACCGCATTTGACCTGGGGCTTGGTGGTGCCCGTGCTACTCTTGGTGAAGCCAGTTCCTGTGTTCATGGCCAGAGATGGTGAATTGTCCACTCTACCATGTATGGTCCACAGCTGTCCACCATACACATGTGTAGGGCTAGCACTGGGCTTGACTGTGTACACACCCAACACCACTGCCATATGCAGGTCACCAACAGACACACACAACACCTCTCTAAGGCCCATCTAACCAGCACCCCTTCCTGATTCACACACATGCTGTCAACTATTTGGCACAGCCTAGGCCTCTGACACCCACACACCACACACTGTGCATGTGATGATACCTGTGCCACATCCCTGCCATCCATGCCATTGATCCAGACACCTGCAAATGTGTCTGATGCACAGGGTGACTAAATTACTTTACATGTGTCTGTGCAGTGCAGTAGCGTTATGTCATGGCAGTTGTTGTGGGCCATATTAGGTACTGTATGATGGCATGTGTGTTGGCTACACATCAAATTTTGGGTTTCTTTGTTGTCTGATGGTACATTGGTGGTAGTGGTACAGAATGACAGTTGTATCATGGACCTGTCTATGTTTGTGTCCCAGGAGTCTGAGTGATTTAACTATGAACATATGGTGGCAATACAGTGGCACTGGATGGCAAGGTAGCACAGCAGAAATATGACATCAGCAAGGTATGCCAGTATATGTGCATGGCTCCCTAGGTAAATATGAGTAGAACAGTGTCTCAGGGACAGTGGGGGCAGTCAGGGTCATCATGCTTCTGTTCCTTATGACAAGGTCTGTTACCCTTGATATGTGTCACCTGGGTATTCTGCACGTAGAAATCTAGATGGTAGTAGACATCAATTATGCTTATGTAGATGACAGCAATTTAGGGACAGCAGTTAGTCACAGGGCCATGAAATGCATAACCAAAGCATAGAGATAGGCTAGAAGGCCATGCCTCTAGTGTTGCAATGGGATATATTTACACACATGCACAAAAGCTGGATGCCGTGAGGTATGACTCCCTACCTATCTAGTAATAGATACTATAGCATGCAGTACTTGTCACATGCACCATGGAGTTTCTCTGATATCTGAGTGTCAGCCAGCACTCTTAAGGTGGATGACATCAGTAGGCCTTATAAAGGAGTCCAACAGCTAGTCACAGGGCCGTAAAATGCATAACCATTGCACAGAGATACGCATGTCTGTAGTGCAACAAAGCAATATATGTACATACACACAGAAGTTGGATAAGGTGAGATTAGAACCCCTACCTAGTCTACTGTTACATAATACAATTCTTATCACATATGCCACACTGTTTACCTGATGTCATACTGTCAGCCGGCACTCTTAAGGTGGATGACATCAGCAGGCCTTGCAAAGAAGGCCAGTGTTGAGGCCAGCAGCTAGTCACAGGGCATAAAATGCATGACCATTACACAGAGATAGCCAATACGGGATTGTCTGAAGTGCTGTGAGGGGATATATTATTAACACACACACAGCAACAAGTTGGATGATATGAGATTAGAATGCCTACCTATCTAGGTAGTATACACTGGAGCTTATGTTTTTCACTAGTCTGTACTATTTGTAATGTTTTTTGCTCTACTCTGTAACATTTGTAATAATTGTAACCTAAAACCTTATTGTAACCTTGCTTGTTTTTAGAGCTTTTCTCCCCGGGACTCCATTGAAAACGGGTTCATCTTGGCCCAATGGACTATCCTGGTAAAGCAACTGCAAATAAATAAATAAATAAATAAATAAATAAATAACACAAAACAGAGATATACCACTGTTAAATCTGGTAAACGCAACTGTCCCAAAGAATAATAAATAAAGCACTCAAAAAACATATGGGATGGTGCGAAGCAAGCTGTAACAAACTCTGAGATGAAACTGTCACAAAGTACAAACGATCCACAAACGTTAAAACTCCACAAATTTATATTTCCAGAAACAAACTTTGGATAAGCGCTTTCACTATGAATAGCTTCCTCAGATCCTTCTCAAAATGACTGAAGTAGGATCATACATATATAGCAAGTAAGTCAATTAAACAATTAACATCATTACAATTTAAAGGAGAAATGATGTATATAAAAAAGCAAAATTATCCTAAAACACTTTTTAAAAACTCATTAGATGGAATAATCCATCTAATGAACTTTATAAGAACTATACTTATAAAAATGTGTATACATATGGAAGCTATACAAAAATATATATACAACAATTGTGCTCAGTGTGTGCAAAATGTGGATATGCATACCTAAACATCTCATATATGCATGCACTCTTATGGATACAGACTTGTGTTATAGTGTATAAGACATAAGAGTCATCTCACATTCCTATGCTGTCTTAGTTTAGGTTGTATGGATGCTATTTCATTAAGCCCAAACCCTTTATCAGCTCTTAAAAGAACTATCCATTCACTTTCCTTACTTTCTGTAAGGGTCCTGATATCTCCACCCCTTTTATTGGGAATCACAACTTCAAGAATTCTAAACAAGAAACTGTGTGATTCCTCAAATAAAGTAATATGCTTAGCCAATGCATTGTGGCTCGATCTTTTCCTAATGTGATATAAATGCTCACGTATCCTGTCTCTAAATGTACGATTGGTCTTACCCACATAAAAAGACAGGCATGCCTGGCATACTGCTAAATACACCACATTGATGCTCATACAATCAGCATCTGCATTGGTTCTAAATATGGTTTTTAAATCAGGATGAAAGAACGTGGTGTTGGTATCAATGGAGGAACAAAAATTACAATGGCCACAGGGCTTGGTGTATCCATCTCTCTTGGGGCCCATTTCCGATTTGGTAGCACATAATATTCTCTTCAGATTCTTCTTATTCCTAAATAGAAAGCATGGTCTATCACCCACTATCTCTTTCAGGTCACTATCAACCTGCAAGATGTCCCAATGCTTTATAACAATTCCCCTAATCTCAGAATAATCCGAAGAGAAGGGTGTTGTAAATTTAACATACCTATCAAAGCTATTCTCTTTGCTGATCTCATTGGCATTATGGGGTCCAAAATATGGTGTAGCTACTGATGAACGTAATACATTGGCTTCTTCCAAGTATGCATTTACTTCATTTATATTCTATCCTCTGTCTGTCAACCTTCCCTTCAGGTCATCCATTTCTGACATAAATCCTTCATTAGTGGGATTCAACCTAGATGCTCTGATTGCTTGGCCTTTCATAACATTCTTGAAAACAAAGGGTGGATGCATGCTCGATCTCAGCAATAAAGAATTGCTATAACAAGCTTTGCGATGTACACCAGTATTTATGAATCCATTGGGCAGTCTCTCAATGAATATATCTAAGAATTCTATCTTATGAGTAGAGAATTGCATTGTAAATTTAAAACAATTTGTCAAATTATTTATAACAAGGAGCATTGACTCCAGTTCATCTTTGGTCCCATTCCAAAGAATAAACAAATCATCGACAAAGCGTCGATAGAAAACAACGCGTTCTCTAAATAGAGTCTCAGAAAAAAGGACATGTTCTTCCCAATAAGCTAGAACCATATTGGCGTAGCTATTGGCACAAGGAGTGCCCATTGCTACGCCATCCAGCTGTCTATATGTGACATCTTTGAACATGAATAAGTTATTCTCCAAAACAAGTTCCAAAAAATGAACTATAAGGTCTATTGACACTATGGTATAACGACTATGTTCCTTCAAATAATCAGTTATATATGCAAGTCCCAGATTATTGGGAATAACCGTGAATAATGATTATACATCAAAGGTGGCAAAAATAAATGTATCAGTACTATCAAATTGCTTGATGTTCTCATATAACTCAACTAGGAACTGTTTTGAGTCTTTTAATACAAATTTATTGTTGTTTAATACCCTTCTTAGGTATTTCTCTGTATAGACAGATAAATGCTTAGTAACCCACCCATGGCCTGAAACTATTGGTCTCATGGGTGGGTTATGGGCATCCTTATGTATTTTGGGTAGACCATTTATAATTGGAATGACAAGTGTTTTAATAACTAGATAATCATATAGGTCTTTATCTATTAGTCTGCTCTTGTGAATATCAAGTAAAGTATCCTTAACATATCCAATTATGTCCTGTACTGCCTCTATGGAAATGGGTTCATAATAAATGTCATTGAGCATATACTCCATGGACATCTGATATACTGCCCAATGGATTCATAAATACTGGTGTACATCGCAAAGCTTGTTATAACAATTCTTTATTGCTGAGATCGAGCATGCACCCACCCTTTGTTTTCAAGAATGTTATGAAAGGCCAAGCAATCAGAGCATCTAGGTTGAATCCCACTAATGAAGGATTTATGTCAGAAATGGATGACCTGAAGGGAAGGTTGACAGACAGAGGATAGAATATAAATGAAGTAAATGCATACTTGGAAGAAGCCAATGTATTACGTTCATCAGTAGCTACACCATATTTTGGACCCCATAATGTCAATGAGATCAGCAAAGAGAATAGCTTTGATAGGTATGTTAAATTTACAACACCCTTCTCTTCGGATTATTCCGAGATTAGGGGAATTGTTATAAAGCATTGGGACATCTTGCAGGTTGATAGTGACCTGAAAGAGATAGTGGGTGATAGACCACACTTTCTATTTAGGAATAAGAAGAATCTGAAGAGAATATTATGTTCTACCAAATCTGAAATGGGCCCCAAGAGAGATGGATACACCAAGCCCTGTGGCCATTGTAACTTTTGTTCCTCCATTGATACCAACACCACGTTCTTTCATCCTGATTTAAAAACCATATTTAGAACCAATGCAGATGCTGATTGTATGAGCATCAATGTGGTGTATTTAGCAGTATGCCAGGCATGCCTCTCTTTTTATGTGGGTAAGACCAATCGTACATTTAGAGACAGGATACGTGAGCATTTATGTCACATTAGGAAAAGATCGAGCCACAATGCATTGGCTAAGCATATTACTTTATTTGGGGAATCGCACAGTTTCTTGTTTAGAATTCTTGAAGTTGTGATTCCCAATAAAAGGGGTGGAGATATCAGGACCCTTACAGAAAATAAGGAAAGTGAATGGATAGTTCTTTTAAGAGCTGATAAAGGGTCTGGGCTTAATGAAATAGTGTCCATAAAACCTAAACTAAGAGAGCGTAGGGATGTGAGATGATTCTTATGTCTTATACACTATAACACAAGTCTGTATCCATAAGAGTGCATGCATATATGAGATGTTTAGGTATGCATATCCACATTTTGCACACACTGAGCACAATTGTTGTATATATATTTTTGTATAGCTTCCATATGTATACACATTTTATAAGTATAGTTTTTATAAAGTTCATTAGATGGATTATTCCATCTAATGAGTTTTTAAAAAGTGTTTTAGGATAATTTTGCTTTTTTATATACATCATTTCTCCTTTAAATTGTAATGATGTTAATTGTTTAATTGACTTACTTGCTATATATGTATGATCCTAATTCAGTCATTTTTAGAAGGATCTGAGGAAGCTATTCGTAGTGAAAGCGCTTATCCAAAGTTTGTTTCTGGAACAATAAATTCGTGGAGTTTTAACGTTTGTGGATCGTTTGTACTTTGTGACAGTTTCATCTCAGAGTTTGTTACAGCTCGCTTCGCACCATCCCATATGTTTTTTGAGAAATAAATAAATAAATCACATGCGCCACAGAGTTTACCTGTCAGTGGGTTGCCGGACAGTGCTCTTAAGGTGAATGACATCAGCAGGCTTTGTAGAGGAGGGAATTTAGAGACCAGCAGCTAGTCGCAGGGCCATACAATGCATAACAGTTGCACAGAGATAAGCCAGATGGGCATGTTTGAAGTGCTACAAAGGAATACATTGACGCACACACATAACTTGAATGATGCAAGATTTAAACCCCTACCTATCTCATGTTACACACTACAGCTTGTAGTGCTTGTCTAATATGTCATGCTGCTTATCTGAAATTGCACTCTCAGCCAACTCTCTTAAGGTGAATGAAGCAGCAGACCTTGTAAAGGAGGTCAATACTGAGGCCAGCAGCTAGTCACAGGGCATACAATGCATGGCCATTGCACAAAGATAGTCCATATGGGCTTGTCTGAAGTGCTGCATAGGGATATATTTACACACACAGATAAGATGGATGATGTCCCTACCTATCTAGTAGTACACACTATTGTATGCAGTACTTTTCACATGCACCACAGAGTTTACCTGTTATTAGATTGTCAGCCGGTGCTCTTAAGATGGATGACATCAGTAGGCCTTGTAGAGGAGGGAATTTAGAGGCCAGGAGCCAGTCACAAGGCTATAAAATGCATACCACTGCACAGAGATATCTCATAGGGGCATGTTCATACTGAAGTGAGGGGGTACATTGATATACACACACAGAGTTAGATGATATGAGATTAGAACTTCTACCTATCTAGTATCACACACTACAGCTCAAAGTACTTATCACACGTGCCACAGGTTATGGCTGTTGTATATGTTGCTGCAGCCACAGTACTTGTGGAGTATGCAAAGTGGCCTTGTGTTAGACAGCATGTGTGGCCTGCAGAGTCATATGGCTTGGTACCATTCTTGTATTTAGTGTCCTAGGGGTGGGATACCTGGTAATATCCCTGCTATGTGTGTACATGCACCAGTCTGATCATATGTGGCTGTTTCCAGTTTGATAGGCAGACATGTGGCCAGGGACAAAATGGCCTGTCCAAGGCATGCATTGCACCCATTGTACATTACACCACCTGCATACCTGTGCAGTCACAGGGATGTGTGGGTGAGTGGGTAATGTACTGTTGCAGCCTTGGTCTGGTTCCATTGGACAACTGTTGAGATGTGTAAGTGCAGATAACACCAGCATTCTGGGGTATGTTGGAACATTTGTACATCCCCACCCATATCTATATAAATGTGTATAACAGGGATGTCTCCTTAAATGTTGTTGTATGTGCACATTATGTAAATGTGTTATGTAGATATATGTGTGGAGTCTATGTATCGTTGCACTTTATATAGCTATATATACATGTTATCATATATATATATATATAATATATATATATATGTATATACGCATGCCACATATTGATATAGACACTAATCAAGCATGATGGGGATAGGGAGAGACAGATATGTATACATAGCTGTATGTATGTACAGAAATAGTTCCACATAATAGGTCTTTGGGTGGTAGAAGCAACATAACTCAAGTTAGCTTAGTGTAGGAGCATGGCCAGTGTGATTGTCAGCACTTACAAGGTGACTCCAGGCCAGAGCTACCTGTACTCCATTCATGGATTATGTGTGCTGCAGGCCATTGGCTGCTGCACCTATCACAGTACTGCAGCTCCCTGATATTGTCCAAGGCATTCCCCGGCTGTTTGCTGACCTTAATATGTAACTCATACCTCACAACTGTACAGAGCTTCACATATGTCCAGACGTTTACCTCATATTTTGGTCCATTTCACATGACATTGTGGTTTTCTGGTAAATTGGTGGTAGATCAGTGAAGATTGCACTCAATAAATAATGGCAGAAATTTGAGTTTTAGACTCCATACAAATCAGGAGACTCATGCTAATGCAAGACCTGTTATTTTATCAACATTCTACAATTATAGGAGCAAATGTTTAAAACCTATCCCTATTTGTAGGCCTTGGTCCCACTTTTATTCATAGCTTTGGCCAGATTTCCTGCTCTAAGCGGTTGAGAGGTATGATGTGCCAGGGGTATATGATGTAACTCCACACACAGAGTGACAGTCTGCATACTTCTCCCTGTACATGTTTTTGCAGAATGTCCAGCATTTTGCCCCATATGTCTACTCTGTTCCTCATATATTTGTGATTTTCTGAATGTAAACTGTGGTCACTGACTTGTAACTGCTGACAAATTTAAGTGATGGCCTTTACATCCTGCAGATAAACTGATCTGTTGCAGCCTGCTATTATACTAGCCACCGGCTAGTTTACTTAGCGCACATATAATGTCTGTCTGTAGGTATGGCTCTTTGTGCCCCCATTCACTCTGGCTCCAGCTTTCTTGCAGTAATGGATTGAGGGGTTATGACAGTCTGTAGGACTACCACCATATGAGTACCTGACATGCAAAAGTTATTGGATGCAGCCAGATTCAAACCATCAGCACCATTGTCCATGCTACTGTCCCTGGCCAAGTGAACCACACCAGCAGCCAGACAGAGCAGTTTCATTCCTCACACTATCAACAGCATACAGGAATTGACTGGTCTGCTGGTATATCATTGCATATTTACTGTTACAGCAGTTGTATGGGAACACTAATGTGTTTGGGGTGGGGAATGATCAGGCTAACCTCTGCTGGCATAAATAGTCATAAGACTGTCACTGTTTGGCATCTCCCTGGAATAATATCATGGGGTTTCCAGCCATGTGGCCTAGTGGATATTATGGGCGGGTCCCCTACAGAAGACCAACAGCTCACAACACCGACACCCACAATCGCAGACACCAAAACCCAACACACGAAATACTGACAAAGGGGAAATGGTAAGTCTCTATAGGGCGGAATGGAACAATTTCCATTCCTGCACTGTAGTGTAATCTTGGAGTTGGTATATTAAAATTATGGGGGGGTGTGGGGGGCAGACCCCACCACAGGGGGGTGCAGGGGGCGTAGCTGCCCTGCTAGCAGAAAAAAGGAAATGTTTTTTCCTTTTTTCTGCAGTAGCACTGTTGTTGGTATTTTGTGTGTCGGGCTTTTGGTGTCCGCGATGTGGGTGTCGGTGTTGTGAGCTGTCGCTCTTTTGTAGGAGATCCTATGGGGCACATAGTAGTGAACAGAATACCTGTTGCCCCAACTGGTTGTTAGATCTGTACAAGTAGCCCAGTAGCCCACTATAGATTTCTGCAAGTAGCCCAGTAGCACACTATATGTAGCCCACTATATTCCCTTGCATACATGAAAGCAGGCTCAGACATATGCTACCATAATGTAGTACCCTTTACAAGTAGTGTATAGGAGAGTGACTTACCTTGCGAATGCAGCAGTTGACAGACCTGTAGTTCAGGGTTAACTCTGTCTGATGCATGCAGTCCACAGCCAATACATGGTGAGGTACAGGTTGTGTGGTCTGGCTGTCATCATTTTTACTAATATGGATATGAATCAGAGTAAGGTGTCTGTCCCTAGAGCCCAAGGTTGTCAGTGCATGTGGTGTGTGTTGTCTCTTGGCCAAGGCCAGGGTATATTGAGCATGCCTATGTCTGCCTACAGGGACAGCGTCAGGGGTTTCCTCCTCCAATTCCCCCTGTGGGTGGAGCTATGGGGACCTAGGCACTGGTGGGGGGGCTGTGAATCCTTTCCCTTTGCTGATCCTGCTGCAGCTATTTCTGCAGGATCATACTGTGTAATACGCCATATACTGTGAATATCTGTGCAGATGTGGCTGGAGAGTACCGCCGGCCTCCATCAGATATATCAAGGCACCACAACCATGATGTCAACAGCCCAAACGCATGCTCTATGATGTTCCTAGTTTGTGCATGTGTCTCATTATGGCATTCTTCGGTAGGTGGGTGTGCATTTCTGATGGGTGTCATCATCCATGGTTACATGTTATTTTCCTTTTTTCTGCAGTAGCGCTGTTGTCTGTATTTTGTGTGTCGGGCTTTTGGTTTCAGCGATGTGGGTGTCCCCCCAAGCAAACATCTGGTAGAGCTGTGATGCATGCCAGATATAGGAATCATGATACCTGCCAGGGCTGCCAGTACACATATTCCTGATAATGCCCTGGGCATTGCACACAACCTGGCACTTGATGGATTGGTACCCCTTGCTGTTGATGGAGATTCTATCCTCTTCACCGGGTGATGCCTTGATGTGTACATGAGTGCATTCTATGGCACCCAGTACCTCAGGGTAGTGTGCTACACAATAGAAGAATCACAGACTGCTGGCCTCTCCTCAGGGCTGTGGGGGAAATAAATGTGCTCACTGGCATGTGGTAGCATTGCATCCAGGAATTGGTGGAGTACCCTGGAAGCACATGCCTGTGAGACCACCATCATGTCCCCAGTTGGTCTTTGGAAAGTACCTGCAGCTAGTATCCTAAGTACTACACATACCATTGTTTCCACTGGGATTGGTTCCCCTATGTTGGCTCTGGGTCTGATTTGAGGTCAGCAGAGCTCAGTGAGTTCTTGTAGTATGTCCCTGTCCACCTTGTAGCACTCTACAATCTCCAGCTCATGTATCTCCTGGTAGGTTACTCTGGGCCTGAACACTCTTCTCTTTCTCAGTCTAGGCCTATGGTCAGCATCAGCAGCAGCTGCATTGACCTCAGCATCTAGCACATACAGATGTAGCAGACCTGCAGCAGCCCCTAACATTCTCTCAGTTACAATTCCCAAGTCTGTAATCCAATGGTACAGAGTATGGGGGAAACATCAGATTGTAGGGTGTATGCAAACTTTATAGTGCTCTGCGTTAGGTATAGCCTGTGTGGTTGGCTACCTATGATGCATTCTACCTGACAACTACATCATTAAGGGGTTTAATGGCCCTAGTTTAAGTGAAACAGGACTCATCAGTAATTAATATATCATTGGGCTTTCTCAGCCAATTTTTTTTTGGCATCCTTCCTTGCTGAGCACTGTAGCACACCATGCAAACCCGCTCCCCAAAGATAAACAAGGCTTAGGAAGGTTACGCTCAGCACGGTGGTGCACTGCACAAACACATGTAAACAAAATAAAACATGTGCCTCAGAGGTAAACACAGCTTAACAGTCAGTGTACATGCCCCCTTGCTCAGCTCAGCAGCACGCCAGGCAAACAGGCACTGCTGAGCTCCAATGAGCTTAAAAGATTGAGGACACAACCCCTTTTGATGTCAGTTACCTTTTCTGTGGACACCAACATGGTTTTGTGCCTACAAAGATGGGAACTGCAGACACAAACACCCATTTGTGCTATTTAGTAACCCCAGCTCATTTGCATACATATCTGTGCACAGTACCTGGAAACTACATGGTTCTAGGTCCTGCCTCATTAGCAACCACAGCAGTCTAACACTGTACATACTCCACACTGGGTTCTATAATGCATTACTGTTACATACTCACAAATTCTGTTTTTTACAATCTTTTTGCATTTTTTTTCTATAACAGCATGTTTGTACACTGCAGTAGGTGTTAAAAAAATAAAATTATTTTACATTATTTTCCATATGGTTTTGGACACAGAGTGGTTAGTTTTGCACATATCTGTGTCCTCTACCTTTTTCTGCCACTGTACCTACACTTTTACAGCCTCTGGTGTAATTTTTACATCTTGTACATAGAATTTTTCTGTGTATATTATAGACACTAACACAGGGTCTGCATGACTGCCTATCTGCTTGCTGGATTGCTCTACCTGCCTCACTTGCATGCATTTCACCTGCTTATGAGGTGATATGCATGCCACAGCTCTATTTACAGGATTGCACATTGGCTTACTTCCATGTAAGCACCATGCCACTATGCCTACACAGCAAATAAGTCCATGTAGGCTTTATTGAATTCCCCTCATAGAGTTCTTATATAAATGCTTAAACCTAGGACACTGTATATATTAATAGGTGTATCTAAGTTATCTCCAAAATAACATTCTTTAGTTCCCTTCACTAACTTCCAACTATATTATCTTCTTTAATAATAATTATGACTGTGTTAAAATGTTCTTCCACACTATCATACTAAACAGCACAATAATATTATATATTAACTTTATTGCCTAACATTAATAAATCATCTATTATGAAAAGCTATAAGCAAAACATTGTTAAACTATGTTAATTCACAGATGAGTCATATCCTACGAAACATCAAATCAGTAACAAGGAATTGTTCATCAACAGAATTTAATTTTGACAACTGAAATAACTAAATAACAAAATTCCTTAGGCTTATCAATATAAAATCACTATTAGAATGACATTTAGCCATGATGTAGCAAGTATAGTACATATATACTTACCAGTACCTATCAGAAACCAAAATCCGTCTAAAAAATGTTTGTAAATGCAAAGAAAATTTTCAAAAGTGAATGACAACTTAGGAAAGAAATGCATTTACACTCTAAAGAAATATAATTAACTATACATCTTGTAAGTCTGTAATAAATGATGCACTCTGAAGTTAATATTAATTTAAGTATGCATATAAAATGTTACATATCTTATTTAGAAATTAAAAGGTGATGCAAAACATTAATATACAGTTATTAATGTGCCAGAGAACTTGAACCTTAATTCATTTTAAAATTGAGCACAGCATATATAAATAATGCACTGCTTATATTACTAATACATCTATAAAGAAAAGTAAAAGCAACATTTAGGATTAACATTTAATGCCTATTTAATCTTTAAAATATACTTGCAAAGCTTCATTTTACTTGTTTGGTCTTCTTTACTGCTTGTTTGAACATTCTGATCATTCACTTCCTGTTTCTGGAGAAGTCAAAGTTCAAGATGCACTTCCTCCTGTACGGAACACTCCAAACAAATCCAGGCAGCTGCAGTGAGTGAAACAACCTTGAGGCAGTTTTAAACTGCATTCTTTAAAAGATTGCTGTGCTTAGACTGGGAAAAGGGAGTAAAAAAAGAAGTTATGTATTTACCATAATGTTCCATCTGTATTGTTGATTTTTCATTTCTCCTCACATATGGGTTTGGATCTGAACTGTCAGGTCCGACTCAGCCGTTACTAAGCTCATGGCAACCACAAAAGCTCTTAGACACCTCCCATTACCCACAACGCACCTCTCCCTGTTACCTCAGATTTTGTTTACTAACATTATCTCCAGAAAAGAAAGGCATAAAGAAATCTTGTATACGAGAGGATTTCTGGAGTATGGAGAAGATAAAAAGGTGGCATAAATTATGCTTTGTGTTCTACCAGAAAACAAAGATCAGGGACTGGGAGGGAGGCATTGTGAGGAGAAATGAAAAATCGACACTAGAGATGGAACATTATGGTAAGTACATAACTTCTTTATCTGATATTGTCAATTTTTCATTTTGTCCTCACATAAGGGACAGAGTGCCCAGCTACCTTCATCCCAGGTGGACTCATGGAAGAATATTCCTCAGAACCATCAAACCAAAGGAGGCTGTTCTCCTGGGAACCAAATCCAATTTGTAATGAGTGATAAAGGTATGGTGATTTTTCCAAGTGGCTGTTGTACAAATTTCATACATAGGTGCATTACTCTGAAAAACTGCTGAAATTGCCATTTGTTTTGTTGAATGAGCCTGAACAAGTATAGGAAGAGCTACTCCTTGTCTGTGGTAGATAAATGTAATGCAATCAGATTACCATTTTGCCAGAGTAACTTGGATACTGGTTGTCCCTGTCTGGGACCAGAAAAAGAAATGAACAATTGATCTGCCTTTCTAAATTCTTTTGTCCTGTGTAGATAGAAAAGTAATTGCCGATGAACATCCAATAAATGCAGTACATATTCTCCTTTATTAGTGAAACTGGGGAAGAAGATTGGCAAATCAATGGTTTGATTGATATTTGTCTCCAAAACTACTTTAGGTAAAAAGGAAGGGTTGGTACACAAAGAAAGCCTGTCCTTATGAAAAATCAGGACTGCAGGCAAAGAGGATAAGGCTTGAATTTCTGAAATTCTAGCTGAAGGACTGCTACTAGGAAAGTGCTTTTCCGTGATAAAAATTTAATGTTGCATAATGCTACAGGTTCAAATGGAGGTTGAACGATAAAACATAACACCAAATTAAGGTCCCAAGAAGGAGAAGGATCTTTGTGTGGTGCTCTTAGCAATAAAATCTTCAAGAATGTTTTGCAAAGCTTGTGTGAGATTAGAGACATAATAAACAGAGATATCTGCCATCTATCTGTAGTTTGATAGTAGAGGCCACTGCCCCACTTTCAAAAAGATGAGGTAAGAATTCTAGAATGAAGTGAATAGGAGCAGTGTAAGGGCCTAAATCACATTGTTGAGACCAGATTGCAAATCTCCATTTCCTCCCCTACTTCCTGGTTGAGGGACCACTCATGAGGTATGAGAATATTTCTCCTCAACTTGTCTGGTATTAATTTGGTTTCTGGAATGGCATTGCTATAAGAAAACAGTTGGATGAGATCACCCACTGCCACACTCTGAGCATTTCTCGACATAGAGGAATGATCTGGTTCCTCTTTGCTTGTTTATGTACCAGACCACCAACTTGTTATCCAATTAATCTCCACTGTCCTCAGAGGAAGAGCAACCTGGAAGGTCTGTAACACTAGCCACATTGTTCTCATCTCTAGGACTTGTATGTACAAATTGACTTTATCGTAAGACCAGGTGCCTTTAAATGTCTTTCCTAGGTAATGCTCCCACCCTGTCTAGGAGGTGTCCATGGTTACCATGTCCTGAGGTTGAGGGGGAAGAAAAGAGCAACCTTGTGTTACCTGATTGGAATGAATCCACCATGATAGAGTTGTCCTACAGGTGTCCGTAATGATTATCTGATAAGACATTGGTTGATGGCTAATCAACCACTGTGCTGCCAAAAGCCACTATAGTATTCGCATGTGGAATCTTGCCAGTGGTACCAAGACTGTAGCAGCTGCCATTGATCCTAAAGTTCATAAGACATTATGGGTGGCTAACCTCATGTTTTAAAGTAATGTTTGTGTCTGGCATCTGATTGGTAGTACTCTGGATTCTGGTTGTCTTGCAATCATCTAATTTGTATTCAACATTACTTCTATGAATTCAAGAGCTTGAATGGGTTCCAAGTGAGATTTTTTTGTTATTTATTGTTCTGCCTAGATCTGTACAAATTTGGATAACTGAATCCCTTGCCTGAATTAGCAGATGTCTGGTGGGGGCAGAAATGAGTCAATCATCCAAATAGAGAAACATCCAGAATCCTTGTCATCTGAAGTGGGGTGCTACCACTGCCCTACATTTGGTGAGCACCCTGGGGGCTGTGGTGAGACTAAAGAGCAGTGATCTGAACTGGAAATGACTGGCTCCCTGCTGGAAGCACAAATACTTTCTGGACCGCCTGTTCATTTTTATGTGGTAGTACGCATCCTGAAGGTCTATGAAGCACATCCAGTCATCCTGTTCCAAGAAAGAAAGTATGGACTGTACCATGACCATTTGGAACTTGTGATGTCGAACTGACTTGTTTAATCTGCTGAGATCCAGAATTGGTCTCCAACCCCCTCTTTTCTTTGGAAATAAAAAGAACCTTGAGTAAGTTTGATCTGGGGGGGACCTCTTGGATGACTCTTTTTCCCAGCAGTTTCTGAATTCGAATAACTGCCTGATCTCTTTGACTGGATGGAACACCCAGGATTCTTCTGTTGGGATGGGAGTCTTGGGAGAATGGAATTATGTATCGTCTGGATATTATCCTCTACATCTGTAAATCATTTGTTATTTTTAGCCAGGCTCTCCAGTGCAGGGATAGTTGAACCCCAAATGCTTCCAGAGGTGGGCAATCAGGCCTCTGTTCAGGAGTGCTGGAAGGGTCTCCCAAAGAATGGTTCTCTAAACCCTTGGCTCTGTAGGCCTCCTCCACTGTGCGGGCGGCATCTTCCAGAATTGGTTCCCCCTCTGCCTGTGGGGGAACTCTCTCTATGTGTGTCTTGGTAAGACCTCCTGTGATTTTTCTGAACCACATTTTACCACCCCTAACTGACCCTTAGGGTATGGTCTTTGGGGGGGGGGGCAGAAAAAAATGTATGCCCATGGCAGAAAGGATCTTAACCTTCTTCTCACACTTGGATAGCATGTCCTTAATGTTGGGGCCAAAAAGGGAAGTTCCATCAAGCAGAGAGTTGACAAAAGAAGACTTGAAAGGTTCCACAAAGTCACAAAGGGGCATCCAGGCATGTCTTCTCATAGATATGCTAGAACCCATCTCTCTACTCATTCCTACAGCTGTATGAGTGATAAGCCTCATGGAAGAGTTAGCTATAGAATGTAAGATTGCCAGCTGGGAAGCTACTTTCTCCTGACTTCCCTCCGCTATGCCTCCTTCAAGGGTATCTGATAAATCCTTGGTTGGATCCCTTTGTAACCTAGTAAAGCAGGGGGGTAATTCAGTGATCACATGCCAAGGTCACTGAAGAAAAGATTCACTTACCTATAAATCCATCATCCTGGAATCCTTATTTGGAGGATGGGTAGTGTAACTTTCTTCTGATAGTTCCTTTTTAGTAGCTGACACCACCACCATGGCATATTCTGCAACCTGTTTTGTCCAAAAGGCTTTGATGGCTGGAGATGTAATACTCTTGCTTGGTCTCTGGGGAATTGGCTCTATGGAGTCTGGGCTCTCCCATGCCCACCAAGAGATCACTTCTATGAACTCATCAGCAGGCGGAGTGACTCAGGAGGTAGATGGTCAGGAAACATAGGCCAACAGGTACACCAACTCTTTAGGACTGCCAGCCACCTCTTTGTTTTGAAGCCTCCAAGATGTCTAAAATGGAGACAACTTCAGTAGGTGACCATGGGGATTCTTTTCCCTCATCAAGGTCAGTGTCTTCTGTGACTGACTCCTCAGTGGATTCCAGATGTTTCTTCTTACATGTCCTTTTCTGTGGGACCTTCTCAGTGGGATACTCTGGGGAGGTATCAGAAGAGGCAGGGGTACCCAGGCAGGTATCCTGTGTTCTTAGTTTCTGTCATCCCTGTGGAACATATTGGACAGAAAAGGTGCGAATGCATGGTTAATGGAACTGAGGATCTGAGGGGGGAGGTGACAGCTCTGTCCAGAGCCCCAAAAGCCTACTGCTTCTGAGTGGGAAGGGAGTCTATCTCCAACAAGCCTTGTGTGAAGGGCTTGTGGGAAGAGAACCCCTCCAGCCCTGGATACAGCCGGCCTGTGGATGAAGCCTGCACTGAGCTCACCAGAGCAGAAGCCTCAATATGCAGAAACTGCTTAGAAAGTCTGGGAATTGACTGTACTCGAGGTCCACCAGGCTCACTATGGCTGCCGGTGATCTCTGGCTCTCAGAAGGCAGAAGAGCTCTGAGCAAGTGTCTGATCTGATGGGAAGGAAATTTTCGGATTCAAACAAGAAGTTACCAGATGAATCAGATCTGAGGGCTCCGAAACTTGAGCTGAAGTCAGAGGAGGAACCAAAGGGGGAGTGGATGGCTTGGACAACCCTAAGACCATTTGGGTCAAAGCTGAGGAGGACTTAGTAATTCCTTCCATCTACAAAATCTTCAGTAACATCCTTTCCACATCTTCTTCTCTAAGGCTTTTTGTAGAATGGGAAAATGATGGACATCTTGGTCTGGTTAGGAAGGGAGACAGATCTCTCAATGGCACTGGATCCACTGAAGGGAAGTACCTAGTTCTTGGCAGTGAAGTTATAGGTCTGAAATGGCTGGATGTAGGATCCGAGCACAATGGGTCCAACTTATCCAGATCAGAGAGGCTCAGCAGCAGGATGAATCACTGAGAGCTGAAGACCCCAAATAAGTCATGGAGATTTAATCTTTAGAAGATTTTGATCTCAGCTCTGAGGGGTCAGATCTCTTTTTCCCTCTCTCACCAGACTTAGAGTTAGATGAATCTGGGCTTGACTGACCTGACCTTGGTTTTACTGTAGATTTCAGTGGACAACCAGAAATGGCCTCACTAAAAGAAGGCAATAATCCCTTACGAATGAGCTTATTCATCCATTCAACCAGGCCCGGGGGTTGAAGGAATGACATATCAGACAGTCTTGCTGAAAATTATGTGGGCCCAGGCAGTAAATACATAGACAGTGCGAGTCACTGTAAGGCATTTTGTGACTGTACTTACACTTCTTGAAGTATAAGGGGAAAAAATAAAAACTGGGAAGGATAGAGAAAGATTTTTTTTAAGAGTTAGGGTATAAGAAGGATATGGGGCTACTAATGATAGTAGCATAGATATTTACTTGGGTATAAGGGAAGGAAAAGTAACCTAATAAAAATCTGGTTACTGTGAAAAACAGATCTTAGACAGACAAAACAGGGATAGTAAATACATTCTTATTATACTCAGAAAAAAGGACCTGAGAAAGTTTTGAAAGGTTTGAAAACTCTAATAACATCATCTAAAAAAATCCAAGAGCTAACAGTAGACCACATCTTTCGCAGATCTAAAGTAACAGTGGGTAAGGGGAGGTGTCCAAGAGCTTTTTAGTTGTCATGAGCTTAGTAATGGCTGAGTTGTGTCCAATGGTTTGGATCAAAACCTATATGTTAGGACAAAATGAAAAACTGAGACTATCAGATGAACTTATTTATGTAGTAAAATGGCTTGCAATCACAACAGGCAAGCTGCGAATTAAAAAAAAGAGATCTGTTTATGCCTTATTTAAGTAAGCAAGCTTGAGTTTAGTTTTTAAAAGCATTATCAGAGTCCTCATTCACTTCCAACATATCAAAACATCAACTGATTCCTCCATTTAAGTATTATAAGCAAATCAATGACTAAAACAGATTTCTATGTTCCAACATTCAAAAGTACAACCAGAAATAGCTGTTACATTAACAGGATAGCTAATGCTCCACTACCAATAGAGCAACAACATTTATTCAGGATGTATTCTTAAATGAGATATATTGATATATAGAGTTAGAATAAGAAATATTAATACATTAATATATAGGTCTAAAAAAGGTATCTACTATTACACATGTAATCTAATATATTAAACATTTACCCCTTCCATTAAAAAGACAATTAAACACCCATGGAAACCAACAAAAATGGTTACTAGTAAATAAGAAAATAAATATTTTAGTAAATGAAAAAGGTTTTACTTTATAATGGATTATATAGTTTTAAGGATGTCAAAACAATATGTATGAGAGTAACACACTAAAACAAACTAACAATATATACTATCACTTTTCTTTGTGTTTTTTACTATTTTATTCTTTTGATGTCCATCCATTTCTGATTGCATGTCTCTTCAAACTAGAGACCAGTTCATTTATTCAGTTTTGTCTGCAAGTTTATTTTTTAGTGAAAATTCCAAAGCATCTTTAAGCTTATTAAAAGTTTTTTGATCATCGGGTAAAAAAATATTGATTCTAGCTGGAAAAATTAATTGAGATTTAATGTTCAATTTCTTTAAACTTTTTATGAATGGGATACAAGCGTTCCTTTAGCTCATAACAGAAGTATAGTTATTATCAAATCTGATAGTATTTTCTTTTAGTTTTATTGGACAATTTTCCCAAGCAGTCTTCAGCACTAACTCCTTGTCCTAACTGGAAAGGAATTTAGCAATAACTGACCTGGGAATAGCTGGGTTATTTTTCAGTGAAGAATTCAAAAGAGATCTATGAGCTCTCTGTATACCAAAAGAGAGAGCCTCACGAAAGTTCAGAGTTTTAGGTAGTCAGTTATTGAGGAATTGTATCATATTATCATATTATTGTATCATATTATCCCCTTCCTCCTTCTTTGGAATTCCATATATCCTGATATTATTCCTTCTAGATCTACTCACTAGATCTTCTATTTTATCCAAAAACAAAGTATTCTGTTTTAGAACAAATTCTGTATGTTTTTCATTTTCTGCCATTCTTCCATCTTAGTCATTTATTGCTTCCTCTAGTGTAGAAATCTGTACAGATTGTTGCTTTATAACTTCATTTAATAGAGCCATTTGTTTCTTACATTCTTCCTTTATATTGTCCATTTTGATTTCAAGTTTGTCCATTGTAACAGAATGATCCTGGATGCTACTCAAGATCGACTGTAACTCCTTCTTCATTATGTTCTCCTGAGAATTAACTTTAGAGTGGCTCATATTATCAAAATACTTAATAAACTTATGACAGGAAAATGATAGGGAAAATCATAAAACTTGATTTTCCTTTCCAAAACTTTAGTTTGGATGTCTCAAATTATAGTCATAGAAAAGTATTTGTTAAGTTTATATTAAGAAATCCTGTTAGAAAACTAAAAAGAAGCAGAGCAAACATTGCATGCTGCTAACTCTTCACCATCTTGGCCACGGCCCCTTCCTTGAAAGTTCTTAATCTACCCTGAGGCCATGCAATCTCAGAGAAGATTGTATTAAAGAATGGAGTTCAGGGATAGAAATCTATGTAAAAAAAATGGGGATTGGGCTCCCCAGAACACACAAGTCCTCAATTTTAGTTTTATAATTTTTTAAACTTTCATGGAACTGTTATTTTAGACTGTAGTATACTATAATGTATGCATAAATTATCTATCTATCTATCTATCTATCTATCTATCTATCTATATATGTGTGTGTGTATATATACTATAATAACCCCCTAAAATATATCAGTGTGACCTAAGTTATTCATTTCTCTTTTTAATACTGCTTATCTCTCTAGGTTAGCTTAGCTTAGTTTATGCACTACTGTTTTAATGTACAGTTTTATTTGCTTTTTATTTTATCTCATTTTATTGTGCTTAGTTTCAATAAACACATTAAAATGTAATATATATTTATTATGTTTTCTATGAAATCTTACATGGCTTTTCAAGGTCATTCTGGTGGAGTCTGTAATATCTCAATGTCAAACACTGCTTGTTCTATATCAGCCAACATTTATGGCAAATACATTATATTTCTTCCTCTATACTTTAACACTCCCAAAATGTGATTTATGTACCCTCTTACACATTTGTTTTCTCATTAGATTGGGAAACATTATTTTGTAATGACTGCATATATTTGAAAAGCTTATCTGTCGACACATGTTCAAACATCGAAATAGTTATGGATTGCTTTGTGATCAGCAGCATGGCTTTAGTCACTTCTTTTGTACACAGGCAGCACTACCATCTACCATTGATTTTATCTATACCAGTATTAATGAACAATTTCTGTGAGTGTTATTGTAAATATGACACATTAATTTGAAACTATAAACCATAGCATCTTGCTCCAAAAACTGGAAAATCTCAGTTCTGGTGAAAATGCCTTACTTTGACTAAAAAACTACTTGCAAGACGGACCTTTTAAAATCATTACTAACAAATCATTATCAGATATAGGCACCTTAAACTCAGTTTTTGCTCCTCTTTTATTCTCTCTTTTTCCAAACAAAATCAAACATGGCTTGTCCCATCAGAAAATAGTCATGTATGCATGTGATACTGTTCAACCTGAAGGTCAAAAAATCTATGAATATGTGCAAAAAAACACCCACTCTCAATTTGCAGACCTCTGTAACTGGCCTTACAATAACAATCTGCAAATCAACTGCTCCAAAACTAATATCACAATTTTCTCCTCTGCAAAGAAAATGATTATATTACATTCATTAGTCTTAAAAGACCTGCAGCAGAATATTATCCCAATAGTTACAGAACAAAAATATCTTGATATAACTTTTGACCCATCATTAAACTTTAATATTCATACAGACAAAATGTTAAAGAAGTTAACATCACAACCTAAACCATGTTATTGAATCTCCTACCTAATCTCCCCACTAGCTAAAAGTGTCCTAATTCCCAAAATTGGGCATGCCCTTCACTTTAATGATATCCACTCTATAAAAACACACAAAAATAAAAAGAGTAGAAAATCAAATACTGAGGTTTGCCCTTCTTGCTGGAAGGAACAGCCACAAGTGCATTTTATATGAAAAGGCTCACTCACTGCCAAATATTTATAAAGCTACATATCTAATGAATATACTAATATGTACAATTATTACCCACAGCTACTGCCCTCCCCATAAAAGACTATTCCAGCTCAGAGGTAGAGCTACTCCCTAAGGAGCAGCCAAGAAAACACAATAACTGTGGTCAGACCCAAATTCAAACTAGCAACTGGAGAAAAATATGTTTTAAGAATGAGACCAGCAATATATATGGAATCAGCTACCAACAGACATAAAAGCAGCAAAATACTTCAAAGCTTAAAAAACAAAACTTAAACTTCACCTAAAAATGGATCAAAGTGCATATGCTTTCAAGACACTGAATAATTTTGCTCAATTTAATTTCTCATATGTGGTTGGCTTGTGACGGATATCAGTATATTGTAAACTTGTGACATCTCATCTTGATTTATCATTTTCACAATGTTTATTGCATTTATGTTAAACTGGTACTTTGTATGGAAAATTATTTGCACAATCTTTATTATTTAAGTAAACTGATAATCTGTATACCAAATACTGTTATTTGTTGTCTGATCTCCAATATATAGTTGCACCTGGGTCATGGCTGAAAAGGCCAGTGACTATCTCATCTACCTACTTATCAAATTGTAAACAAACGAACAAACAAACAAACAAATAAATAAATAAATCCCTATATCTTTTCTTCACTCAAAGTAAAATAAGACTAAATGCCTTTTATAACCGATGATTTTTGCTCACGCCAGACTTTCATTGTAATGTCTTTCAGTTATGGCATTTCTAAAGGTGGAAGTCCAAAAAACACGGCTGGACACTGCTAAGTCTTCCAAATCCTCCTCTTTTCAATTAGCTGTACCTGCTTTTTTCAATCAGCTGTACCAGTTTTTACTACTTCGATAAAACCAACTATTGATGACATGTAAGTAACTGTTTTTTGGATTTTCTCATAGCTTGGCTTGGCTTGGTTGGACTTTAGCAAGGCACAGAACATTTTTTTTGGGTATAAAGGTGGAAGTCATGAACATTGTATGCTGTGATGTAGGATGGTGTTCTATAGGTAGATGAAGTGGAATTCCCCAGCATCAATTGCTTGAGGCACAAGTCACTGAAAAGCAGAATGCCAGTTGATGCTTTCATATGAAATCATTGTCACTGAGATGTGTGTGTACTGGCAATGATGCTATTTTTTCCTGATTCCTCCCGTGTGCAAGTTGGTGTGACCATGGAATTAGTATATAGAAGTTCAGGGGTGTTGGGGGTTTAGGACTTAGGAGGCTTTCCCCTCTGTGAAAAGCATGTGTAGTTAAAATGCTATCTCTTTTGTATTTCAGGGATAAGGATTTGGTAGTTCAGATCCATGGGGGTTTGGAGTTCAACATGAGACCAAATCCATGCACCTACCTACTGATGTAGTGCATCTGACTGGACAGATCCGCTTTTCCTGCAAAAAATATAGCACAGCCTGTCCCCTCACAGTGACACTCCCAAACTTCAACCAATAGTGGCTCCAAAAGCACCAGATCCCCTCATTAAAATATTATGTGATTTTAAGTACAACAAAAATATTTACTCTCATGAAATAGATGGATCTCAACAGATGTAAAAATAGTTTAGAACACTCTTTGTCTAGTTAATGAGGGTGCAACTCATAGCAAGTTCAAGTCCATCCAAAGCATGGCAATGGTGATCTGCTAAGATCAATAAATATCAGACAGGTAAACAGTAAGAACAAATCAGAAACAACAGTTTGAGCCCTTAGTGCTCAGTGACTTGAAACAATGGTAATTAGACTTCTGTCACTAGAAAAAGAGATGGCCTCTAGACCTGGCTAAGCCGGCTTCTTTCGGATTAGCAATGATACACTGAAAAATAAATAAAATATGTACAGAACAATTTAAAAAGCTTTAAATGATTAGTCAGTAAATGATGATTTGTATGTGAAATTCTCTTTTGAACTTCCTAAGCCAGTGAAATGCAATTGCTTAGTTTTGTACAGTATTTGAGCTCTGTAAAAGACTCTGTGACTGATTTTATAGGCATGCATTTCCTTTTTATATACTGAGTTCATCTAACAATTTTTTGCATATATGCAAACCAGACAACAGATCTTTAAAAAATATTTATTTAAGTGTTACAGTAAGAACGCAACATGTTTTATTCTTAAATTCACATATACAAAGTTTTTTTTCCTCAAATATTTTTTTTATTTTCAATTAAAATAACATTGACATAATATTTTTAAATATCATTTTAAACAACTATATACAATATTTACAATAGCCTGACTTTCAATTATATACACTGTATGTTATTAAATATAGAATTAACAGATCAGTTATCAGAGATACAATATTGATTATTGCAGAGTGTTCAACAAAGATATAACTTTCTTCCAAGGATTATTTATCAATGGCCTGGGATAGATTCGTAGTTCTTTGATTTTTATTTCCATCGATGCAGTTGTTTTCAGTAAAGTGTAGAATTCTTCCAAGGTCGGGGGTGTATTTGAATTCCACCTTCTGGTTACACATTTCCTAGATATAGCAAGTATTGTCCAAAACAAATACATATTTGTCTTATTCAGGTAGGGACCTTCATTTACATTTAGTATAATCAATACTTTACTTAAGGTAAATGATTCATTAAATAAAGCTTGTAAAAAATGATTGATTCCATTCCAATATGATTTAATTTTATTACATTCATAAAAAATATGAATCCAGTCTTCTTTATTTAACTTTTCATATCTCTAGCAAAAAACATTTGTAGTAGTACTGATCTTTTTAATTCTATCTGGTGTTAAAAATGCTCTTTGTATTTCCAGTTAAATATTTTCCAGTACTGTGTGTTAGAGGTGTAATTAACTGATAGTAAGATGTCAGATTTAATTTTTTCTTTTAACTGCAATTACTGACCTTTTGTTAAGAACTGCCAGTATGGTGGTTTGGGAATTGTTTTTATATGTTATTAACTCTTTATATAGATTTGAAATGGAATTTTTCTTTTCACAACTATTATATATAAATTCATACAGAAAATGTATTAGATGTGGAATATCTTTAAATGAGGAATTATTAATTAATCTGCATAAATCTTGAATGTACATTAAAATGCTTTGTAAGGTTAACCAGTCCTGTGTTGGAATATTGTAAGCAGTTTTTATCATATGTATATCTAAAACATTTAATTTATTTACACATTGAAACCAGCATAAGAATCCATTTTGTTCCCAGGAGGTTATTGTTTCCCTATATATTTTGTGAGGAAAGTTCTTAGTGATGGTAAATGGGATTAAAAGGTCAAACCCAAGTTTTAGATGTATTTTTGCATTGATAAGTTTCCTATAGGAATTGTTGTAATGATTAATCAGTGTTGTTTTAGAAAGTTTTGTTATATTATATTGTATACTTATGCATGATATGTACCAGGGTTTGTTTGATTTGTCTACTATTAACATTTTTTAACAGATTAAATTAATTTGTTAATATAGCTGTTGTTAATTCTTTCCAGTTGGCAAAATAATGTAGGTTTATCCAGTCTATTGTAGTTTTAAGCACAGATGCTTTTATACACTGTAAAAGTAGCTGACTCCAAATCCAGCTCCAGACAAGTGACAAGTGGAGTACCTCAGGGTTCAGTCCTGGGACCGCTCTTGTTTGGCATGTACTTCTCTGAAGTACAGGCCAACACTAAGGGACTCTGGTTAACAAAGTTCACAGATGACTGCAAACTGGGAGCCATTATTGAATCCCCAAATGATGTGGATGCTCCACAAAAGGGCCTTACAGAAACAGATACTTGGTGCCAGAGCCATGGGCTCAAGTTCAATGCCAAGAAATGTATAGTTATCCCCTTTGGGAAAAAAACATGTATCTGTGAATTATCATATAGATGGCAGTACACTAAATACCGAAAGTGTGATAGGAAACTTAAGGACAAAGGTGGACAGTGGTCTCACCTTCGATAACCACATCACTACAACAGTCAGGAAATCCTTCTATGTGGCACACCTCATCACTAAGGGCTTTTCCTCCAGAGAAAAGGAGGTCATTGTCCCACTGTACTCATCCCTCATTAGACCCATTATAGAATACAATGCCCCATTTAGTATGTACCTCTCAAGACATCTGCAACAACTGGAAAGGCCGCAGAAATACCTCACTAAAAGAATCACAGGCCTAAAGCAGATGCCCTATGCTGACTGCCTTAAAAAACTCCAGCTATACTCTGTCGCATATCGTCTACTCAGAGGCGATCTCTGCTTAATATACAAGGCCATGTCAAACCCAGAGCTGTTGACATGCTACACTTAAAGAAATCCCAATCCCTCAGAGCCACATGCTCCAGGGATCTAAACCTTGTCATCACAATAAAGAAAACATGCTGGAGGGATAGGTTCCTGACCCAGAGACTCCCCAGACTCTGGAAAAGATTGCCCATACATGTCAAGCAGAGTGCCTCTTTGGCCCTCTTCAAAAGGAACCTTGATGATTGGATGGCAGAAAGGAAATTCACCCCGGAGATCACGTCAGTCGCCCTGCTAGATAGGGGTCCAGGGAAGCAAATAGTGTGGAAGAAACAGCCAGGGAATTGTTATGGCTAGGCTTGTATAGGCCCTAGGGTTGATAGCCTAGTACCAACCTATGAACCTATGAACCTATTTCTATTTGTGGGAAGTTCAACCATCCTTGTTTCCATGGCCTAATGTGATGAGTTAGAGCTACTCTATTCTTTTTAGGATACCATAAAAATGTTATTAAACATTAGTTTATTTTCTTTAAGAATGCATCTTTCAGGAATTAACTGTATTGCTAATACTACATATAGTATTTTTGGCAATAAGACCATTTTTATTACTTGCAATCTGTCTTCAAAAGTTAATATAATTTTGTTCCACTTTTCTATATATATTTTTGTTGTTTCAATAATGTTTTTATAATTTATTAATATTGTTTTGTTTATATTTTTGCATAACACTATTCCTAAATAATTTAGCGTAAGGTCTTGTTTTTCTCTGATGGATTTATATGTAACTTGTAGTTCTTTTTCGCTTATTTAAAAATAGAAATTTTGATTTTGATCTATTAAAGTGTAGACCTGAAATCTTATAAAATGTCTCCATTACTTATTCTAGCTCTCCTACTGACTCTCTGGAATTTGATAGGGTTAATAAAATATCATCAGCCAAAAGCATTATTTTAGATATGTACTGGTCATAGACTTCTATTCCTTTTATTCTTGGATTATTGCGTATTATTTCTGCAAGTATTTCTATAGCCAAAGCAAATAAAATAGGAGAAAGGGGGCATCCTTGTTTAGTACCTTTCATTATATGGATAGATTCTGAGGTGAAAGGACCTAATTTAATGTAGGCTAAGTTATTAATATAGAGGCAAAACAAACTAATGGGCACAATATTTTTTAACATAAGGGGTGGCGTAAGCCACAAAACTTTGGGCTAGGCTTATAAATGCCTTAGGGCAGATAGCCTAGTATAAACCTATGAACCTATGAACCTATGTTTTTTAGTAATAAGATGAAGGGGGGAGGAAATTCAAATAATGCTAAAGTTTTAAATAGATATTCCCAGTTGAGGGAATCAAAGGCTTTTTCTATGTCTAATCCAATTACAAGTGTTTCTCTGTCTTCTTTATTCACATAATCTATAAGAGTAAGTATCCTTTTAATATTATCATGTGTGTGCCTGTTATATAAAAATCCAGTTTGATCATTATTAATTCTCTTTGAAAGTGGGATTTTCATTCTGTTAGCTAGGATTGACATGAATATTTTGTAATCATTATTCAGTAATAATATAGGTCTGTATGAGATGCAAAAGTCTGATGGTTTATTATCTTTTAGAATTGGTGTTATGAGAGAATATTTCCATGAGGGTGATATTTTTGCTTCTGACTGGACTTCTAGCAAAGTTTTATGAAAAAAGGAGATTACTGTTGAAGGGAAGAGTTTGTAAATTCCCGTAATTATACCATCTATCCCTGGAGCTTTGTTAGATTTACATTCTTTTATCTTGTCAGCAATTTCTTTGTAGGATATAGGTTTTTGTAGGTCTAGTTTTAAGTTTTTGGGATTTTTTTTTATATTGATAAGGTTTGTATCTAAGTTTATTTGGTTGGTATCTAAATCTTCTTTTTGAAGTGTTCCATATAATGGAACCAAAATGCTTCAAGGATGTCTCCTATATCTGATACTTTTGTCCCTTTCTTTTCATGATATATACTACTAATGTTATGTGCTTTAGATTGTATTTTAATTCTTGTAGATAAGTTATGTAGATATCTGGGGGAGGTGGCTAATGAGTTTATTTTTAATTTTTCCAAGGCTAGACAAGTTTTGTGTGTTAGAATTTCATTCTATTTTTTATTTAATTCCTCTATTTCTTTTTTGACTTCTGCACAATTCTGATTTTTTTTAGATTTTGCTGTCAAGAGTCTGGTTTGCAAGTCTAATGATTCAGATTCCCACTCCCTGATTTTCTTTTTGTACCAGCTAAGGGTCTTACCAAATAAATATACTTTTAATGAGACCCAAACCATGACTCTAACGATTTCTATTTTATTATTAATTTTAAGAAATAATTGTAGTTCTGACAATATCCAGGGTCTGAATTTTCGTGATATATGATGGAATTCTAGTTGAGAGGATTAAAGGTTTAAACCTCTATTTGGAGCTTAATTATCAGAAAGTCATGATCTGAGAAGGGGTGTGGAACTAGAGAGAAGTTGAGGATTTTTGTTTGTAAATCTTGAACTACGAATAATTTGTCTATTCTGGTTTGTGTTCCAAATCTATGGTCTTTATGGGAAAATAATAAGGATTTATCATCTTTTACTTTAAAAGTGCCTATTAAATTAAATGAATCAATCCATCTTTTTAAGGATTTTGAAATAGTTGCTATGTGACTTCTTGGCAGTTTCAGAGGCTTCTAAGGTACAATTAAAGTCTCCTCCCAGTATCAGATTTCCTTTATAATTGTTGGAAATAAAATCTAGGTGTTTTTAAACTGTTCCTGCTCTAATGTTTTGGAACCAATATAGAGTAGCTAAGGTCCATATTCTGTTATTAAATTTAATTATAACAAATGCTAGTAGACCTTCTTTGTCTTCATATTTATAGTGATTATGTTTTTCTTCCAGAGAATTGATACTCCTTTTGTCTTTGTTCTATAGGAGGGTTGAGTTAAGACTATATAGTCTTTAGGATTCCAAATAAAGTTATCATTAGTCTTAAAATGCGTATCCTGGAGAAATACTAATTGTGCTTTATTTAGATGTAAATATTTTAGCAAGTTTGATCATTTATTTGCATAAGCCATTAGTATATAATGATAAGTATGTTAAATCCATTTCAAGTTATTGTTGGAAGAAACTTTTTACTTCTTTTTTTATTTTGATTATAGTAGTTATACCATATTCTCTGATACTATTGAATGTTATTTTTATGTGTGTAAACTTGGGAGTGTAATTTAATGTTCTTTCTTCTTTGAATACAATTAGGGTAAATTTCTGGTCAGGCTTTTAAAAAGTACTTCTAGACAACATTAATTCTAAAGTATCAAATACAAGTAAATATGAATTTCCCATGAAACATGGAATGAAAGTCATTCCTAATCCAATAGATAAAGATAGATCTATTGGATTATCACTCATACCTTTAACCAACAATATCAACTAAGCTCCATATGTTAAATTATTACATGGAGAATTTTCTTAAAAGAGATATGAAATTCTACATTATTCTGTTATTGTTCTATAGTATTTTATATATCAGGATGGAATGTTAGTGTAAACAATTATTAAGTTGACTTAGAAAATATCCAGTATTTAGTTACCCTTAAGAGATCCCAAATATGTCAGATATGTCATTTTGGATAAATTAAATGTAACAGAGGAGTATACACTAAATAAGCCAACAACAAATAGATTATTACTAAAATAATTTGACTAAAAGGGCTCTACAGGAGACAATGAGTGATTACCAATGAAATATGAATTTACTGTAGGTGTACTGTCTTCCTTTACTTTCCCAATCTTCAGCTCACCAACTTCAACTTACACTTATGAAAAGACATGGCTTATCAGTGGTATCCTCACTTTGAGTAGAGGAGCCCTACATTCTAGTGTGCAGTGCTTTTACATATTTATAGATTTACAAAGCAGAATTTAAGAATGGACTATGATCACCCTGACAATTCCCATCCTGCATAGGGCACCTCCTGCTTCCAGAATGGGTAATCACATCAGGTCTAGAATGAATGTGAAGGTACCTATATGGTAATCAAGACTTATCTTAGGTAAGTTTTAATCAAATAGTATTTAGAGCATCTTAGAGAGTTCTCTGGACAGTTAGAATACTCTTGACCAAAAACAAAGATTTCCCTTCCCTTTCTTTCCCTTGTTTTAAATCAGTACTAATAAAAGAAATTCAGCAAACATAGGTAAACAGAAATAACATTCAGTAATCCGTCTTGTACATGACTCGCAATCAGACCTCTCAACCAGCCGGGGACAAATTTCAACAGAATCAGGGACAAGTCAAGAAAAAAATCAGGGACAATCAGGGACACTTTTAAAATATTAGTACTATTAACTTGAAACATTGACAGAATCAGAGCATATGAATTGATACACATTTTCTGAAGTAAAAGAAGTTTATAACTCTTAATTATTGTCATTATTCATTAAGTGTAATTCACCACCCTTCCTCCAAAAGTCACTAGTTTCAGGAGGGATTAAAAGGGACAGAGTTAAATCTTGAGTCAAAATCAGGGACGTCCCTGAAAATCAGGGAGAGTTGAGAGGTATGCTCGCAATCCATTAAACAAGTCAGTGACTAACATCACTTTAGTAAACATTATAAAGACAAATTAGAAATAATTTCCAAGCTCTTTATATTTTCTGATAAAGCAAAAAGTTAACAATAAGCTATTTTAACTAAAAGTATTAAGCATTTCAATTTTTCCTTGCATGTATAGATTTCTACTTATATTGTAGAGTCAATAGCTGTCTTTGAAATCTGTACAATACTTCACTTCTTCAAATCATTCCTTTTTCTATTCAGGTTTTGTTTTGTCAAAACGGCACCAACATTTCAAGGGCACAATTAATATTTAGACTGATGTTTCAAATAAATAACTTGTCAGTTGCCAATTGAGTTAGTTTAGAATGTATGATTAGTGCAAATATAGCATGTTGCAAAAATAATATATATTCTTTTGTGTACTCTAGAGCCTGTCATATGCAACTGACATATATAATGTAGCATATATAGAAAGCAGATAGCTTGTGGATTCAGGTTGTTAAAGTAAGTTATGCTTATTAATCAGGCAGTTTCATTTAAATTCACAAGAAATTTGGAAACATTTCAGTTGAGTTTCCAGGAATGTGTAGTCCAATGTGAGTAATTGAGTCCACTTTTCCTCATAAACATATGTCACAATTCATTAAACTAAGCAGAGTCTAACATCTGTCTAATAATCATTATAAAGACAAAGAATAGTAATTTCCTAGCTCTTCAAACTTTCTGATATCGCAAAATGTTGACAGTAAGCTATTTTAACTGGAAGACTAAAACATTTCAATACTTACTTGTGAATATATATTTTTGTTTTTACTGTAGTGTCAAGAACTGTCTCTGAAACCTATGCATTACTTCACTTCTTTCTCTTTTTTTCAAAACAGGTTTATTGTTTTAACATACAAGAGAACTATCATAACAATTTTATACAAGTAATTAAAAATAGATATGATTATAACATTCAACAAAACAACTAAAGTATTTACAAAGACATCCACTACAATCAGATCAATTAATTAAACTAAAATACCATGCTATTGAAATTAGGATTTTTTTAACACATTTTGTAAATTATCCCATACAATATAATAAGATGTTTTTCTAGTTGTTCTTGACCTAATTGTGTTTATTTCCATATGGCACACTATATTCATAACATTTTTAAATGCATTGAACGAAGGAGGTGTATCTGAAATCCAATTTCTGGTTATTATTTTCCTAGCCACTGCTAGAATAGACCATAATAAGGGAAGCTTAACCTTTTTAACACTTTGAGGTACAGGTGTGTTGAATAATATAAGAGATTTAGAAATAATGAAATTATCTGTAAAAAGAGCCTGCAAAAATTCATTAATTGACTTCCAGTATTCTTTCAATTTTATACAGTCATAAAACATATGAGCCCAGTCAGCATTACTTTCTACATTACATCTCTTACATAGATTATCTTTATTATTTATTTTATTCATCATCAAAGGTGTATAAAAAGATCTATGTAAAAATTTCCATGTATAAAGTCTCCAGACAATGGAAGAGGTAGTTCTATAGGCAGATTCCAATATATATTGTTTATCTTGTTGATTTGGTGGGTCCCCATTAATAGAAGTGAAATAATTCCAGTATGAATCTACACTGTAAAAAGTTTCTTGTCAGATCATTTTATGTATGTATGAAAGTTTACCTTTATCAGAAACTTTATGTTGTAAATTTAATATCAAGTAATCAATCAGTGTTGGAATAGATTCTTTAACTGTTATAGACATTAGATCTATTTTATTAATGAGATGTTGTCTAAAGGTCTGAACCTCTAACCAGCAAGTTTCTCTTAGATCAAATTCTTGTTTTAAGAAATCTAGATTTTTAACTTTATTATCAGATATCAACTGATACCAGTACTTTAGATCATTATCTATAGCTAAATGAGTTCCTTCAGAAGTAGATGACAAAAGCATACCCTGAGTATACATTATAGGGAATATAATAAAATTCCATTCCCTATACTTAGGGTGCATGAATATAAAGTTACGATAGCTAATAATAATATTTAATGGGTAACAAACCATATGTTTAGGCGTAATAGGTGAAGTACAAAATTCCTTTAGTAACCATAACATGGAGTTATTTACAATCATATTTTTATATGTTAAGGAGATTTTCATGAAGTGCATACTAATTAGCTCACAATAATCTTTCCATTTTGCAACATATGACTGATTATTTAATAAAGTAATAACTTTTACAATAGAAGAGATAGTAAATAAATTAAAGTCTGGAAAAGAAATACCCCCTTGAGACCAGCTATTAGTATGTTTCTTTAATGCAATCCTAGGTCTATTGGGTGCCCATAGGAAATTTAACATTAGTGTATTCAGTTTCTTGATAATTATTTTTGTAGGTGGAAGTATTATTGATTGTATTAAGTATAAAATCTTGGGGAATATTATCATTTTAAAAATTATAAGTCTCTCCTCCATAGTAAAAAACATATTATTCCAGGTATTAAAAACTTCACTTCTTTCAAGTCATTCATTTTACAGTTTAGATTATATTTTGTCAAAATGTCAATAGCATTTCAAGGGCACATTTAATACTCAAACTGATATTTTAAATGAATAGCTATCAGTTACCAAGTGAGTTTGTACAGAGTGTGAGGTAACTATAAAAGATAACATGTTGCAAAACGTAATATATATCTTTTCATATGCTCTAGAGACTGAAAATTTCAAGTAACATATAAAATGAAACTTTTACATTGCAGACGGCTTGTGAAATCAGCATGTTAAACTGAGTACTACTTTTTAATCACGTAGCTACATTTAAGTGCACATGTAGTTTGGGAACATTTCATTTATGTTTCCAGGAATATGTAATCCTATGAGGATAAATCATAAAATATTTACAAATAGTCCTATTATGTATTTATTTTACGTTGCTTAGGTTGGTTTTCATTTTAATAACTAAACAACATTACTTTTTGTTATTATTTGTTATCTGTGAGGCTAAATGCACTTCACATGTTCACAGTGTCCTTAGAAACTGTAGCAATTGTTTACTGTTGCTATGGCAATGCAAATAGAATGTGAAGACAGCTTCACTTCTCTTAACCAACAGTACATTTTTCCCTCTTTTTTTTTTTTTTTAATGTATTTGTTAGTACTAAAAGGAAATAATTCAAAGGACATATGTACATGAATGGAACATTTCAGAGTTAATCACAAACATGTCCCCAATCCCAATAAGCATAACAGTGACTATTAATCTAATAAATATTGTAATAATTAATTAAGTTCACTAGTCCAATTAATCTACCTTAAAACTAGATTATTTTAGACTATTATAGCAATAACCCACGCCTGGGTGTGGGTAATGCTAAATTTACCCACGGTTGGCGTGGTTTGGTCCCGAGGGCGAAGCCCGAGGGACCAAACAAAGCCAACTGTGGGTAATTTAGCATTACCCACACCCAGGCGTGTTATTGCTATTATACTATGACATTATTTAAGAAAATAAACTATTACTTTTCTTAAATAATGGCATAGTATAATGCCTGTTTACTGCCCTTCCGCAGATGTCTGGCATCCAAGGGCAGTTCTGATATACTGCGCTCGCGCAGTACATCAGAGTTGTGGGCAAGCAACGGAGAAAGCAACATCTCCGTTGCTTTTTTTTTTAGTGTTTCGCTATGTTAAATGAGTTTAACATAGTGAGATAGTTTTAAAATAAGCAACGGACATCTCCGTTGCTTATTAAAAAGCTGTCTCGCTATGTTAAACCTATTTAACATAGCAAACACTAAAAAAGCAACGGAGATCTTGCTTTCTCCGTTGCTTTTTAAACACTGTCTCGCTATGTTAAATGGGTTTAACATAGCGAGACAGTTTAAAATAAGCAACGGAGATCTCCGTTGCTTATTTTAAAGTGTCTCGCTATGTTAAACCCATTTAACATAGCGAGACAGTGTTTAAAGTTATACTAATGGAAAAAAGTCCGGGCGACCGGACCTTTTTCCATTAGTATAACTCGATTTACAACGGGCACACTGGCCAATTAGCGTGCACGTTTTGGGGGGATCATGGTATAATATTTATCTATGTATAGATAGTGAGGTATTAAATATATACATACTATATTAGTATAGTAAATAGGAGAGAATTTAGAAAGGGAGACACGATGCAGTTAAAATAAATAATGAGAAAAGAAAGAAGAGAGAGAAAAAAAGAGAAAATTAAGAGAAAATGCACATATACTATGTATGTTGATTTACAGTATAAATATTTTATGTGCTATATAGCCCTCTTTCTGTGAAAGAAAAGTACCCTGTTTTACATACCTGAGGTAATGTGAAAACTCTCATGTGTTATCTATTTTCAAAAAATATAGATAAAGATTCCAGTAGTTAGTTACCTTTGTTTTAAAATTCCAAGCAGTAAAATTGGTCCTTTAAAGTAATGTTAAAACAATTCATATCATAGTAGATGCTTTGAGAGATTTGGTTGAAACAGTATCAGTCTTTTGCTTCTTCTTTTTGACATCTGTCCAGACATTTGTTACTTTTGTTTTCTTGAGAGAAGGTGACATCCAATCCATATCTTCTGGTAAAGTAATCACATTTGTTCCATTATTCTAGATGAATAGTTGTTATCAAATCTTACCAGGCTCTGTTTATATTTTAGAGGTGCCTTCCTCCAAGCAGAACTTAAAATCAGTTCCTTGTCCAAGTATGAAAGAAATTTGATACTTATTGACGCAGGAGGAGAGTTTGAGTTAGTGGCAGGTTTCCCAAGAGCTCTGTCTGCCCTTTCAATGCCAAATGAAAGTCCTCCTTTTAAATTTAAAAGGTCAGGGATCCAGCTTGATAAAAAGGAAATAATATCCTCACCTTCTGTGTTTTCAGGTAATCAGAAAATCCTGATATTATTTCTCCTCTCCCTATTTTCCAAGTCATCTACTTTATTAACCAGCCAAGTGTTTTGTTTAAAAAACAGTTCTTTCTGTGTTTCTTCTTTAAGTCTGCTTTCTAAGTCATTTAGAGAAACCTCTATTCCTGTTATCCTTGTCTGGTGTTGTTGTAGCATTTCCTTAAGGGTGTCAGCCTGTTTTTGACTGCTTGTTTTAAGATTTTTTAGGTTCTCTTTAAAATCATCCATCTTCAAAGACAAGTCCTGCTAGGTAGATGCCATCTTTTGTTGTTCCTTCTTTAAGGCAGCATCCTGATGAGAATTCTTTGAGTTGCTCATTTTAACAAGTGAATATATCTCCAAGCTTTTTGACAGGAAATTATTTGTAAAACTTCACCAACGTTTCTAATTATGTAAATTAGTCCTTTATCTATAAGATTTTATGCTTTGAAGAAAAAAAAAATATTTTTTTCCTGTCTTATTTAACTAGTTATATGGCGCTCTTAAATACTGCTGCTTTCAATTAGCCATTCAGGCTGTGCCCCCCCTCCACCGTACGAAGTTTTTTGACAGTCCATTGTCAAATGATTTGCTCCCAGTTCTGTCTGCAGTATTTTCTAGTCTGACTTGGTTAAAAGTATTTTAATAAAACATTACATTCTACATCAGCTTCTAGCTTATTTGCCATATTTTGTAATATAATCATTGGTATTTCTTGCCAACGGTCTGCTTTGCATTCTTGTCTTGGTATTGGTCATGGATTTTTAGACTTCACAGTGAGGGCAGATATACAAAAAATGTATTTTTTAAGTAAAGATGCAACAAAAATGTGAAATTTAGAAACGTACAAATTGATGGTTTCTTTCAGAAAATGCAGCACAGCTTTGAAAAGTAAAACTGAAACTTTTTTCAAACATGTATATATACACACACACACACACACACACACACACACACACACACACACACACACACACACACACACACACAAAAAAAAAACACATCCTATTCCTTCTTTTGTTACCAACTCTCCAAGCTGTATTACATTAATATGGTTGGGTCTTTCTGGTTACCCAAATAACTTTGCTTTGTACAATGTTACATGGATTCAAAATGGTCACTTAGCAGTAAATAAAGATCCAGTACTCCTTTGCAAAATGGGAAGTTGTCTAAAAGTGCAGTAGAAACTGAATATTTCCCAGTGTTATTCATTCTGGGACACCATTTTGGAGTTTCTACCAGTCATGTGACTCTTCTATATTCAGTACAGCTATACAGTTCAGTCCAAGTTTGCCTATGCATGTTGCATTCATTTAGTTTTATGGACTGAGTGCAGCAAAGAAACATTTTTGGGGAGGCTGCATATGAGAATAGAGTGAGAGAGCTAGCTGCCCAGAGTATATCAACTCATATACATGAATTTTATTTGAGAGCCCTTTTAAACTGATAAATGTTCTTACAAATCAGATTTAGATAGCTTTATCTACAGTTAATGGTAGTGGTCAGCGAGCTAGCTGAGAGTCAGTTTTCTAGTGACATCTTTCTTTTCTAAACCTTGATTTTATATTTCCATGTACAATAATAGATTCTCTGTATATTTCATTTTAAAGTGTACTGTCCAATTTCTTTAAGTAAATAATTTCATTCAAAAAAAAGTGTGTCCTTTTGTTTATTAATTTATAAGAGAGTGATTGGAAAAAAATGAAAAAAAAACATTGTGAATTATAACTGTTGCAGTCTATTATTTATTTATTTATTTATTTATTTTTAAGAGAGGCTACAAATTCATAGCTGATATGACTTAGTAGTATGGATGGTTCATTTTTAAGAGTGTATAGTAACTGTGTTCTGGATCTGCCAAACTGATTTTGTGGTAGTGTGTTACTTTAAAAGCAAGAAGCGGTAGTAGCACTGAAAATGTATCAGTACCTTATCCTAAAAATCAGTCTATATATGACAGTAATAGTTTTAGTCAAGATACTGTTACTCTTGATAAGATAACATTGAAAGACTCAATGTGGAGAAAGAATGTATAAAAATCTTGGAAAGCCAGTCATTATAACTTTGCACTGCAGTCGTACAGTGTGAACCTTATCTGGGTTTGACAAGTGCTGCACACTGCCCAAGACAGCAATGTTCATTTGCCATATGTTCTTAGGGTCATAGATTCATTAGTAATAAATAGGCTAATGACCCTAAAGGGCCTTGCTATTTAAATGTATTGGAACATTTTCATGCCACACATTTTATTGGGGGTATAGCTTGGGCAAGTGTGATCAAGTATTTATAAGCTTCTTCTTTCTAATAGGGGCATAGGAGGCAGACCAGGGTTAAATTTGTGAATGTTTTCAGATTTCTATTCTTTTGAACACATTTGATTTTGCTTTTATAAATTTTGGAAAAATGCTTTGTCCTAGCATTGGTTCTGAAAAAAATTACTCAGTGTAGACTAAGGTTTCCTCTCATGTTTATAGCCAAACCTAATGCAAGCTTAAATAAATATTGCAGAACATTTTGTGGCCTCCATCTTGGATTCTCAAAGGGCTATCTTTTTGATATAGTTCACTTTTACAATTCATCCTGGCTTCATTTCTCATTTCTGATTTATTATTTGACACACATTCTATTTTGCATAAGTATTTGTTGATAACACTATTCTGGGAGACTTTGTTGGCTACAGTCACCTGCATTAGAAGCTGAAGTTAAGTAAAAACTTGCAGTTTTAAAAGTACTGTATTTCATTTTTTTCTGTTACCTAATTGTGTGTTTCACTGAATATAGTGTGCTGTGTGTCTCTCTGCTATAAGAGGGGTGGTGGCCTTCTCACTTCTATGTTATCTGATATTTAACTGTTAGCCTAAAGGGCTTCCTCTGTACTTTAAGTGCTAGCCACAAAGTTTGAGAATTCATTTTATGCTCAACTTCTGAGAGACTTGGTTGGCTACAATCACCTGCATTAGAAGCTGTAGTTAAGTACAAACTTGCAGTTTTAAAAGTACTGTATTTCATTTTTTCTGTTACCTAATTTTGTGTTTCACTGAGTATAGTGCACTGTGTATCTCTCTGCAGTTAGTTCACCACCCACCCTCCCTGTTCTTGTTTTGGTGTTAGTGTTGGTGGCTCTGGAATTGCCTGACCCTCCTGTAAGTCTGTATTTGAACACTCCTCCTAAATCCATCTCATTTGCTCACTTAACCGAGCACAGTGATGTAATATTCTGAGTATAGTGTTCACTCTACTTAGTACAGAGAGAAGATTTGAGAAGGCCAGCCCACTTAGGTTCTTCCTTCCTCTCTCCTTGCACTTTACTAACAAAAAAATTGCACTTTATTCATCTGCTTTTCCTGTATTTGTGTTTCCTCCTACTTTATTTTGCTTTTGCCTCTTCTTAACAGTACTCAATTTTATTTATTCTGCTGCATTTATTACTGCTTGGTAGTAGCCTGATTAAATTGTAACTGTTATTCTAAGTCTTTTGGTTTAAGCACTTGGGCTTCATACCAGTTGTTTTACATTAACAAGGTTTGTAGTCTGCACTGTTGTGGCAGGACAGGTAGCTTACATCCTTCTAAGCTGGGAATTGATGACTGAAGGCTCAGTGTCTGCTATTCTAAAAGTGTATTAGTTCTGGTTTAAGCACTTGGGCTACAGGCCAGTTATTCTACATTAAGAAGGTTTGTGGTCTGCACTCTTGTGGGAGGAGAAGCTGGATTCTGCCCTTCTGAGCTGGGAATTTCTGGTCACAGGCTTATTGTGCCTGCTTATTTGAACTGTTTCTTTCTGAAATTGGTGCACCTTGTTGCTGTAGCATAGACCAGATACAGGCCTGCTGAATCTAGCTTTGTTTGTATAACTTGAGCACTAATCCAGGCCATCTTTTCTTTTTGGAGAAGGTTCCCCTGCACCCTAGTAGCAGTAGTGTGCAGTTAGAACTTGTCTGATTGAAGACTGCTGGAACACGACTCAGTTTGAGCTTTTTTCTGGTTAATTGGGTATCTTGTTTAAATCAGTTCATTTTCTATTGTTTTATATATATATATATATATATATATATATATATATATATATATATATATATATATATATATATATATATATATACACACACATATATATATATAATTGCACTTTATTCATCTGCTTTTACTGTATTTGTGTTTCTTCCTACTTTACTAGGGGCATTGACAGCAACTCTGATCTGAGATATATAACAATAAGTATCATTTTCTGTGCCTTTAAAGTGTTTTTTGACTGCATCTGTTTTTTTTTTCTGAAAAAAAAAAAAATACTTGTTTCCCACCTTTTTAAGCTAGTATAGTTTTCAGGTTAGTACTGAATTCAGGGCTGTGTTACAAATCTCTGTGTATGCCCATACCTTATTTGGATAGAAGGAAGTTTCTCTGTTCACCTGTGAGAGATGGGAGCTTTGAGCAGCCTATCTGACCCTGGAGGAGTGGTTTCAGCCCAGAAATTAGTAGCTTATTGGCCATTTTGGGCTAATTTCTATCTCTTTCATTTTCCTGCTATAAAAATTGCATTTGCCCAGTTTTGCGCACTGGGCAACACCGGTTAACTACAGTATAACTATTCCCGGCTCCACAAAGTCTCCTCTTCAATTTTTCCCTTAGAACTAAACAAACTTTCAACGTAAGCACTCAAGCCATTCATTTCTCAGCCCAGCACTTGCACAAAACTCATAGCAAGTACGTATAAACCCTAGCACTAGACCCCTCTTTACAGTACAGAAGGACAAGGATCTCTATTCGACCTTACCAGCCATTCAGTAAAACAGTTCACTGTCCCTATCCAGGCATGTCCACAGGGCAGTTTCAGGTGTACTCTCCAGTCCAACTGGTGAATCTGGGCATTTTGAAGCAATGTTACAACTGCCTCGTGTACACAGACGACCCTCTCCTCCTACCACCAAACACTAATACATGCGAGAGATGCAATTATACAGCCAAACTGGAGGCTAAGCTCTCTCAACCCAAGACTGAATCAGACAATCAAGACGAGAAGGGAAATACTTGCATCACACCACCAGTCTTGCATAGATCCATTAAACCAGCACCGGCAAAAAAGTCACATAAATACAAGAAAACATACTCAGAGGCTCTAAATAAAAATCTGCAAAAGCAACAGAGACCTCCAAAGTAGACATTCAAGCAACCTACCTAGTCAGGCACACTGAAGTCCCACTCACTAGGCTGAATAAGGAGAAGGTTACTGTTAGTTGTGTGTTGGGTGCCAGGATCAGCCACATAACACAAGCACTCATGTCACTCCAGAACAAGTACAAATATGACTCTGTCATTGGCCATGTTGGTGTGAATGAACTGAGCCATACCTCCCTGGACTACATGAAAAGAGACATGGAAGAGCTCTCTGATCACGTAGCCCAGGCTGGTATGACCCTGACCCTGAGTAGCATCCTGCTCTCACCAAGAATGATACCACGGTATAAAGACAAAATTATCAGCTTCAACAATTGGCTAAGTTTCTGGTGTCACTCAAAGGTGATCCAGTGTCTGTATGCCTGGGATGACATGCTCGACAAGCCACGCTGCTTCACTAGAGATGGCTTGCACCTGTCATGCTTAGGCTTTCGAATACTGGCCAAGGCTCTTGCCATCCCCATAGTGCCTTTTTTAGGCAAGGCTCAAAAGACAAACCCACCGCCATAAATCGCATAAGTAACAAAAAACTAAGGGTAATGCTACTCAATGCCAGAAGTCTAAAGCTCAAAATGCATGCACTCGAGGCACTCCTCAGTATGGAGAAAATCGATATATGTGCAGTAATAGAAACCTGGTTTAAAGCTCCAGAGAGCACCCCAGCACTACCAGGCTACAACTCATACCATACATTTCGGCCACAGAACCCAGACCGAAATACAAAAGGTGGGGGAGTATCCATATTCATCATGGATACCCACACCTCCAGATTAGTGGCATAGCACGATTCTTCAGAGATCATCCACGAGCAACTAACAATGGGCAAAACTGCAATTCAAATTGTAGCTTGCTACAGATCACCCACCATGTCCCAGGACCCCCATTCTGCATTTCTTGGAACACTGGGAAACATAAAGGTCCTACCAAACACCCTAATATTGGGTGATTTCAATTACCCAAGCATTAACTGGGAGAACTATTCAAGTCCTAACTCCCTTGCCCAACATTTCCTAGAATTTATAAACTCAAATGCCCTGGATCAACTGGTCAACACTCCCACCAGAGGTGACAACATATTAGACCTGGTCATCACCAACATGGGCGATTGGTGTTACACACCGGAGGTCAACCCCTCGCTGGTTAGATCTGACCATAAACAAATCACTTTGGATATCCACATTCACCCCCATCCCCAGATAAGGAAACTACATGGAAAACTTTTCAAAGGCAAACTTCAAATTAATTAGGACCGAGATGGAAAGTTTCAAAGCCCCCATGCTAAAGTAGAATGCTGTACAAGCTGCAAAATTCTTTACTAATGCATTCTATGGGCATCTACAAGAATGCATGGATCCTGCTATCCCAAGCAAAACCAAGATTCACTCCTCCAAGGAAAGGAAACCAGTCTGGTGAACCCCTGCCATAAACAAGGTATACAATAGAAGGAGGAACTAGTACAGAAAAGAGTAAAATCCCAAGAAGTGAAGACATCCCTGATCAGTATCAGCAAGAAACTACGATCCTCATAAAATCATCCAAGGCGAGGTTTGAAAGAAAAATTGCCAAGGACTCCAAAGATAACCACAAGGCATTCTTTAGCTATGTCAAAAATCTAAGAGGCAATGCTCAGATCTACTTGGAATTAGTGCAGAATAGCACAAAATACACTGAACCGACCAATATTGCCAACATCTTGGCAGACAGGTTCAGTGCAAACTTCACCCCTCTCTCACCCCCAAAAGGGCCCATAACCATACCAGAAGAATGTAGAGCCCCTGAAATCACAGACATTCAGGTTAAAACAGCCCTCTCCAAAGCCAAAAACACAGCATCAATGGGACCGGACGTTGTCCCAGGCTGCATCCTACATGAGCCCAAAGATGAACTAACCCCTCACCTAAACACACTGTTCAAACTCAACCTCTCCACAGGCTACGTACCCATAGAGTAGTACACAGCAATGGTTATTCCGCTCCACAAATGTGGAGCCACAACAGACCCTGGGAGCTATTGCCCTATAAACCTGACTAGCTTGGACTGCAAGGCTATGGAGTGCATCATCATGGAACTCATTAACAGAGACATTGGGAACCTCCAAACACTGGACCCTACCCAGTTCGACTTTGTTAAGGGTAGATCATGCCTTCTAAACCTGGTGTACTTTTTTGAGACAGTTATCAAGGCTATAGACAAGGGAAAGGTGGTCCACACAGCCTACCTAGACCTTGCAAAGGCCTTCGACACCATTCCCCATTCTGGTATTATAGACAAACTCACCAGCCTGACATAAACCCCTACATCACAAGATGAGTTATCAAATGGCTCATGGACATAACCCACATGCTGAGAGTTGTGGGAGCTAGGTCCGACTTTAAACTGGTTACAAGTGGCATTCCTCAGGGCTCAGTCCTAGGACCCCTCCTGTTCGGCATATACTTCTTAGAGGTACAAGCAAGCACAGGAGGACTATGGCTGACCAAGTTCACAGACGACTGTAAACTAGGGGCTATAACTGACTCTCTGGCTGACACAGACATCCTCCAAAAGGGTCTCACTGAGACGGATACCTGGTGTCAAAATCATGGCCTCAAGCTAAATGCCAAAAAGTGCATAGTCATCCCCTTTGAAAAAAACAAAGTACCCACAAACTACCACATAGGTAGTAGTCCCCTAAATATGGAAAATGTAATAAGGGATCTGGGGACCCAAGTAGATAGTAATCTCTCCTTTGATAATCACATTTCCAAAGTGGTTAGAAAATCCTTTTATGTGGCCCACCTAATCACAAAAGGGTTCACATCCCGATCAAAAGAGGTCATTGTGCCCCACTACACATAACTCATCAGACCCATCATACAGTACAACGCCCCATTTGGGATGTACCTTACAAGACACTTGCAACAGCTGGAAAGACCACAGAAGTACCTCACCAAGAGGATCACTGGCCTCAACCAGAAGCCCTATGCAGCTCAACTGAAGAAACCCCAGCTGTACTCGGTTGCATACTGCCTACTTAGAGGTGATCTCTGTCTGATATACAAGGCCATGTCCAACCCAGAATTGATGGACATGCTCCACCTAAAGAAAACCTTATCCCCTCGAGCCACATACTCTAGGGATCTAAACCTTACCACAATAATAAGTAGGACGTGCTGGAGGGATAGATTCCTTTCCCATAGACTTTCTATGCTTTGGAACAAGATTCCAATCTACATTAGGCAAAGCTCCTTGCTAACACTCTGCAAGAGAAACCTTGACGAGTGGATGGGAAACAGAAAGTTTACCTTGGGGATCACTTCAGTGGCTCTGCTGGACAGAGGCACAGGGAACTAATCTAAGGGTGCAGCGAAAGCCAACACATTCTGGCTAGACTTATAAATGCCTTCTGGCAGATAGCCTAGTACCTACCTATGAACCTATGAACTGTGCACTGGCCATCTTGTTCTGCACCATCACTTATGAAAAGGCTTTCTCTGTATCTCATATCTTGTTTATTTATTTTGTATATCACAAATTACATGTTTCTTATTAATGATTCATACAACTCGTCAAAACCCACAGTCTTAGGCTTAGTTCTTTAGATCATTAGCATGAGCATCTAAAGTCTCCACAAGGCTTTGTGCTCCAGTAAAAGACACATGCATAATAAATAGCAAATGCTATCTCAGATGACTATAAATCTTGAATTTCTCTTAAGTGCTGCCATTTTGTCTCTAATATAAAAGAACTAAGAGTCAAATACGAATGCAGTACATTAAACATGTTCATGCCTGTCTGATTTACTTACTGCGAATAATAAATAGAATTTTCAGATTTAGATTTCTGATTTAATCCAGAATTCCCTTGCAAGACAAGAATTCTGGGTTAATACAGTTGAGACATATGTCCACTGAGAATTATACTTAGGTAACTCCAAACAGAAACTCTTGAAAGTAAATATCTTTCATCTCTGTAGATGTACTTCTTCAGTTTGGACAAATATGTCTTAAGTCTTGCAAATATTTCTTCTCTTCCAACACTATGAAGTGTCTCAATGGCCAATAAGTAGCACAGTGGCAGAGCATAAATGCTGTAGTCATCTAAGATATATATTTAAACTAAGACATCCAAAATAAGGATATAGTTGGTGGTACACAAATTACTATAACTAGGCTATTATCATTAAGGCTGCTACCTAATATACAAACTGAACCAAATATCACAAAACCACAGCAGGACTTGTACCTATTAGAAATGCTTCAGAGTTATGAATCTGTGATTAAGTAAAGCCTCAGCAGTGCCAGCTCAAGTGATGCATAGCTCACAATACCAGTATGCCACTCAACCTCAGCCGCTAAGGCAAAACAATGTACCCAACACACTAGTCATAGGCGACTCTATAGTCAGGCACACTGATGTCTCACTCACCAGGCTAAACAAGGAGAAAATTGCAGTCAGCTGCATGTCGGGTGCCAGGATCTGCCACATAATGCATGCACTCAGGTCACTCCACAACAAGTACAAATACAACTCTGTCATTGTCCATGTTGGAGTGAATGACCTGAGACGTGCCTCCCTGGACTACATGAAAAGAGACATGGAGGAGCTCTCGGATCTTGTAGGCCAGGCAGGTATGATCCTAGCCTTGAGTAGCATCCTGCCATCGCCCAGAATGATACCACAGTACAAGGACAAAATGACTGACTTCAACAATTGGCTAAGCTTCTGGTGTCATTCTAAGGGGATCCAGTATCTGTCTGCCTGGGATGACATGATCTACAGACCATGATGCTTTGCCAGAGATGGCCTGCACCTGTCACCCCTGGGATTCAGGATACTGTCTAAGGCTCTTGCCACCCCTATAGTGCCTTTTTAGGCAAGGTTCAAATGACAAAATAAACACCGTCACAGATGCAAGCAAGCAAAATCTTAGGGTAATGCTACTCAATGCTAGAAATTTAAACCTCAAAATGCACTCACTTGAGGTACTCCTTAAAATGGAGAACATCGACATCTGTGCAGTGACAGTGATCTGGTTCAAAGCTCCAGAGAGCACCCCTGCAATACCAGGCTACAATTCATACCACACCTTTTGGCCACCTAACCTGGACCGAAATGCTAAAGGCGGAGGTGTGTCCATATTCACCAAGGATACCCACACCTGCCCAACATAATGCATTCGAAATTCTCCAGGTGCAACTAACACTAGGCAAGACTGCAATCCAAATTGTAGCTTGCTACAGATCCCCCACCATGCCCCAAGATTCCCACTCCACTTTTCTTAACATACTAGAAAATATTAAGGTACAACCAAATACCCTAATACTGGGCGACTTAAACTACCCTGCCATTATCTGGAAAATTTACTCATGTACCAACACATTTGTTCAAAGTTTTTTGGAATTTCTAAATTCCAATACCTTGGATCAACTTATCCATACCCCCACCAGGGGCACCAATATCCTAGACCGGGTCATTATCAACATGGGTGACCGATACTCCACTCCAGAGGTCAGCTCCTCATTGGTTAGATCTGACCATAAGCTAATAACCCTAGGCATCCTCATCCTGCCCCCACTCCCCATTAAGGTAGCCACTGTAAAAAACTTCTCCAAAGCTAACTTCATGCTTCTTAAGACAGAAGTGGCAAACTTTACAACACCCATGCAAATGGAAAGTAGAAGTATGACTGCTAAATCTTACACCAATGCACTGTATGAACACATACATGAGTGCATGGACCGTGCCATCCCAAATAGAACCAAGATGTTCTCCTCCAAAAAAAGGAAGCCAATCTGGTGGTCCCCTGCCATAAACAAACTCTACAACAGATGGAAGAAACTGTTGCAAAAAAGAGTAAAATCCCATGACTGGAAAAACTTCCTTGCCTCAGCAAAAAGCTGAGATCCCGCATAAAATCCACCAAAGCTAGTTACAAGAACAAAATCGCCACTGAGTCTAAAGACATCCACAAGGCATTCTATAGTTATGTCAAGAATCTCAATGGCAACACTCAGATCTGCTCTAAGTTACAGCACAATGGCACTAAATATACTGAACCAACTGATATTGCCAGCATCCTGGCAGATAGGATCAGTGCTAATTATACCCCCCTCTCACCCTCTAAAGGGCTCATCTCAATACCGGAAGAATTTCAAGTCCCAGTAATGACGGCCGCACAGGTAAAAACTGCAGTCTCCAAAGCCAATATTACAGCATCCATGTGACCAAACAACATCCCAGGCTGTGTTCTACATGAACTACAAAACGATCTGGAACCCCACCTAAATACCATGCTCAATCATAGCCTCACCTCAGGCTTTGTGCCTACTGAATGGCACACAGCTATGGTTATCCCACTCCATAAGGGGAGATACAGCACAGACCCCAGGAACTACCACCCTATTAGTCTGACGAGCAGGATTTGCAAGGCCATGGAACATATCATCATGGAACTTATAAACAAAGACATTGGTAACATTCAAACTCTGGACCCCACCCAGATTGGGTTCGTGAAAAGTAGGTCATGTCTCCTAAACCTGATTGACTTCTTTGAAGCAATCACCAGAGCCATGGATAAGGGTAAGGTGGTTCACACAGCCTCTTTAGACCTTGCCAAGGCCTTCGACACCATCCCCTACTCTGGAATTATAGATAAATTCACTAAACTGGGCATAAATCCCTATGTCACGTGCTGGGTTGCCAACTGGCTCACTGACAGAATCCACACCATGAAAGCAGCCAACTCCAAATCCAGCTCCAGACCAGTGGCAAGTCGAGTACCACAGGGTTCAGTCCTAGGTCCACTCTTGTTTGGCATCTACTTCTCTGAAGTTCAAGCCAACAGTGAGGGTCTATGGCTAACAAAGTTTACAAATGACTGCAAACTGAGAGCCTTTATTGAATCCCCAAATGATGTGGACATTCTACAAAAGTCCTTACTGAGGCAGATGCTTGGTGTCAAAGCCATGGCCTCAAGCACAATGCCAAAAAATGCATAATCATCCACTTTGGGAAAAAACATGTGCCCATGAACTACCACATAGGTGGTAGTCCACTCAACACCGAAAGTGTGATAAGAGACACAGGTGGACAGTGGTCTCTACCACATCGCCACAATAGTCAGGAAATCCTTCTACTTGGCACAACTCATCACAAAAGGTTTCTCATCTAGAAAAAAGGAAGTCATTGTTCCTCTCTACTCATTCCTCATTAGACCCATTATAGAGTACAATGCCCATTTGGTATGTACCTCGCAAGACACTTACAACAACTAGAAAGGCCGCAGAAATACCTCACAAAGAGGATCACTGGCCTCAAACAGTTGCCCTATGCAGACCATCCCAAAAAACTCCAGCTCTACTCTGTCACATATTGCCTACTCAGAAACATTCTCTGCCTAACATACAAAGCCATGTCAAGCCCAGAGCTGTTGGACATGCTACATTTAAAGAAATCCCAATCCCTCTGAGCCACATGCTCCAGGGACCTAAACCTTGTCACCACAATAAACAAAATATGCTGGAGGGATAGGTTCCTGTCCCAGATACTTCTCATACTCTGGAACAGACTGCCCATTCATGTCAAGCAGAGCACCTCATTAGCCCTCTTTAAGAAAAATCTTGACGATTGGATGGGAAATATGAAATAAACCCCGGCAATCATTTCTGTGGCTCTTCTCAACAGGGGCACAGGAAAATAAATTTTGTGGGTGGCAAAAGCCAGGGAATCTTTATGGCTAGGCTAATATAGGCTCTAGGGCTGATAGCCTAGTACTTACTTATGAACTTATGAACCTATGTCACAAAACAACCTGTTTATTTATTCATTACTGTGTTTGTTTATTTTACTTTATCTTCTGATAAGCAGTTACACTATGCAAATGTTGTCCATTTTTTATAAAGTTAAAATAAGTGAACAGAATATATAACTAATTTGAAATATCACACAAGACTGCAATGTAATTAAACTTGAGTTGTTAAAATACCCATGTACCAATTGTCAGACTTATAAAGAAAATATTTTGATCATATAAAACTAGCATATTTTAAAATTGAAAAAAAAAAGATTTGATGATACAAATAAAACCAGTACATGAAATGCAAGGGACAGTACTATCAATCTGGCTGTAATATTCTGAAGACTAGTTATACACCTCTAGACTGGTTATACACAATGATTCCCTGGAATTACTCCAGGTGCAACTGACTGTTGGGAAGACCCTGCTTCATGTCATTGCCAGCTACAGGACCCCCTCCATGAATCACAACATCCACTCAGACTACTTGGAGCTACTTGAATCAATTCACATGCTACTGAACACCCTGGTTTTGGATGACTTTAACTACCCAGCCATTGACTAGGTAAATTATACATGTTCAAATTCCCTTTCCTAAAGTTTCCTGGATTTTGTAAACTCCAATGTCCCAGATCAGCTGGTAGATACCCCTGTATGGGGTTCAAATATCCTGGATCTTGTGCTCACCAACATGGGAGACCATTGCACCACCCCCAGTGTGCAGCTCTCCCTGGTGAGATCTGACCACAAATCAGTCTTACTAAACGTAACTGCAACATCTGAACCCCCCCCCCCCCCAGTAGCATCTAGACTAAAAAAACTTTTCCAAGGCCAATTACAGCCTCTTAAAAGATAGCATAAATCACTTCATAGCCCCTTCTCCCACAGATGGTGCAGACGTCTATACTGGGTTATACACCAATGCTCTATACAAACATCTGAACAAAAGTATTTACCCTGTCATACTTGATAGGACTAAAGTAAGATTATCCAAGGAAAAACAAACCTGTGTGGTGGACATCTGCCATTAACAGGCTATACAATTAAAGGAAGAAATTGCTGTGCAAGAGTAGGACAGAATAATCTTAAAACTGGAAACACTCCATCCTCAACTTAAACAAGCAAATAAGACTTCTTGTAAAGTCCTCTAAAGCCCACTATGAATCCAGATTTGCTTCCCAGACTAAGGACAACCATAAAGCATTCTTTAGTTACATCTGAAACCTCAAAGGTAAGTCCCAGATTTGCACAGAAGTTGTAGTTAACGGCACTTCATTTAAAGAGCTTGTGGATATAGCAAACCTGCTGGCTGACAGGTTCAGTGAAAACTTCACTCCCGTGTCCCCTCCATTCATACCCCAAAGCATCCCTAACACATGTCCACCACCTAGCATTTCTAGGGCAAAGGTCTTAAGCGCCTTCGCCATGGCCAAAAACACAGCATCTATGAGACCAGATAACATCCCAGGCTGGATACTCTCTTCAGTTATAGCTTTAGTACTGGCTTCGCCCAACAAAATGAAAAACAGTCACAATCATCATCCTTTTGCACAAAGGGGGTGCATCCATTGACCCCAGGGACTGCAGACCCATTAACATGACCAGACTTATCTGCAAGGCCATGGAGTGAATCATCATGGACCTCATCAACAAAGATATAGGAAATCTCCAAACACTTGTCTCCACCAAGTTTGGCTTTGTCAAAGGGAGAGCTTGCAGGTAAAACTTAGCTGACTTCTTTGAGACAGTTACCAAAGCCCTAGACAAGGGTAAATCTGTGCATATGGCCTACCTGGACTTATCCAAGGCCTTTGACATAATTCCTTACTCAGGCATCATTGATAAATTCAGCCCGTTGGGTATCAATCCTTGTATTGTTAGGTGGATTGCAAACTGGCTCACAGATAGAACTCATACAGTCAACATAGGAGACTCCACCTCTACCAGCAGACCCATAACCAGTGGTGTTCCACAGGGATCCATTCTGGGACCCCTACTGTTTGGAATCTAATTCAATGAAGTCCAGGAATAACCAAAGGCCTGTGGCTGACAAAGTTTGCCAATGACTGCAAACTGGGAGCGCTCATTGACTCCTCAAATTATGTCAACACTTTGCAGGAGGGACTTACACAAACAAGTGATCTGTGCCAAAGTCATGGTCTTAATGCAAAAAAAAAGTATTATCATCCCATTCATCAAGGGTGATATGCCGCAAACTACCACATCAATAATAACACCCTAGTCACACAGTCAGTGGTGAGAAACTTGGGCACACAAATTGACAGCAACCATGCCTTTGACCACCATCTCTCCACAGTGGTAAAAAGGGCATTATCCAGTGCTCATTTCATAAGTAGGGGAATTGCCTCCAGAAAAAAGGAGATCATAACTACCTTGTACTCCTCCCTCATCAGGCTAGCGATAGAGTATGATGCCCCCTTTGGTATGTACCTCTCCAAGCACTTGCAGCAATTGGAGAAACCAGAAAGGTTTCTTACGAAGAAAATTCAGGGTCAGCACCTGCCATATGTGGAAACACTGAAATCATTGTCACTTTATTGTGTCATACAGATTACTCAGAGCTGACCTGTGCCTTGCATATAAAGCTATTTCAGACTGTACCTTCATGGAAATGCTGCACATTCGCAAGTCTAATGGCAAACAAGTCACTCATTCTAAAGACCTTAACTTGGTATGTGATACAAACACAACTTACTGGAGGGACAGATTTGTCTCCCAGAGGTTGCCTCATCTTTGGAACAGGCTTCCAATACATTTTAAGCAGAGCCCCGCATTGACTCTATTTAAGCATAATTTGTACAATTGAATGGGTAACCGTAAATTCACCTCGGGGGTTCCACATCTTGGATGGGGCAATTGGTGCTGATATTAGTGACTGCTTCAAGCAAACACTCTTGGGAACAGGGTTGAACTTGGCTAGGCTTGTAAGGTCCCTAGCGCTATTAACCTAGCCACCTCCTATGATCCTATGATCCTATCAGATGTCCTTTGCGTATTAATTAAAATAGTTTTACATCAGTCATGTACCCCTGTCCAACAAAATATTATTAGCTCTATCAACAACGTCTTTCCTTCTCATACTAATATAAGCTATATTATGCCACACTAATATAATCAAGCTTCCATTCAACTCTGCACACCATTTACTTAATTAGCACACATCTTCTTTGCAAACTTCTCACATAGCTTCAAAACTATTTCATAAACCAAAAATACTCGCACTCACTTTGAGAAAAAAAAACAGCACCGCCATGTTCTCTTCATATCTACCAAAATTAACCCCCCTCACCTTCTCCTGTCTGCACACTTCTCCAGACATCTAAAATTTGGTGGCATTCATCTCAGCTTTGGTACAGATGTATACTGTCTCTTCATCTTTAAAATGCCTGCCCCAGAGGTATAGCTGGCTTTTGTGGTACTCAGTTTTGTTCCTTGATCTAGCACCCTCTCACACTCTCAATGTGAACAAAAAAGGAAAAAAAAATCCTTTGATTTGGTGCTTTTCAACACCAGAGTGGTGTCAGGTCTTAACACCTACCCCTATACTCCTTATGATTTCTAAATGTGGGTGTGAAAAAAAGTCTCTTAGATTTGGTGTTCCACTATACTATAGGGGGGACAGGTCCTAAACTCCACCCTCACCATGATGCTCACTATGCGAGAGCTAAAGAAAAAAACATAATAAGAATAATAATTAATAAATTAAACAAAGCTGCCAATCACTATGCTTAATATATTGTTTCCAAGGCAGCTGCCCCCTTTGCCCCACCCTAGCTATGGCACCACTGTGCCCTTAATTCTACAAACATGGTCTTTCACTAAAGAAAATATGGGGTCTATATATAAACACAAAAGCAATAAAGAGCAAATACATGTACACTGACACATAAAGGTCGATGTACAAAAACAGCGAAATACGTAATCGGAGAAAATGAAAACACCAAATGTATTTCGTCAACCAACAGCATCATGCAGGTAAGCTCAAACCAATAAAACAACTTAAATTAACACATTTTTGCAGGGGGGGCAAGTCCCCCCCTGCACCTCCCCTTAAATATACCAACTCCAAGAATGCACTACAGTGGGGAAAAGAATATATTTCCTCATCCCTACGATCGCCCTGCTGGCCAAGCAAATACGTTCGGCATTTTTATTTTCGCCGATTACATATTTCGCTCATTTTGTACATCGACCTTTATGTATCAATGTCAATGTATTAATTGTTTTGAGCTTTCGTGTTTATAATATAGACTGGAAAATATAACAACCTAAAAGCTTTTTTCACATTAATATGAGAAGCAGTTGTAATAAACTACTTGAACTGAATTCCTGATTGTCAGAATTTAACTCCTAACATATTATCACTCAAAGAAACCTGGGAAAAACCTAACATTAAAATTAATCGGTTACACTATAGGCATACAACACAATTAGACTACATAGCAAAAATAAAAAGGGTGGTGAAATGGCAGTTGTGTACTCAGGCATACTTCTGATGCAACAGTACCCAATGACTTACTAACCCTTAACAATACAGAGATACTGCACTTGAATAACTGTAAATCTGTCACCTTCATAACCATTTGTAACACCCCAAACAATGACCCCTCTACAGTTGAAGACTTTCCATCATGTGTCTTGAAAAACATCAAAGTAGAAACCATTATACTTGTGATGTTAATACTACTAGGCCAACTCCTTCCTTAAATCTGCTTAACATTACACAGCTCAAGTCACATTCCCACTTGCTTTAACAAGCCGTCTAACACCTACTCTACTCCAGACTTGAACATTAATACACATTCAGCAACATCCATCACACAGGTATCCTACCTGACATCCTCAGTGGCCATCACCCTATATATGCCATCAAGAACTACCACAGAAATTCCATTGCTCCACAGTATAACAGTCCACAACCTATGTCATTTCAGTACTGACTCTTTCAATAATGCATTAAGACATACAAACTGGAACCCCTTAAAGTACCTGACAGAAGACAAGTGAAACTTTCAATACCATGTTCTTAAATATCCTTACCTCCCTGGCACCACCTAGGAAGAAGTGTGTAAAAACAAGCCCTGCTCACTGATTAACACAGACAGCCAAAAGCTTTTGAACAAGAGACCATACAGTCTTACCAAACCTACAGACCTCTAAATAATAAATAAATCTAGTATACTGTATATACCTTCGAAAGGAACAAATAAGGAAACCTAAATCTTTCTAGGCCTCAATCAGCTGCTATACCCTGGAACATTAATCTAAACCCACCCTGTGCCTAATGAGTCTGACTATAAAATAGACAGTGCCTCCAACTCCAATTTCACAAATGTTGTAACATCCCTCCTCAGACACCCCTGGGGTACCTCTGCTACTCAGCTACCTACTAATCATGCAGACTTTAACTTTCACTTTAAAATATGTCTCTGTATCAGCTATAACATTTTTTAAGCTGAAACCAACCATGCTAGCTTCAAACAATCTACCAGATAAATACACTAAATAGTTGCACAAGCCCTGTCTTATCCCATCTCATTTCTCATCACCAGGTTCCTTCTAAAATCATTTACTCCAGCTATATGGAATCAAAGTTAACATTCTGCCTCTGCAAAAAGGATGTAAAGCCATTAACTTGTCAGGTTTCATACCCATTGCTTTACTCCTTGCCCTATCTAAAATGTTACAAAGATGTGTCAACTCTCGATGTCTACACTTCTTACTTGAACATGGTTTACTTACAACAGCAGGACATGGTTTTCATCCCAATCACAGCACAACAACTACACTGATATCCTTCTTAGACACAATGAATTTGTCTTTACCACATTTCTGGACCTCATTAAGGCATGTCACTCCCCCAATCCCTGGTTGAACTCTGCCTCTCAAATTCTACTTCAAGATGGTATGATGGCTATCTAAGTAATAGACTTCAGTGTGACGTGTGCTAAGCAGCACACTCCTCCTCCTTCCTTACTCCCTGACAGTGACAGTGTCCAGTCCTTGACCCACGGCTCTCTAATATATTCATTGACAAAATGTAGACATATCCAGTATGCTGAATACTCAATTTTCATCTGTTCTGCTCCCTACCTTGATGGCCTTCAAGCAAAAACTTAGGAATCCCATTCCTTCACTGAACACTGGCTATAAGCAATGTCCCTTTTTTCATTTTTCCATCTGAAAGTATTATTCTGGATGTTTTTACCAATGCAAAAACACTAGGCATTGCTCTAGACAATAACTAGCAGAGCTCATCAATGACCCTGTTTAACAGCAACCTTAACAATTAGATGATTGACAGTAAATTCTCCCCGGGGGTGGCAGCTATGTCCCTCATGCACAGGGGCAGTTGGTGCTATCATAGAATCGCTGTGCATACAATGACCAACTAACTATGGTCAATTAGGGTACATTTTTTTTTATATGGCTAGGCCATTAGCCTAGTCACCTCCTATGAACCTATGAACTTTGGATTTGAATTCCATAAATAAAATGCCATTAAGAAAACCCACTAAAAACTAGATACCCTATATAGAACTGAATCATAACTCTTAGACTATGCAGGTGCTACAACAATAGCAGCATATCTCCTACCCAGCTTATTCTACGTCATCCCCATCTTTACCAACTTTCATGGCACTCAGGTAAACCAGCTGTTGGAATAATGATATAGTAAGGTAACAAGACTTGCCTCTAATCTACCTAACAGAACGTGCCACTCCACTGGAGTAAATAAATCTGGCGGAATGGAGCTCACTAACTACCTTTAAGGGACAGTAGCCCATTCCATTTTACACCGTCCACTAAATATTATGTTCTCAAGCTTTAGAATCAAACTCCCTTCACAGTCAGGCAACTTCAAAATCCACATCATTTCAAAAAGCAGCTTGGAGAACACCTCCTCAGCTTCTTGTCCTGCCCATGCATCACTAGTCCAGAGTAATCAACTCACTGCCCAGTTTTCTCACTGTACTTCCAAGTCTATCTCGCATAGACTCATAGGTGATTAATAGGCTAGCTGCCCTTGTGGGCCATTTTAAGCCTAGCCAATTTCCTTTTTTTGTTTGAAATAACCAATACCATTTGGTAATAGAGTGGCCTTACCCATCCATTGGCCTATAATTCTATATACAAACATCACAACCATATTATCTCCTTTCCCTTAACACTACTGTTCTTCCTTTAACTTAAACTTAATCATATGATACCAGACATACAACAAGGTTATGCCATGCTTATATAATGCTCACCCTATAGGATCATGTTTTTCTGAATATACTTGTTATATATGTACATGGGCGGCTGTGGTGGTGCAGCGTTTGGCATTGCTGCCTCACAGCAAAAGGTTCTCTGGTTTGATCCTTGACTGGGGTGCCTTCTGCGCGGAGTCTTCATGTCTTCCCTGTGGCTGTGTGGGTTTCCTCCAGGTGCTCCAGTTTCCTCCCACATCCCAAAGACATGCTGTAGGTGGATTGGACACTCTAAACTGGCCCTAGGTGTGAGTGCATGCATGTGTGTGCCTTCTGTGGAAGGTTGGGTGCCAGGCTAGCAACTCAACACTGTAGAACTCCACTGCCAATCATGAGCGGAGGAAAAAGCCAAAAGAAGAAGACTTGTTATATATGTACATACCAAATAATATTTTACATCTGAAAAAACTCAGTTTTCTTTCTAATGAGTGTTTTCTCAATGGTACACATTTTTGATTTTTTTTTTGTATATATTTATGTCTTGTATTCCAAAATCTTTATTTTTCCTAATGAGAAACCATTTTTGCATATATGAATTTCTTCAATAATATATCGTTCTTTGTGGTCATAATACTCCCTGTGTATTCACATGCCCACACCCACACACACACGCACATGCAAACACATACTAGTAGTCCCAATATATATGTATATAGATATATAGATAATATCTGTAATATCTGTGTGTGTGTGCATGTGTGTGTATATATATGCATATGTATATATATATATATATATATATATATATATATATATATATATATATATATATATATAAAAACACACACACGCACACACACACACAATTTATTTATTTATTTGTTTATTTATGTCGGAGAACTGATCTGTTGACCCTTTCCAGTCATGACCCAGACCCAGAGAGCAACATACAGAAATAACAATTTACAATTAAAGATGGTAGAAAGACAAGCAAAAGTTGTAAGATGTAGTTATTGATAGCTGGAATATGGTAGCAGTGCAGTTTTATGATTATAGAAACAATATGTTTGCAAGTAACAGCTGTAGATGATTGAAATCCAGTCACAATACTGTTAATGGAGTCACAATGCAGTTATGTTGTTAGAACAGTATTTACATATTGAGGCATTTATGCTTTTTGCACATTGTGGAAAATGTTTTAGTTATTTGATAGATGATGAACATGAATAGTGTCCTGTGACATTAAAACAAGTACAGCTTCCTTAAGATTTTTTTTAGTTCAGTTTTGAAATCTGTTAAGGTCTTTTAGTTTCTTACTTCATTTGATAGTTTGCTCCAAATAGCATGACTCAGTCTGGCAAAGGCTTTTTCTCCAGCTCATAACTTCGAATCTCGCAAGAACAAGTTTTTCTTCATCATTTCTTCTTAGGAACTAATATTGGGTGTTCTCTGGGCTGCCACTTTAGACGAGCTCTGCACAGCTGTGCGGGGCTCCTGGTTACCAAACAAATTAAATAAATAAATAAATAAACAAGCAAGCAAGCAGACTAATAAATAGTGTCTTTGCTGTATGGGGGACTGCCTGTTAAATATGTTGCAATCATAACTTGTGTGCTCAAAATCTCCCTGGTTTAGTGCTTCTATTTGTGTTGCTTTATTGGTACATTTAGTGCTAAGGAATGTAACAGGAAAGAAAGAAAAAGACATTTGTGGATTCTACTGTGACATCTATCTGAAGTTTCTTTAACAAAGACTAAGTAATTGTCGTCATTGTGCTGGGTTACTTCACTTGTTTAGGACACGTAGTGCAAGGTTATTCAGCAACCTGCCAGGAAGGAACTGTTAACATCAGTAATTATGAAACTGTTACAATCTCTCGCTCACGTATTGTGGCAAGAAAGGAATACACTTGTTCACAACCCCGATAAACCTGAAATTTCAGGAATGGAAACATATTCCTTTGGGAGGGGCATACGATAATGAATTGTTACATAAAAAAGAATTGAGTGCAATGTAGAGAAAGGGTGCGTACACTTAATTCAGACAGTAAGAATGAGACACTGTGGGAATCATACATGATGTTCTCAATATTTGTGGAAAGCAGAAGAATGCTATTCAATCACTATTTCAATGCAAAAGTAGAAGAGGCTGATTTATCTATTATTTCAGTCATCAAATGGAAATAGTCATTGGGAAACTTACAGTACTGTATAACAGTACACTTTTTCAACAATCACTCTAATTGAAAAGTTTTTATATAAAATGCAACATTTCCAGGCTGCTTTGCTATGAGGATGACTCCTTTATTTTACTTTACAAAAGCTTGCCTTATTTATACATAATTAGGTAAATATTTAGGATGTGTAAATCATTATCTCCTCACTTGCAACCTTTGACACCACTCTGAAGAAAAAGGAACAAAACTTAAGGAGCATATGTTGAGAATAATGTGAGAGTTTAGGAAATCATTTAGTGGAGTACAATTATTTGGTATTCTGTATGATGATGATGGATTCAAGAAGAGCTTCAATTAAATTCAAACTATTCTGAAAACCAGAGATCAAGTGTCTAAATAAGGTGTGATAATGTGCATAAACACTTTCTTACAATCTTTTTAGATGGGCTATGATACCTTTCATGACATGAACAGTTATCTGAAATTGAACATACAAGAATAAAGGGTCTTTAAATATTTCAGCATATTCACAACTCATGTATCTATTAATCATTTATGAAATGCTAACAAAAATAAATTTTTACAACCTTAAAATGCAGCTGTTCATAAATTTCTTGTGACATTTTAGTCACCTTGTACATAGGCTTGACTGACTTGAATATTTTTTCTGAGAATGTCAAAAAGTTCTTGCTATCAATAATGCATCTTAGGTTCATCAGCAGACATCCACAACCTCTGCAGCCTAAGGCTCTTGACTCATTTTCAGAATAAGCCTTTACCAGACTGGCTCAGCAAACTTTAAATGCATCTGACCATGGGGTTTTCTCTCTTTCCATGTTAGAAAGATGTTTGGAAAGCTGATGAGCTGTCCTAGCGGATACAGTCTGAGGCAATTAGTTTGCAGTTAAATAAAAACCTTCCATTCCAAAGACGTGTCTGGAGTGTTTCTGCCTCGGCCTCCACTGAAAATGGGCTCTTTCCCAGTCAGACTTTCCTGGTAAACAAATGTTAAATAAAATACAATAAAAATCTAATATATTAATCTCATACTCAGCCTAGATAGCTGAGGCAATTATGTTTTGCTCAGTGTTGACCCTTCACCCAGACACAGAGGCACATAATTTTCCCGTGAGACTTAGCTAACGTCTGAGCCCGTGTAAGACATCTACTACTGCCTTGAGCAGATGTACCCTGTTTGAATACAGAGCCAGATTAATGCTTGTAGAAAAGAGTTCCTGTACTGAGATTGCCAGTTTCATCAGTACAGCCCATTCTATCCTGACCCACAGGGAAAATAACAAATTCCACACTCTCAATGCACTAAGTTTAAAAGACAAGAAGTACTGGCCTCCATAAAAACAGCCACACAGCTGAAAGGTTAATGGTGCCTGGCTCTACAGGAAAGGTCAAGACATTGTAACACAGCAAATACAAATAAAATGAACTAGGTTTGCCTGCACTGGTTTGAACAGTTAGGACCTGATAACACAGGTAAGACTGAAAAAGGGTACAAAAGCTTGATAAATTAATTCATCGCTGCATTGACCCTCTCTAGTATGACTTCAAAATATCACCCTATACTTTAAAGTCTTATTTAAAATTTCTTTAATTAAAACCAATATGTTTATGCACCCACAAGTGCAGCTATTTGGACCACTTTGGCACCTTCTTTATGCCCAGTAATACAACACTGGAATTTCTTACAATGATCGGATAAAGGATACACTTTTTAATATTATACTTATAGCTTTAAAATCCCGCTATATATCTGTATACACTGAAACAGCTTACAAAATTATCTCTAGGCCACTGGCTAACACAGATACATCATTTGCATATGCTAGCTTTGTCAGCATGTAACCACTAAAATAAATATTACTGTACTTTTCAATATTCCATAAAAATGTCTCTAGGGCAAGATTAAAGAGATAAGAGCAAAGCAGATACCTCTCATGCTCTACTTTAAGAATATTAAAAGGCAATATGCTGCCATCTTGATGGCATACAGGGATAAAGCTCTGACTACCTCCTATCTGACCTGAGTTCAATTACTGGCTTGGGTGAATGATGGTGGAGCAGGAATGGATGGTTATTACCATCCCAGGGTGAACCTGTGGGCATCTCTTGTGAAAATCCCAGGAGGAGGCTGAAGACAGCACACTAGTAGATATACTTAGAAGAGAGGATGAGGATGGAGACTTGGCAGAGGTGCTGTTGAGGTGGGTGATATGCTACACATCTCCACTGCACTTCCATTCTTCAGGCATACCACTAGGTTGGCAAGGGAGGGGAGAGTTACACTGGTAGTCTGAAATGCAACCCCCTCAGCTGGATGTGTGTCAATGTGATCACCCCAGAAAGTCCTGAGGTTCCTTACTTGCCCAAATGAAAATCTGTAGGTATTGGAATGGGGTAGAGTGGCAATGAAAAGCCAGCAAGGACACAGGGAACTGGAACCACTGTCCAAATGAAAGATGGGAAGAAAAAAGACAGCAAAAAAAAAAAAAGACAGTACCAAGTTGTTTCTAATCCTTGCTGATGGTTTCACTCAGAAACCCGTAATTCATGCTAAGAATTGGTAGGGAGACCAAAGCATGTAAGATGGCCACAAAAATGAATCTAATTCTGTCAGATGCCTTTCCAGTATCTAAAGAGATAAAGACATATTGTGTGCCTCATATATCAACAGCATCATAGGCATGTTCCAGGCAGCAGACAGGTTATTTACAACAAATGACTCAAACCTGACTGTCATTAAGTGGAGGTAGCAAACCTTGTTCAACCTAGTATCCAGGATTCTAGCCAAGGTTTTAAGTTCTTTATTAATAACATATGAGGTATAGGTCTATATGATGTGACTTCAAATGGACCATTAATTGGTTTTAGCAACAGCATAGTTATAGCATCTAAGATCCCCTTTTCTATCCCTCCCACTCTGTTAAATACTCATAGAACTGTTACCGTGGTGGGGAGATCTACCATCCAATGGTGTATCAATAAGAAAATCACATCGGGCCCCAAGGGTCTCCCAGGAACCAAAGTATCTAAAGCAGACATCATGTTCTTTATCCCCTTCAACTCCCCTCTTATTTGTTATCCTGTTATTTGGTTTTACTAATTACACTAGTTCAACTACTACTACTATTACTTCTCAACAATATCACATCTATGAATCATTTCTCCTTCCGTACATTAACCACTGCTTCTTCTTAACCGTATCATATTTATGTAACCCTTCTGCTTTCTAAACTTCACTTTTACGTCTCTTTCTATTTTTTCCATCACCCTTCTGACCATCTCACCTTTAATTTCCTTTCTAGAATTTCAGAAGTCATTTGTTGTTATTGTATCTTCACTTATATGTTTTATAGTTGTATGCTACATTGTATAGATGTACTATTTTATTCTCTGTTTTGATTAGTTGTTTGTTTATCTGTAAGGTGTCTTACACCTGGGCTGAGCCTGTAATATGTAGGTCTGTTTGGGAATAGCACTCAGGTAGATAGATAGGTAGATAGGTAGATAGGTAGATAGGTAGGTAGGTAGATAGGTAGGTAGGTAGGTAGGTAGGTAGGTAGGTAGGTAGGTAGATAGGTAGATAGGTAGATAGGTAGATAGGTAGGTAGGTAGGTAGGTAGGTAGATAGATAGGTAGGTAGATAAAGACATTGACATCAAAAAGAGACATATAAACACAAGGCTTTATTTTTTGATACAAGTCATTTGGCTTATAGGGGAGATTGCTAGATGGTGGGAAAAACCTTCCTGAAGCGGAAGTATGGTCTAAATAATGGCAGAATTCAAGAAAGCATACGATTAGCATATATTAGCCCTTTTAATGAGCATGTGCCTTTTGAATATGCTAGTTGTTAAGGAAAACGTACAATAAATTCAATGTATATAAGGAAGACTAAGTGGAAAAAAGCAGTCATTAGCTGCCGTTGGTTTCTATATTTGTATTGGAGTTTCACAGTGTACATGAATAAATTGTTGACTGCCCCATGTGATCTAAGTTCAGTAAGCAGCTTGGGTGTTGGAGAGGTGGAAGTGAAGTGACAGATGTCAGTTCATCCACTTTGGTGAGGGTCCATACTGTGTTCCATGTGGGAGCACTGTAATATTTGTGGAGAAATAGCAGCGCACAGTACTTCAAACAGAGACAATATGTTTGGAAGCATGAATTAATGTATGAGCTACATCCAAATTATTGTTTTCGAAAACTGTGCTTGCGGGCTGCATTAAGAAAAACAGCAGAAGACCCTTAGCTCAACAGAAATGTTGGCACTTACCAGCACCATACCTTTCAACCTCTTGATACAAATTCTGGACAAAACCAAAAATAATAAGGGGACAAAGGTCCAAACACAGGGACAAATTTTAATTGTTGTTCTTATAAACTTAGAATGTGATAGAATAACAGCTTTTGTATTAGCGTGCATTTTAGTAAGGATATGAAGTCTGAAACTCAAATATCTATCATAATTTAAGGACTTCAGCCCCCAATGATTTGCCAGGAAACAAAACATTTTATGAGGAACAAGCAAAAAATATCAGTCAAATATTTGGATGTTCTGAGAAACTCTGGAAACTGGAAAGATATACCTATCACTTGACTCTCACCTATGAGGAGGATGAATGGCCAGACAGGCTCTTGCTATACATTGGGGAAATTAATAAGTTAAAAAGGTTGCCAAAAGAGAAGCTACGTGGGTTTAACTTCAAATAGAAAGAAAACAAATATCTGTATTTCTCTGTAATTATAAACAAAAATTTCCTTGCACAGCAAAGGTAGTATTGCAAAGTTTCAAGATTTCCTGCTTTAATAAAAGTTAACTTTTTGAGTTAAACAGCATATTTTCTCCCCTCATACATTAACTTTGCTAGTTTGTAAATGGAGGGCATGTTTTCTACAATAGTTCAGTGCTACAGCATACATTATTAATATATTTTGTAAAATAGATACTAATATGTGACTAGTCAATGCTTTCCTTATAAAAGTGCAACTCCTCAAATGAGAACTACCTCCACCCCCCCAAAATTAGTCAAAACACATATCACTCAACCAGCATCCAGAGCAGATGGCATTACTCTCAGAAAACATCAACTGCTACGGTTTATACCCTGGCTGCACAGAGTGCTACAGTGCTCAGATTCGAAAGTAAATGCAATACCAGTATTGCATTAGAGTTTAGGATTGGCTGATCACATCAGACCTATCAACTGTACCGAATTCATGGGTATTTACTGGTTTTGAGGGCAAAATAATGGGGTGCCACAAATTTCTGAATGGCCCCTTTTATTCCCAATTTTTTTTATTTACAATTTTAAGTTGTGGCTGATGACATCATGCATTGCCAGCATATCCTACAATGTTATTAACGTGCAGAGGCATGTGTGATGATATCAGTTCATGAGGCAGTGCCTGACTGCCTGTTGGACTAGACTGGAACCATCTCCATGGAGGTTCTGTGGGAGGTTCTGTGGGAAGTTGTATAGTTTATAAAATGTATAAACAGTCCTGTCACAGCAGCACAGTGTTAAGGAAATACAGGTAGTCATTATGGTCTTCTCTTTGTACTGCCATTTTATTTTCACACAATATCAGAGAACGCACTGTTTTATTACAGCTAATGCACTTGTGTGATTGTGTCTTACTATTTCATGACAATTGTTTGATTGTTTATTTACAAATTGTGTCACTCATCTTGAGAAATTACTTAATCATATTAATTAATTGGCAGTAACTTACAAAATCCACCAATATACACTGAGGGCACTCAGATTTTTTTTATATTTATTTATGTCAATTTGCTTAGCGTTACTTGTAAAGCTCTATAATTTAAAATGAACACACAATATACATTAACAAGTAAATTCCCACAGAACCTCCCACAGAACCTCCTATATGCTTCTCCACTTCTAGAAAATATAAGTAAAACTGATCTTAACAAACTTACAGCCTGCTTCAATCACATTGCTAGGTTTGCTACGGGTTCTCCTTTTAGAACCCACCATTGCATTAACCTCAAACAACTTGGATGGTTGGAGTTTCCCAATCTGGTTAAGTATAACCTGCTAATATTGGCTAATAAAATCCTAAAAAACCCAAATCACATTCCAGCCCTTAGTCACCACATCTTCCCTCACAACAACTCAAGAATGCTCCGCTCATCCAATAAGCTACAAATAGAAACAACTAAAATCAACAATGCAGCTGGCGTGGCCATATTTGCTAATTCTGTAGGCAGAACCTGGAACAAACTTCCAGATGCCATTACCTTGCTCTCCTACCCAGTCCAAATCAAAGCCTCTAACAAACAATACCTAGAACAAAAATGGATATGTCATTGTGACAAACCTGACTAATTCTAACAGTGCATGTATTTTTGTCAATCTAACTTGTGTTTTTTTTTTCCTTTGTTTCTCTAACACCACCCTCAAAAAATGGAATTTTATAACACTGCCTGTATGATTGTACTTCTATTGTATTCCTTGTCTTAATAACAATTTAACCTGATTACTTAAATATTACTTATACTTAATGTTCATCTGCTCTTCTGTTACCATTATTGTACTAAGTTTGAACTTCTGTAAAAATTCAAAAATCTGTAACGTTGCTTGGCTGAAAGTATCTTTCAGTTATCCTTGTCTAAACAACATCAATACCCAATTGTAAATATTATTGTATGATCAATGTTACTTTTGCTCTTCTGCTACTTTGACTGTATTCTGCTGGAGCTTATCTCCCTGGGCCTCCACTGAAAATGGACTTGGTTCCAGTCGGACTTACCCGGTCAACAAATGTAAAATAAAAATAAATAAAATAAATTTAACAAAAAATATGTGCTGGGGTGCATGCTAATTCTGTTATAAAAATGTGTATTTATTAATGTGACAGTTATTGTTAAAATGCAGTCGCCATCTTAGACAAACTTAGTAAGAAATAGGAAAGGAAGTCTAAAAGCCGGTATTTGTGTTATGTTGTGTGCAGAGCTGCAAAAGTGAAAATCACAGTCCTGTGGCGCAATCTCCTTCATTGTTTTCAGACTAAAATAAACATTTTATTTGTGTGTGTGTGTGTGTGTGTGTGTGTGTGTGTGTGTGTAAGTCGTAAAACTGCCAGCTAATGCTAACAATGGGATGAATAGGGGACGGCTTGCTCACAATGCAAATATAAAATGTGCTCTAATATCTTAAGTCTCTCAACAAACATGCAAAACATTAATGGCCTGCAAATTAAGCATGTGATTAAATGCTGACTGGCTGCTTATGAATATTCAGAACAGCTTCAAAACATGAAATACTCACGTTGCAGTCTGTTGACAAAATTTTAATGTAATAAACTACCTGATTAAGTGCTTCTGCTTGGTAAAATCAACCACGGATGAGACCATCCCTGCCAGACAGTTGCAGGTTATGGGACCCTGAAGGGGAGGTTTGCTGCTTGTTTTAATGGGGGTGAAAAAGTTTCTGCAGCTGCTAACTAGAGACTTAAGTCTCTGTCGGTTAATCTGAAACACACAGGAAACTGATATCATTGGCCCTGCTTTAACATCTAATTCTTGGAATTAGAGATTGCATTATATAGAAGTTGGATTGGTTTTATGATACCTGGACAAGGTGGATTCTAATAAATCAATAGGTTTTTGGATAAGTGGTCTTTCGTACCTGCACACAGAAACTAGTGGCTATTTGAGTGTGCTCTGACTACGCAGAGAGGTGCTGTTTTGTGGGTGTCATCTCTTTGGAATGTGATGGATTCTTGTCAGTGTGTGCAGCTTAATGGTGTTTACATAAACTGTTTTTCCTTCATCTTTTGTAAGGACTGCGGATAGTTTGAGATTTTTTTTTACACTTTAAAAAGCTTGATTTTTGGCACATACTTTGCAAGACAGTCAGTGTAACATGTCTGTCTCACAAAAGCGAAGGTAGTTTGTGGCCTATACTTTCATTCTTTCATGAAACAGTTATTTGAGGCTTACAAAGTCAGTTAAGTGGAGCATAGTATACACATCTTTTGTGCAGTTTAGTTAACATTTCTTTTTAAAATAACATTTCGTCATTGTTGTATGTATTGTTTCAAGTAGGGCATTTTTTTTCAAATCTTGCACGCTGCTCTTTTCTCTTGTTATGTAACGCGTTCCCTTCATTTTCTAGTCTGCTTCCATGTAGTTGCTTTCTACTTTTTGTTATTTTCTGATATACTAACTTTTTAGAAGGATTAATAAGTACTTCTGAAAACGTTTGGGTAAAAAAGTAGAAATTGTATGTATTATTTAGAAAGATGTAATTTTGCCTCAGACACAAGCATCAATGCGTCTGTGGCTTTAGATGTATAAGTAATAAAGAAGTGCTTTACATTTTTGTTTCTTTTCATGTATGTTTGATGATTAAAACAAAATTCCAGTGCACTAATGGTCTCTTGCTGTCACTTCAGACAAGGAATAAATGTGTGGATCTGTTCCACCTGCTGTGATACTGATTGCCCCTATTGAAAACATACCTCTCAATCTCTCAGAGCAAGAAATCTGGACAAAAAAATAGTGGGTTGACAAAGGCTCAAAAACAGGGAATGATTTTAAATATTGCTCCTGTAAACTCAGATAGCTGCTAGAACAACAGGTGAGGTTTTGCATTATTATGTATTTTCTGAGAGATATGAAGTCTGAAATTCAAACATCTGCTGTTATTTATTGTTCAGTGACTTCAATCTTCTTGGTGGAATCCCACAATTCCACTGGGGTGGGAAGGGTTTTATTATTATGTATGCACATTTTATGTTAATTAGTGTCCTGATTTTTGACCATTTGTACCATCTTTTCATGGACCATTGCCCAGATTTTTGATGTTTCCAGGTTAAGAGTTATGGATCACATCTTCAACAATTTGCACCCAGGGCAGTTGCCTCTCTTGCCCTGCCATAGTCACATTACTGATGCCTGCAATTCAGTTTGATGATACACCTTCTAAGCCACAGAAACAAGAAATAAAGGAATTTCTGTTAAGGAAAAATGAAATGTTTTCAGGATTACCTGGAAGATCAGACTTCATAAGAAGAAACAAAAAAGTGTTTTGAGTATGACCCAGAAGAACAGACCTAATTCAACATCATATTAAGCCTATTCCAAGGAGAAAAGGTTAACCTAAAATCTTAAGAGACTTCCCAAATTATAGAGAAAAACAGTACAAAAGAAAGTACAAAAAATGTTACAGATGGGAATTATAGAGGATTCAAAAAGTGACTGAAACAGTCCCACAATATTACTCACAAAGCCTGGTTGACAATAAGAGCCTCTAATGATTTTAAGAAGCTTAACAGTGTTGTGAAATTTAACAGCTACCCAGTTCCCATGGTCAATGAGCTGAGATTCGTTTCCTAACAGAAACAACAAGTTGGTACTGGCAAATGTCTTATATGGCTCCAAATGCAGAAAAGACAGCATTTCCAGCTCCAGGGGGCTTATTCCTTATATTGTTCTTTTATTTGTACTATAAGACCCAGATCGTAGTTAAGTGTGGCCCTAGGCAGGCTAATGGATCAACCCCCTAGGCAGCACCCCCAGCTATTCCAGTGTCCCATTACTTGGCTATTTCTCCCCAGTTACCCTAAACACTGTTCAAACTATCAGTGTGTATACTATTGTCTTCTTTCTTCTACAATGATAAGAGATATTTAAAAGTTTTATTTCAAATTTTGTAGCACTGACAGTGATAGCCATTTGTTAAACTAAACAATACAGCTTCTTAACGAAAACAGACAACATAAACAGTAAGCTTCTCTGCCTTTAAATCTCACATTCATTGAAATGGCATTGAAACCCACATTCACAGAAAATACAACTGGCTAGTGGCTGATTAAGTTTACTTTTGGACTATTTTCAAACCAGTGGCCCTATGCACACATTTTTGGGACCATGCATATATGCATGTGTTTTTGATGCACCATCCTGATTGAATTAAATTATGTTCTTTGTATAATACACCACTTGTTAGAGTATGCTTTAAATTTGTAGTTTTGTGCATTTTTGCAGTAATCAATGAAACAAAATGTATGAAGCAATAAGGACAAAACTACCCATTACCGAAGATTTCAACCACAAAAGGCCACTCAACCATCTGTCATTATAATCCACCAATATCAGTCAATATGCACAGTCTCTACAGAAGTAAAAGTTGTCTAAATAATCTCATATTAAAAAGATCTATAACTAACAAAATGGTTGCTGATGGCAAACATTTTATAGTTTAGTGTTTCATGTACAAATTTAGTGTCTGCTGCCCTTGAAAAATAAACTGCCCATGTTACATTAAAAAAATTGGAAAGCTGGTAATATTGCAGTAGGGAATGGCTGTCAAACCAGCAACAGATTCATAGCTACTAGGCATCTCATTCAAAGGCGTATACACTCAGGATTGTAGCACCTTCACCCCTCTTTAAAGGGGACACTGCAATATCAGCACTCCATTGTACATGATATGGGAGAAGAACCCACAGCCTTTTTGCACCAAAGGCAAATATGCTACCTGCTGTTAAAAGTTATAGTACAAACACTGATGATAGCTATTTGCTAAAAAAACAGTTGCACATTGAAAACAGACTTAGCATGAGCAACAGTAAACTTATCTTCCCTTGAAACTCAACATTATTTTGAAATGTACAGAAATTCAAACTTCCTTAAAAATGCACAGAAGCTCAGCAGTCTTTAAAAATGCAACAGCTGGCAGCTGGTATAGAGGAGTCAGGTTCTAGAGTCCTGTTTTGAAGGTACTGGGTTTGAGTCTGAATGAGTTAACCAACCTGCCACCCCTAACTGGGGTGTTTCACATGAACACACTATTTCCTTCATGAATGCTGCATTTGTCTGGAACAGGAATGGCAACAGCATAAATCCAAAACTCATGCAGTCTATTTCATTTTAAATGTGTGCACATCATACTAAAGATGCACATATAGACGCTACTGAGGATGCACTCTGAGTGTGCCTCTTAAAGATGTCATGTAAGTTTTTGTGGCAGACCTCTGGCCAGTGGGCCCCACAAAGCCGGTGTGCCCCAGGCAACTGCCAAGGTCACTTAATGCTGGATCCAGCTCTGATTACATGGTCTCCCTGAAGCCTTACAGACATTCCTGAGTGTAATGGATAGAGTCCCAAAACTTCACGATCAATATCCTGCCTCTTCCTTAGTTGACATAATAATATATTCAGAGAAATAAGACTCTTGCTTAATACTCTCTGATACAAACTAAAATAATTCTTAAAATAGAGATTAAATATTTTGGAAGCTTTGTAAACCTCATTTAGAAATTCAGCAGGCCCTGGGGCTTTATGACATCAGTAAATAAATTCTTTGACTCAGACTAACAAACCTGCTGTATCATTATATAATCCTTTATATCGTGTGTTTCTAATTACAAATTTCTCTATAAATATCATACCACTTTTCACAACTAATGTACTTATCATCAGTCATTAAACTTTATACCTTTTTGCTATCATTTTTCAAAAATGTCATTAGTTTTGATTGCAATTAATACTTCTTTCACTTACATTCAACAAACTGGGACTTTTTGTTATTTTCAATAAATCCAAATGATTTTATTTTCATTTATAAATGTATAATCATCTGACTGTTATTATCCATTGCCTTAATAAATATCTCCTATCCTTCTTTGCTATTAAATATTCATTACTGAACCATCCCTTTCTTCCTTTCTCCCCTTTATGCTAAATAATTTTCTCTACTTTCTCCGATAAATGTTTTTATTCAAACTTTCAATGTTTCTTTGCATTTCCTCTTGATATAGCACCCATAATTAGTTAACCACTCATTTCTACCATTTCTGATGTTAGTCATGTTTTACATGTTGTTAGTCAGGCTCCCTAAACATACTCAAAGTGAAATATTTCAAGCATCAATAGTACACAAGCAAAAACAATGATATTTCCCTATAGGAAATCATTGCTGGTGTTATTTTTAATTGTGCATTGGAAGCAATTCACTTATTTAAGGTGATTTCTCCATTATTTAAGTTGGTGTGACCATGGCATTGATATATGTAAATATAAAAAAAATACACACACACACACACACACACACACACACACACACACACACACATATATATATATATATATATATATATATATATATATATATATATATATATATATATATACACACACACACACACACACACACACACACACACACACACACACACACACACAAGCTTGTACTCCTGCAAAAAAACACTAAAAATCTATTTGCCTTTTTAGATTTCAGGCATTTTTTTCATCCCTTTAGAATGTTGACTTTCAGGCAGTTGGTGTTCATGTTTCCCACCATTCATACTGCTTACCCTTTGAGCTATATTTTGGCTCCTTCATAGTTTCTTTTATCATTTAGTACAGCTATGATTGCGAAATGGTCATTCTTAGTCCTTGTTTGTTTGAACTGTCGAAATGTTCATTCTTAGTTCTTATATGAAATGTCAGGTCAAGCTGATCTACATTATTTTTTGTTTTGTAATCAACTAATGAACTGCTGTTTTAATTATATGCAAAGATTGATTTTTTTATCTTTACTCCACTGTATATACTCGAACAATCAGAAAATAATAAAAACACAAATCAGTATTTTATTACACCCTTGAAGTCAACAAAACAATATTTGTAACATTAAAAGTTAACAGGAAGTATGTAACAACAGTGGCGGCTGGTGACTTCAAATCACAGGGGGGCTGCAGGAGACGCTGAATGGGTGGGGTCAAAGGGAAGGGGTGTGGTCAACCATAAAGGGGAGGAGCTATGCACAAAACCACAAAAAACTAACTTTAATTAAATACGCTGCCCTGGGTGGCAAACCATCATTATGAAAGTCCAATCAAGACAAAAATAAGTGTAGAAGAATAAAAATATTTCAATGCATTGGCTGCATGACAGCTTACTTAATATCTAGATGGAAACAAAAGGTTGTGAGGCATGAAAAATAAATTACTTTTTAAATACATTACTGGAATGCCAGTCAAAATCAAGTATAAGAAAAACCAGAAGCACTCAACTCAAACCACTTCTCCTTGCACTGCAGATCTAATTATAATATATTCAGCTTTATTAAAGTACCAAGCAACATGCTGAAAGTAGAAATCTATGTGATGCCCCACTTGTAAAAATGTTTCTTATCCAAAAAGACCTGCTGCCTGACAACTTGTTTCATGGGGAAAACATGATAAAAGTAAAAATGAAAAGCAAACAAGAAACAAGCTCAAGATACATTGTAAAGGATTACTGTACAGGTTATGGACCACACATGATTGGCATTCTGTTTAGTTTACGGGTAAAGTCTGTAGAGCTGACTGGAAGTCTCCAACAAGTGTAATGAGCTTTTTAAAATAATGGAATCCTGTCCTTTAATACCCAAGGCTTATACATTATCTAGTCAAGTATTCTCTGCATGGCAACAACAGATAGGCTTTCAATGTTGGCAATTCTTTAACAGTATGCTTATTAAAGCTTACTTGCATCTTACGATCTCAGACAAGCTTACCTTATGGTCATTAAAGCATTGCTACTTAAAACACAGAGCAACAGGCACTTTGAGTAATAAGCATAAATCAACAGTACAAAAATATGACAGAAACCAGACCATTCTGCAAAATCAAGGACAGATGAAAAGCCACTGTAGTACTTATGCAGTGTGTCCTCCCCATCCAAGGTAGATACAACTACTCCTTGCCTTGCTTGGACACATCCAGAGTCACTACATGGGGAGTGGGGTGCAAAAGCATGTCACAATTTGAAATCTCACTGGCTGACTGTGATGGCCCTGACACATTTGTCATACCTCTCAACCTCAAGAGCAAGAAATCTGGACAAAGCCATACACAGAAGTGGGACAAAGGCCCAACAATAAGGACAATTTTTAAATATTGCTCTAATAAACTTAGAAAGATAATAGAATAGGTCTTGCATTAGTATGAATTTTCTGAAGGGTATAAAATCTGAAACTCAAATGTCTGTCATTTTCTAACTTCAGTCTTTAGTGATGTCACTAATTTGCCAAAAACACAATTTTATGAAAAATGGACAAAAACATGATGCAAAAATATAAAATAGACACACAATACAGCTGCTACCTGTCAAAGAAGGGACACTTTAATATTAGTACTGCTACCTTGAGCAGCTGACAAAATATAAAAGAATCTACATGCATTTCAAGTAATCTATAACTTTGATTATTACAGTTATTTCTTAATTGTAAACCCTCCATGTTTTCTTCCAAAATTGCTATTTTGCGGAGGGATTATAAGGGGGAAGAGCAACATTTTGAGCCAAAACTGGGGACAGTTGAGAGGTTGGCTATGCCTAATTCTATAAAGCAATTTATTTGCATGTACCTCTCAACCTGTTAATGCAGTAAATCAGAACAAGGCCAAATATATTGGGGGCACATATAAACAGTACTAAAATTGCTCTTGTATAAATTGAGACAGTTGATACAACAGCTCTTACTTTAACATGCATTTTTCTGAAGGTTATGAAGTCTGAAACTTAGAGTGACTTCTGGCAAATCATTTAGGAATTAAAACTACAAATTTTATGAACAAACCAAAATCAAGAAGCATAAATCTACTCATTCTTTGCAAATCTGGAAAGTTGGGAGGTATAGGTCAGCTGGGCCTGTCTGAGTTTGCTGCCCTTCCCCTGACAAAACAATGGTTGAATGGAGCCTCTGCAGCCATTCCAATGAACCATTATACTTGGCTATTTCACTCCATTTACCATAAACACTAATGTGCATACTGCTTTACTTCTATGATGAGTTGGACTTCATTTGAAAGTTTTATCTTGTATTTTACAGCACAAACACTAAGTCATCTGTTAAACAAAGCAATGCAGTCTCACAATGAAAACTTAGCATTAAAACTTCTCTGCCCTTGAAACTCACATTCATTGAAACAGCATTGAAACCCACATTCAAAGAAAATACATTTTGCCAGTGGCAGATAAAGATTAATTTTGGGCTGTTTTCGAATCATAGGCTCCTTGCATATGAAACATACATGTGCTCTTTGATACACCTTCCTCATTGTACTAAAATTATATTCCTTGTACAATACAGTACACTTGTTACAGGATGTTTTAAATTTGTTTTGAACATTTTTTCCAGTAAGCAATGAAACAAACCATATGCACCCATAATGGCAAAACTGCCCAGTTGAGAACATTTATCATAAAAAGTCTACTCAGACTTCCACAGTCCACCATTATTAGTAAATATACACAATTCCACAGTCCACCATTATTAGTAAATATGCACAATTCCACAGTCCACCATTATCAGCAAATATGCACAATTCCACAGTGCACCATTATCAGTAAATATGCACAATTCTACAGTCCATTATCAGTAAATATGCACAATCTCTGAAGTCAGTCATCTAAATAATTCCACATTAAAGAAATCTGTAACTAATGAAGTGGTTGCTGCTAGCAATCACCTTTATATTTCATGGTTTCATCGAAAATAAAGTGTCTGTTGCCCTGCAGGAATAAATCGTCTATATTACATTAAAAAATGATAAGCTAGTAATAATATTGCAAAGGAAATGGATGGCAAACTGATAACGAACTCATAGTTAGTATCTTCACCAAGGAGAACATTCTCAGTACGGCAGCATCTACCCCTTGGGAGTAGAACCCACAACCTTCTGCATCAAAAGCAAGTACACAGCCTGTTGTGCTATAGTATTAACTTGGCAAAGCACTAAACTTCTCTTCCCCTGCAGCTCTCAGTTCCTTGTAAAATCTACTCAATACTCAACTGCATCTCAACGCTCAAGAAAACTGGAAAAAGCCAAAATGTATTGGGGGTCAAAGCCCAAAAACAGGGACACATTAAACATTGCTTGTATAATCTTGGAAAGTTGCTAGAATAAAATGTTGTGTTGCCACCATATATTTTACTGCCAAGGTCCCTGAGCAAAAACAGTCAGAGTAACATACCACTACGCCACATCAGCTGCTTTGTAAAAGAGGAAGACTGAAACTTAAATGGCTATCATTTAGTGAATTCAGTTCTCACCATAGCCGTCAACCTCTTAGTACAAAACACCTGGACAAACCCAGTAATGAGGGAATACAGCCCTCAAACATATTCAGTGAATTCAGTTCTTGCCATAGCTGTCAACCTTAGCACAAAACCTGGGCGAAGCCAATAATGGGGAATACAGTCCCAAAAATAGGGACAAATTTAAAATATTCATCTTATAAACTTGAAAATTGCTAAAAAAAAAAAGGTTGTGCTACTATGTATTCTGAAGAACATGAAGTTGGAAATTCAAATGCGGTCAATTTTACTGCGGACAGAACAAAACAATTTTCAGCAGAGGCATGAGGATTAAAACTGCAGACACATCTTTGTAAAATGGCAGGGCACCAGAGCAAATCCACACAAACACAGGCAGGAGATGCATACTCCACACAGAAGCCACCCCAACCAAGAATCAAACCAGAAAACCTATAGCTGTGAGGCAACAATACTACCACCACCATCAATTATGCAAGGAATTAAACATTCAGAAACCTGAAGTCTGAAATTCAAATGCCTGTCAATTTTACTGCGGACAGAACAAAAACAATTTTCAGCAGAGGCATTGGGGATTAATACTGCAGACACGTCTTTGTAAAATGGCAGGGCACCAGAGCAAATCCACACAAATACAGGGAGGAGATGCAGACAGAAGCCACCCCAACCAAGAATCAAACCAGAAAACCTATAGCTGTGAGGCAACAATACTACCACCGCACCATCAATTATGCAAGGAATTAAACATTCAGAAACCTGAAGTCTGAAATTCAAATGCCTGTCAATTTTACTGCTGACAGAACAAAACAATTTTCAGCAGAGGCGCGGGGATTAATACTGCAGACACGTCTTTGTAAAATGGCAGGGCACCAGAGCAAATCCACACAAATACAGGGAGGAGATGGACAGAAGCCACCCCAACCAAGAATCAAACCAGAAAACCTATAGCTGTGAGGCAACAATACTACCACCGCACCATCAATTATGCAAGGAATTAAACATTCAGAAACCTGAAGTCTGAAATTCAAATGCCTGTCAATTTTACTGCGGACAGAACAAAACAATTTTCAGCAGAGGCAGGGATTAATACTGCAGACACGTCTTTGTAAAATGGCAGGGCACCAGAGCAAATCCACACAAATACAGGGAGGAGATGCAGACAGAAGTCACCAAATACAATAATCAAACCAGAAAACCTGAAGTCTGAAATTCAAATGCCTGTCAATTTTACTCTCAGGGACAAACAAAAACAATTTCAGCAAAATGGCAGGGCACCAGAGCAATCACACAAACACATGGAGGAGATGCAGCAGACCACAGAAGCCACCCCAACCAAGAATCAAACCAGAAAACCTATAGCTGTGAGGCAACAATACTACCACTGCACCATCAAATGCAAGGAATTAAACATTCAGAAACCTTTAAGTCTGAAATTCAAATGCCTGTCAATTTTATTTAACAATTTTAATCAGGACAGTCTGACTTGGAACAAATAAACAATTTTCAGCAGAGGACAAGGAAGAAATAATGCAGACATGTCTTTGTAACATGGGAGGACACAAAAGCAAACCCACACAAACACAGGGAGAAGATACAGACCCCACAAAGAACCCCAGCCAAGAATCAAACCCAAGAACCTGCAGCTGTGAGGCAACAATGCTACTACTACACCATCAAATATCAAGCATTGCAACATTTACAAACCACAGATATTATGAGGAACAGATGAGATCGAATATGAGGCAAAATCTGCAATTTTTACAAATGGTGGTGGGTAGGGAACTCAAGTCTTTAACACCTGCATACAGGGTACAGGGTTCAAGCCTGAGGCATTCCCTACCACACCACCATAAGCACCTGGGGCATTTTCACACACACACACACACACTCCAGTAAAGCACAAGTACCATACACAAACTCCAGTAAAGCACAAGCACCATACACACACAAATAAACATTTTAAATTAAAAAGCACAAACTCAATAAACATAGTAAATTAAAAGGCACCTTACCTGAATGAATACATCCAGTTAACGTACATACATCCTTCCCGCGCAACACTGAAGACCCGCGAGATCCCAATGCTCCTTCCAGGGGCGGCTCGTGGCATAGGGCTGCCGGACTGCAGCCCCCTCAAAAACTTGAAAAAATAAAAAAAAATTATTTTTTTAAAATTCGCGGACTTCGCGCATAGACCGAGTCCCGACTTATCGGTCTATGCGCATGCAGCCGCCATCCCCATAGGGGGACACAAGGAGACGTCTGTGCACTTTTACAGTGCACAGACCCGCCAGGAGTATAGGACGCGTCTGGACTGCAAGAGGAGCAGCAGGGACTCGGGACAGAGCCTTAGGGATCTCGTCGGCGTCGGGAAGGAGCATTGGGATCTCATGGTCTTCAGTGTTGCGGGAAGGATGTATGTCGTTAACTGGATGTATTCATTCAGGTAAGGTGCCTTTTAATTTACTATGTTTATTGAGTTTGTGCTTTTAATTTACAATGTTTATTTGTGTGTGTATGGTGCTTGTGCTTTACTGGAGTTTGTGTATGGTGCTGGTGCTTGTGCTTTACTGGAGTGTGTGTGTGTGTGTGTGTGTGTGTGAAAATGCCCCAGGTGCTTATGGTGGTGTGGTAGGGAATGCCTCAGGCTTGAACCCTGTACCCTGTATGCAGGTGTTAAAGACTTGAGTTCCCTACCCACCACCATTTGTAAAAAAATTTCAGATTTTTGCCTCATATTCGATCTGATCTGTTCCTCATAATATCTGTGGTTTGTAAATGTTGCAATGCTTGATATTTGATGGTGTAGTAGTAGCATTGTTGCCTCACAGCTGCAGGTTCTTGGGTTTGATTCTTGGCTGGGGTTCCTTCTTTGTGGGGTCTGTATCTTCTCCCTGTGTTTGTGTGGGTTTGCTTTTGTCCTCCCATGTTACAAAGACATGTCTGCATTATTTCTTCCTTGTCCTCTGCTGAAAATTGTTTATTTGTTCCAAGTCAGACTGTCCTGATTAAAAATTGTTAAATAAAATTGACAGGCATTTGAATTTCAGACTTAAAGGTTTCTGAATGTTTAATTCCTTGCGTATTTGATGGTGCAGTGGTAGTATTGTTGCCTCACAGCTATAGGTTTTCTGGTTTGATTCTTGGTTGGGGTGGCTTCTGTGTGAGTCTGCATCTCCTCCATGTGTTTGTGTGGATTTGCTCTGGTGCCCTGCCATTTTACAAAGACGTGTCTGCAGTTTTAATCCCTGCTGAAAATTGTTTTGTTCTGTCCGCAGTAAAATTGACAGGCATTTGAATTTCAGACTTCAGGTTTCTGAATGTTTAATTCCTTGCATAATTGATGGTGCGGTGGTAGTATTGTTGCCTCACAGCTATAGGTTTTCTGGTTTGATTCTTGGTTGGGGTGGCTTCTGTCTGCATCTCCTCCCTGTATTTGTGTGGATTTGCTCTGGTGCCCTGCCATTTTACAAAGACGTGTCTGCAGTATTAATCCCTGCATCTCTGCTGAAAATTGTTTTTGTTCTGTCAGCAGTAAAATTGACAGGCATTTGAATTTCAGACTTCAGGTTTCTGAATGTTTAATTCCTTGCATAATTGATGGTGCGGTGGTAGTATTGTTGCCTCACAGCTATAGGTTTTCTGGTTTGATTCTTGGTTGGGGTGGCTTCTGTCTGCATCTCCTGTATTTGTGTGGATTTGCTCTGGTGCCCTGCCATTTTACAAAGACGTGTCTGCAGTATTAATCCCCGCCTGTCTCTGCTGAAAATTGTTTTTGTTCTGTCCGCAGTAAAATTGACAGGCATTTGAATTTCAGACTTCAGGTTTCTGAATGTTTAATTCCTTGCATAATTGATGGTGTGGTGGTAGTATTGTTGCCTCACAGCTATAGGTTTTCTGGTTTGATTCTTGGTTGGGGTGGCTTCTGTGTGGAGTATGCATCTCCTGCCTGTGTTTGTGTGGATTTGCTCTGGTGCCCTGCCATTTTACAAAGATGTGTCTGCAGTTTTAATCCCTGTCTCTGCTGAAAATTGTTTTGTTCTGTCCGCAGTAAAATTGACCGGCATTTGAATTTCCAACTTCATGTTCTTCAGAATACATAGTAGCACAACCTTTTTTTTTTTTAGCAATTTTCAAGTTTATAAGATGAATATTTTAAATTTGTCCCTATTTTTGGGACTGTATTCCCGCATTATTGGCTTCGTCCAGGTTTTTGTGCTAAGGTTGACAGCTATGGCAAGAACTGAATTCACTGAATATGTTTGAGGGCTGTATTCCCTCATTACTGGGTTTGTCCAGGTGTTTTGTACTAAGAGGTTGACGGCTATGGTGAGAACTGAATTCACTAAATGATAGCCATTTAAGTTTCAGTCTTCCTCTTTTTACAAAGCAGCTGATGTGGCGTAGTGGTATGTTACTCTGACTGTTTTTGCTCAGGGACCTTGGCAGTAAAATATATGGTGGCAACACAACATTTTATTCTAGCAACTTTCCAAGATTATACAAGCAATGTTTAATGTGTCCCTGTTTTTGGGCTTTTGACCCCCAATGCATTTTGGCTTTTCCAGTTTTCTTGAGCTGCGGTTGAGATGCAGTTGAGTATTGAGTAGATTTTACAAGGAACTGAGAGCTGCAGGGAAAGAAGTTTAGTGCTTTGCCAAGTTAATACTATAGCACAACAGGCTGTGTACTTGCTTTTGATGCAGAAGGTTGTGGGTTCTACTCCACAAGGGGTAGATGCTGCCGTACTGAGAATGTTCTCCTTGGTGAAGATACTAACTATGAGTTCGTTATCAGTTTGCCATCCATTTCCTTTTGCAATATTATTACTAGCTTATCATTTTTAATGTAATATAGACGATTTATTCCTGCAGGGCAACAGACACTTTATTTTTCGATGAAACCATGAAATATAAAGGTGATTGCTAGCAGCAACCACTTCATTAGTTACAGATTTCTTTAATGTGGAATTATTTAGATGACTGACTTCAGAGATTGTGCATATTTACTGATAATGGACTGTAGAATTGTGCATATTTACTGATAATGGTGGACTGTGGAATTGTGCATATTTGCTGATAATGGTGGACTGTGGAATTGTGCATATTTACTAATAATGGTGGACTGTGGAATTGTGTATATTTACTAATAATGGTGGACTGTGGAAGTCTGAGTAGACTTTTTATGATAAATGTTCTCAACTGGGCAGTTTTGCCATTATGGGTGCATATGGTTTGTTTCATTGCTTACTGGAAAAATGTTCAAAACAAATTTAAAACATCCTGTAACAAGTGTACTGTATTGTACAAGGAATATAATTTTAGTACAATGAGGAAGGTGTATCAAAGAGCACATGTATGTTTCATATGCAAGGAGCCTATGATTCGAAAACAGCCCAAAATTAATCTTTATCTGCCACTGGCAAAATGTATTTTCTTTGAATGTGGGTTTCAATGCTGTTTCAATGAATGTGAGTTTCAAGGGCAGAGAAGTTTTAATGCTAAGTTTTCATTGTGAGACTGCATTGCTTTGTTTAACAGATGACTTAGTGTTTGTGCTGTAAAATACAAGATAAAACTTTCAAATGAAGTCCAACTCATCATAGAAGTAAAGCAGTATGCACATTAGTGTTTATGGTAAATGGAGTGAAATAGCCAAGTATAATGGTTCATTGGAATGGCTGCAGAGGCTCCATTCAACCATTGTTTTGTCAGGGGAAGGGCAGCAAACTCAGACAGGCCCAGCTGAACTATACCTCCCAACTGTCCAGATTTTCAAAGAATGAATAGATTTTTGCTTCTTATTTTTGGTTTGTTCATAAAATTTGTAGTTTTAATTCCTAAATGATTTGCCAGAAGTCACTCTAAGTTTCAGACTTCATAACCTTCAGAAAAATGCATGTTAAAGTAAGAGCTGTTGTATCAACTGTCTCAATTTATACAAGAGCAATTTTAGTACTGTTTATATGTGCCCCAATATATTTGGCCTTGTTCTGATTTACTGCATTAACAGGTTGAGAGGTACATGCAAATAAATTGCTTTATAGAATTAGGCATAGCCAACCTCTCAACTGTCCCCAATTTTTGGCTCAAATGTTGCTCTTCCCCTTATAATCCCTCCAAAATAGCAATTTTGGAAGAAAACATGGAGGGTTTACAATTAAGAAATAACTGTAATAATCAAAGTTATAGATTACTTGAAATGCATGTAGATTCTTTTATATTTTGTCAGCTGCTCAAGGTAGCAGTACTAATATTAAAGTGTCCCTTCTTTGACAGGTAGCAGCTGTATTGTGTGTCTATTTTATATTTTTGCATCATGTTTTGTCCATTTTTCATAAAATTGTGTTTTTGGCAAATTAGTGACATCACTAAAGACTGAAGTTAGAAAATGACAGACATTTGAGTTTCAGATTTTATACCCTTCAGAAAATTCATACTAATGCAAGACCTATTCTATTATCTTTCTAAGTTTATTAGAGCAATATTTAAAATTGTCCTTATTGTTGGGCCTTTGTCCCACTTCTGTGTATGGCTTTGTCCAGATTTCTTGCTCTTGAGGTTGAGAGGTATGACAAATGTGTCAGGGCCATCACAGTCAGCCAGTGAGATTTCAAATTGTGACATGCTTTTGCACCCCACTCCCCATGTAGTGACTCTGGATGTGTCCAAGCAAGGCAAGGAGTAGTTGTATCTACCTTGGATGGGAGGACACACTGCATAAGTACTACAGTGGCTTTTCATCTGTCCTTGATTTTGCAGAATGGTCTGGTTTCTGTCATATTTTGTACTGTTGATTTATGCTTATTACTCAAAGTGCCTGTTGCTCTGTGTTTTAAGTAGCAATGCTTTAATGACCATAAGGTAAGCTTGTCTGAGATCGTAAGATGCAAGTAAGCTTTAATAAGCATACTGTTAAAGAATTGCCAACATTGAAAGCCTATCTGTTGTTGCCATGCAGAGAATACTTGACTAGATAATGTATAAGCCTTGGGTATTAAAGGACAGGATTCCATTATTTTAAAAAGCTCATTACACTTGTTGGAGACTTCCAGTCAGCTCTACAGACTTTACCCGTAAACTAAACAGAATGCCAATCATGTGTGGTCCATAACCTGTACAGTAATCCTTTAAGCAATGTATCTTGAGCTTGTTTCTTGTTTGCTTTTCATTTTTACTTTTATCATGTTTTCCCCATGAAACAAGTTGTCAGGCAGCAGGTCTTTTTGGATAAGAAACATTTTACAAGTGGGGCATCACATAGATTTCTACTTTCAGCATGTTGCTTGGTACTTTAATAAAGCTGAATATATTATAATTAGATCTGCAGTGCAAGGAGAAGTGGTTTGAGTTGAGTGCTTCTGGTTTTCTTATACTTGATTTTGACTGGCATTCCAGTAATGTATTTAAAAAGTAATTTATTTTTCATGCCTCACAACCTTTTGTTTCCATCTAGATATTAAGTAAGCTGTCATGCAGCCAATGCATTGAAATATTTTTATTCTTCTACACTTATTTTTGTCTTGATTGGACTTTCATAATGATGGTTTGCCACCCAGGGCAGCGTATTTAATTAAAGTTAGTTTTTGTGGTTTTGTGCATAGCTCCTCCCCTTTATGGTTGACCACACCCCTTCCCTTTGACCCCACCCATTCAGCGTCTCCTGCAGCCCCCCTGTGATTTGAAGTCACCAGCCGCCACTGGCTCCTTCCCGACGCCGACGAGATCCCTAAGGCTCTGTCCCGAGTCCCTGCTGCTCCTCTTGCAGTCCGGACGTCCTATACTCCTGGCGGGTCTGTGCACTGTAAAGTGCACAGGCGTCTCCTTGTGTCCCCTATGGGGATGGCGAGACTGCCTTGCGCATGCGCATAGACCGATAAGTCGGGACTCGGTCTATGCGCATCGCAGAATTTAAAAAAAATAATTTTTTTTCGTTTATTTTTTCTTTCTTTTTTTAAGTTTTTGAGGGGGCTGCAGTCCGGCAGCCCTATGCCACGAGCCGCCCCTGTGTAACAACTTGTATTGAAAAGCTCCCTAAGGAACAAATATTCATGAGCAGTTTACTTAAGGCAAACTCTTTTGCTATCAGATAAAATAATCTGTAAAAGATTGCCCACCATAAGGTCCATTTTAGTGAGCTTAAATTTGGAGGATACCTTCGTTGAAGGTTGGGCGTTGAGCTGGCACCATGGCATTTCATAAAAATCTACTGCCAATCATTAGCAGACCGGAGTTCCGGTGTGGTGACCCCTTACCGGGAAAAAGCCGAAAGACAAATAACAACAACCATGGCATGAACTTATTTAAAGAGAATATATATTTTTAGTTCTATATGTCAGACAAAACATTCCAGTATATAAAGATAAATACTGTAAAGGATATGTTGATTAATCTAATCCGGTTAAGAAGTGAGTTTTTTAAATCTCAACACTTTCTGGCAATTCCTAACATACAAATACTAGGGAGGCTTGACCAGTAGACAACGTCATAGTATCAATGAGGGCTAGCCATTTGGGTTGCATTCTAAGGCATTGCTAGAGTAATTAAAACAGTCTGCATCCAGTGTATTGCAGTGCAAATATCAATTAGAGATTTACCAATCCCTAGTGAATAATCTTTTGGGGAATATTGTCAAAAGCTAAGGTTGGGAAATGTGAATTGATGGATTCTTGGAAGACTTGGGGGGGGGGCACATTGAGGTAAACTATTCTAGCAAAAGTCAGTGAGCCTTTGTTTTCTTGATGGATGATTCTCCATTTGGTCATCGTATCCCACATTAGCTCATTCTGCCTAGTCCTCCCATCCTTAAAAAATAGGCTTAGTTTGGGATTGACTAGTGGATCCTCCATGTTAATATTGTTCTTTCTAACTAACTTGGTAGTTTATTCTTGTCTGCAGAAGCTGTGTCTTTGATTTGATGGCTATATCTTGTAACTGTTAAGTACATAATTGTTAACTACTGTCACTAAGACAATCTCTTCACCAGTAAGCTATTTTTCAGGGTATTAAAGCCCTTGATTTTGTTTTCACTTGAATACCAGATATTAGGAAAGTAAAAAAAAATGTTTACCTTAATCCGTTCCTTCTAATTTGGAGGTTCCCCTCAATAAGAAAAGCACTAGAATCCCAGATTGTTTTGCCATACAGACCTTCACCTGAATACCCATTTTTATTAAACTTCCTTTTCTCTGCCCAATCCTCCTGTTCTCCAGGGTCCCACACTTTAAATTAGGTTGGGGTAGTTGTCTCATTCAAAGTGGATCTAATAATATAAAGCTCAACATGGAGCCACACGGGTCTGAGGTAGAGTCTAATAGGGAGTTATGCACATTTGATTGCCATAGTATTGCGATAATACAAGTACGGGAGACCTGTTCTTCCCAAATTAATAGGGAGTTATACCTCATGTTTTTCTCACTTTTGGTTGTGATCCATCCCACCGGAAATCAACTATTAGTTTTTGAAATGTGTCTGTGTGAAAATTTCTAGGTATGGGTAAAATATCTCTTTAGAAAATGACTCCTGGGAAGGAGGAACATTTTATTTGGATTTTCATGAAAAATGGTAAATATATATATATATATATCTATATATATATATATATATATATATATATATATATATATATATATATATATATGTATATATATATAGGTCCCTGTCAGAAGCTTCAAATTTCAGAAACTCAAAATTCATATTATTGAGATGATATGATCAAGTTTCTGAAAACTCGAAGCTTTTAAATGGAGATCGTGGTATAGTGCAGAGCTGTGAATTTACCTTTTTCCCCACTGTAGTGCAATCACGGACTTGGTATATGTAATATGCAGGTGGTGTGGGGGTGCAGGGAAAAAGGTAGATTTTTGTTGTTTTTCGAAGTTCAAGTTTTCTGAAACTTGACCATATTTTGACAGTTTGAATTTTGAGCTTCTGAAAATTTGAGCCTCTAACTTAGACCGATAAATATATATATATATTTTACTTTTTTTCTTTGTGTCTGCATCCTGTTTCTTGGTCTCTTTTAAGCCTTTTGCCATATATTCTAATGGCTGAATTCAAGATGTCTGTTCTTGATTCTATCTAAATTTAAATGTTTATAGCGTGAGTTAACTGATGATTTGAAGAAATGCCTCTTAATGCATGCTGAAACTTCACTTGGCTGATTTCTGGACCAAAATTATGGAACTTTGTCTTTAATCATTTAGATATAATGTAGAGTTTAAGATAAGGGGTCAAATTTTCATGCATGTCAGTTAGTGTGATGCTCTGTTAGATTTAGAACATTACTAAGCAACCATGATCTGACCACACTAAGGGGCAAATGTCAATCTTGACAATGTTGAGCAGCAGCCTTCTTCTGATGAGCCAGTGGTTGATCCTGCTTGGAATCTTTAACCTATGTTCTGTGTACATAAAGTCTATGAAATTTGGGTGTAACACTCTCCAACTATCCACTAGGTCTAAATCATCCATCAGGCTTGCCAAGTGTGTTGCTGATTTAGGATGCCTTTGGATCCCTGCAGGCTGTTTGTCACACTGTATGTCTAATACAAATTCCACTTTACATGTCCAATAACGTAAAAGTCAATTTGCAATTTTAATGCTAGGATTGCAGTATAAAATTGATGTAATGAGTGAAAGATCCCCTAGAAAAATAGATAGCTGTATTGTTGCTATGGCGATTCTCCACCTGGCCTGCAAGTCTGAGATGTTATCACTTTTAACCCATCCCAATGAGTTTTGCAATAAAGTTGTCATCCCTTATTTGGCAGAAGTACATAAACTGGTGTTATTGCCTAACCATTCCAGTCTCTTAATATATGGGCTTTGCATTTCTTCTTGACCTTCATTTCCTGAAGAAATCTTGTCTGGTAATCTCTCCTACAAGTAAAGTTTAAAACTGCTTTCCGCCTCATAGGGGTAGACATTCCCCTTATATTGAAAGAAAGAATGTTAATACATCTCTGTTTAAGCATGTCTGGTGCAGACAAGTTAGTTAGTGTGTTATCCTTTCTAGTAACTTTCATATTACTGCCCATAATGGGTAGGTAGCAATTATTATAATCCAGAAGAAAACTGTCACTGGACCTCTGGTCAGAGATACAAACATTTTGAACCAAGCTGCTGGCCATTTGTTATTACTAGGGTAATTCTAAAATGTTTGCAAGTGAAAATAGCTAAGGTGTGATTCACAGAGGCCATTTATGTTAATACACAATGCTTATAAGCAAATTAAGTATAATGAGATATAAATGAG
>NC_056730.1:132967149-133089649 GCF_019279795.1 Protopterus annectens | reverse complement strand
TTTGTATTCAGTAAGCAGCTGTACACAGTGTACACAGCTGCACAAACCTGGTAAATATTGTGGCATGTTAATTACAGTATAAGCAACTGAACTGTATGCTAATCAACCAATCTGAGATGGACAAGTTACTCAACAAGCTATAAATCAACCATGTACACTCATTGTAGGTTTTGCCCTCGAATTCCAAACCTATTTCAGTATAGCCAGGAAAACTACACTACAAGGAAAGAAAGTTAAGGGCTGCTGCTACTCATCTGCATGTGTATGTGCAACAGGCTCAAGTCTATGCTGCTGCTTCTAGTAGACTTCAGCCGAGAAGACCATGTGTAACTTTTCATGATCTGCATAAAGTGAAAACAGTAGACTGATACAGAGTGGATAGAGACACACTACAGAAACACTACAATCTCTTTCGTCACTCAACTGAGACCAAGGGCAAACTGAGGGGAACCAATACCTGTGGAGACAAAGGTATGTGTAGCACTTAAAATTTTAGCTACAAGAACCCTCCAGAGACCAACAATGGACATTCTGAGGGTGTCACAGGCAGCAGCATCCAGGATCCTACATCAATTCCTGAATGCTATGCAACAACACGCAAGTGACTAAATATATTTTCCCCATCCCCACACATGGACAGAGCTACAATAATGCAATATTTCTACAAAATAGCACAGGTCCCCGAAGTCCTGGCTGTTATAGACTGCACACACATTGAGATCAAAGCATCACCTAGGGAACAGGGAAGGGTCTACATAAACAGAATGGGCTTCCACTCCAGAATAGGTACACTGGCAAGTCTGACAGTTACCATGACTCCCATATCTGGCACAGCTCGCAGCTCTACCTGAGGTTTTCCAGGGTGGATATCCTCAAGGCCATTTACTGGATGATGCAGGGTATGCACTTAAACCATGGTTGATGATGCCCATCAGAAATGCACTCACACACAAACACACACACACACACACACACACACACACACACACACACACACACACACACACAGAAGAATACTATAACGAGGCACATGCTCAAACAAGAAATACCATCGAGTATGTGGTAGGCTGCTGAAGTCATGATTTCAGTGCCTAGATACCCTGGGGGAATCCTGCAATTTTATCCCAGTGCTTTTACTGAAGTGTTCACTGTCTGTGCTGTCCCACACAATTTTATCCTGAGAAAACAGCTTCAACAAGAACACCAAGGGGAAGGGGCACACATTCCACCACCAGTGGGAAGGTCACCACAGCCACACACAGGGGAGGACTCAGATGGGGGATCATCATCCAGTATGGGTGTAGGTAGAAATAGTAGTGCACAATATGACCTTGCACTTACCAAAAGGCAATGGATAACACACATGCTCATCATCTAAGGGGTACACCATTCATCCAATGCACATACATACAGTAAAATTGATGCCAGGTAACACTTGCAACCTTTACTTACCAGTGTAAAGGCTGTGCACTACTAGCATCACACAAAGTCAGCCCCAAATTAAAACAGTTGCAAATGCAGGACTATCAAGGTAAGGGTTGAGCCTGAACAGGAAATTAAATGTTATAGAACAGAAAAGAATGGCAGATGCTTGCATACTGTTACTTGTAAAAGTACCAAAGTAGAAGGTGTGTGAGTTGTCCAGCAATGACATCAATAAGTGAGATCACTGATTTATGTCAATAGGTTTTTGCTGTTTATCAGATAATAGACTTTGTGCATCAAAAATACACAACAATACAAAAAAAATTCCAAAGTGTATAATTATCCCTGCATTTTCACAACTGGAGCAATAAGCCACACTGATGTATAAATTAATTCAAGGCATTAATCACAACAGTAAAAAGGCTGTAAGAAAGCAATATGATTTTCAAAATAGCATCACCAGCACATATATACTAAGCATTCAGTCAGTTGAGTTATGCACTTTGTGTATCAGAAAAAATACATATGTATCTCAGAATCCAAAAGATAGAAACAAGGAGATGGCACAGTTTTCATCATTTGCACAGGGTGTTGTTTTTGGGGGGGGGGGGGCAGGAGGCCAAGGCTGACACATAAATAGTGAGAGTCTGTGTGTAAGTAAGAAAGACAGGCAGGCAAAAACGTAGCTAATTATCAAATAACCAGTGACACAGAATGACCTGTAAGCCTCACGAATGCCTCATGTACTTGTTTTGTGTGTGTTTGTGTGTGTGTGTGTGTGTGTGTGTGTGTGTGTGTGTGTGTGTGTGTGTGTGTGTGTGTGTGTGTGTGTGCATCTGTATGGGCACTTGATGTGAAATGTGTGTATGTGTGTGTGTGTGTGTGTGTGTGTGGGTGTGTGTGTGTGTCTGCATGAACACAGCCAAGCTCTGTGTTAGCCCTGTGTCCTGTCATGTTAGTCAGGTGTGAGCCATGCATGGTAGAGGTATCACTTCATTGTTGCTGACCCTGACCATGAGAACTGGCTCTGCCAGGGGTTTAACTGGCACATCCATGGCGTTTGAATGAGCTCTCCTCTCAACTATGCCCTGGTCCAGGAACCCATGGCCTGCCATGTCTGGGTGTGGACACCTCTATGGGAGTGGGATTGGGCATGACCATGTTGGCTAACAGTAGATGGTGATGCTTACCTACCGCTGTGTGCATGCTGTTCCCCACCAGCAGACATTCCATTACAGACACTGTCCATTCCATTGTGTCATTCATCTGATCCATTGAACTGGCCACATGGTGGAGCCAGTCACTCACATCTTTTTGTTTCATATCTACAACCCTAAGCATGTCCTTGGAGGCCCTAGTGGAACATGCCTGTGCCTTCATGATGGCCCTTAACATACATTGGGTGGCATGTAATGACACACCAGGATGAGGTGGAGGGTGGATAACAGGTTTCCTTCGAGCACCCCTACCAAATGTCCTGTGTGGCACCTCACCCACACTTTGGCAATGGCCAGAGCAACCAGCACTGAAGCTGCAGTAACCACACTACCCTGATCAAGTGTGCCACTCTTCAGCAGTCCAATATCTGAGGGCTCAGTGGAATGGATATTCATAGACATACTGACTGTGCCTGAAGGAAATACAGGGGATGGGTGAGTTATAACCTCAGTGTCAGATTCAACCGCTGCACCCTCTCTCTGTTTGGCCAGCATCACCATCAGAGCCTACCAATACTTTGTCATAAGGTGGTACGAGTCCTACACTTCTACTATCAGGATCACCTGTGATAATAAGCAACAAATACATGAGTCAAATTACTGCTACATTAAACATTAAACCAGGTTATATGATAACAAAGTAACATGTCACAAAATCGCAGATGGTATAGCAGTACAGACACACATTACACCCACTTCACACATACAGATTATTTATATATCTAAACAATTGTCATTAATAAGCAAATAAACATTTGCTTACCACATGAGCAGATGTATCCACTCTTTGTAGGAAGGATGGTCCTGGAAGAAATAAAGCAAGGAAAGGGTGGCAAATAACCACCACAATGGGAATAACACATGCAGAACAATGAATACACAATTGTTTATATGTGCTGTAATAAATAGCTGAAACTGAAACTTGGCTTATATGCCCACCCACACCCACGTGTACTGAAAAACTGTATTGTATAACTATTAACTTATCAATATCACATATTGTACTGAAAGCCTTATCACTGCACTCTGTATCAAACAGGCTGCTGAGAGGATATTTTTGCCTCATCTGCAGAGCAGTCTTGAACTCTGCCCCAATGGAATTGCTGCATATCCGCAAATAAAATGGGACAAGAATAACTCACAGCAGGGGCCTCAACCCAACCTGTGACATTAGCAAAACACACTGGGGAGACAGATATTTCTCCCAGCAATTACCACTCCTTTGGAATAAGCTCCCACTCCATGTGAAGCAGAGCTCCTCAATGACCCTATTCAAGCACAACCTTGACAACTGAATGGGTGACAATAATTTCATCCTGGGGGTGGCATCTATGTCCCTCATGGATAGGGGCAGTTGGTGCTGATCACCAAGTCACTCTGCTAACAATGACCATCTAAATATGGTCAATAAGGGTACTTGGGTTTTTACACGGCTAGGGTTGTAAAGGCCCTATGGTCATTAGCCTAGTAACCTTTTATGAACCTATGAACCTATTAGTCAAATTATATATTTTAGTATACAAATGATTAAAAAACTTGCCATATGTAAGCTTACCTGGAAAATGATCCTAGGACACACACGTTCTCCCATCCATATCAGCACTGACATCAAGCACATGGTTTGCAGTTTTCACTGAGCTGTCTGGACCTCTGACAGTGGATAGAAACTCTTCATTTGGTGTCAGTGGGGGCTCAGTAGCAGGACCACTCCCCATAGCCAGCTGTTTTTGGGCAACTGTAGCTGTTCTCCTCTGGGCTGATGAAATCTTATCAGTGGCCTGATGACACACCTGATCATAATTCCTGCTGCAACTTCCTACTGCATTGACATCATTCACTAACTGGTTCCAAATCTGCATTCTGGCAGCTATATACCCACATCCTCTTTCAAACAGAAAGGTTCCATGGCTCCTGAAAGTCTGAATTATCAATTCATTTTCAGGGTCACTGAAAAGGGGGGTTAGATGAATTTGGAACTTGGGTGCCATAATCTTATGTACATAAAACAGAGAAGGATAAAACACATAAATATCACATAACTAATGTGTTGCTTATGTCAACATTAAGCACTGAAAACACACTTTTCATTTAGTAAAACTGAGGGTTATACTGTTGCCCCACATCCCCACACACACACAAACCGAAGATTGACCAAACCAACGAATAACACTTAAGTACTGCATTATGTTTCATATGGAAATATCAGAATGCCTACATATTTCAACAGAAAAGCATTTGAAACACACTTTTGTTCTTGCAACACACACAATGGTAGGTGGCTCCCCTATCCACAGAAGAACAAACACATGAGGGCTTGTACAAACCAAGGAATAGAAAAAATTAATTTTATATATGCTTTCCACACAATTATCAGGATGTGTACACATTTACAACAGGAAAGTCAATTTGTGATTGGCAGTTGCTTCTCACTGTTCCCACCACTCCCACGAGGTGGCCCTGGGCTATCTCAGAAGCATAACACCTGTGTTAGTGATACATGCATTTTCCTCCAATAGCACAGAATATTGTGAAATCAAATTGTGAAAATAATATTGGTGATGAAAGTTTATAACCTATCTGTGATATGTAAATACCTGCCAAAAATCCCTCTGCTAACAGTGAAGTATAAGGGCATACAAATAGACGTTCGATTGTCCCCTGGATATATAAATAGATTTGTAACATTTTACTAAATCTAGAATGTACTTGAATAATACAAGCATACCTTAACCAAATTTAAAGCCTTCGCTTCACTAATAAATCACCTTCAAAGGAATACCAAAGTTCTGTTTTGTCTAACTATGCAAGTCTCCACACTTTCAAGTTCCTTATGTATATGGTTACATTTTTTATAGTATAGATTCTGGTCTCTGAATGGTGAAGATGCATACAAGGTGTGAACTCATTAGAATTGCTGAATAACAAACTTTTGACTTTGTGTACCTGATGTAAACATAGTGTAGGCCTCTGTTAGTTGCTAATGGCTTGCACTACTATACTACTATAGCCCTACTATAGCCCTCTCCTCCCCCCCCATTCTCCACACTATTTATCCCCCCACTTGCTATCAATGTTTATACATTGTCCTTCTTTTGAACAACGATTATCTTTGTTTTTACTCTTATATGTAGTACATTTTGACCACTGCTATCAGTGCAACCCTTAATGTTCATAACTTTTTTCTTTTGTTTTTCTCTTTATAATTAATTTCATATTTGCATTGTTGTTTTTAATAGTTTTTGTTCTGTATGTTTACCTTTGCTTATGTTTGCTGGGGTTCTTTCCCCTTGGGTCTCCACTGAAAACTGGTTAATTACTATCAGTGCAATGCAAATAGATAATAACCTTTTCTTTTTACAATTATTTTGTATTGTGATTGCTATTTAATATTTGTATATTGTCACTTTATCTTTACTTACGTTTGGTGGGGCTTTTCCCCTCGGGTCTCCACTGAAAATGGGTTTGTTTTCCAACTCAGTTGGACTAACCCGGTTAACAAATGTGAAATAAATAAATAATAAAATAAATAAATGTAAATGATTAGTGGGAGAGAGAAGGCAAACCGAAAGCAATTCAAACAACCTTTCCTGCTGTAGCTGTGTCAGTGAGGATACACTTTCAATGTGTGGAACTAATTTCAGCAAGCTTTTAAATGAAAACAAAACAGCACGTTTAGCAGTTTTTGCTCAATAATAGGCACTCTCTCCTGCCTGTGCTGAAAAATGTTTTTCGCTGTCATGTATGTTTAGCATACAGTTAAAGGATAATGATACACAGTGCACTATAGACTGTATATCTGAGATTACGACAGAGATATGGGAAGATTGAGCACGATACAAAGAGAAGACAGAGCTGCATTTGTGCAAGCATATTCATACATGGCTGTGTGACCACAGATTGCACTAAATATGTGACGTAGAACCAAATGAGAATGTGCAAGAGCATGTCCTGTGAATACTGTAGAGAAGATGTTAATTGATTGTATGCACATGATTTGATTGCTGCTGCAAAGCTGAGTCTTTGACAAGGAGAAATAAGACACTCCCACTCTGTTATGTAATTTCATTACTATGGTGGTTCAAATTCAGACCTGTGTAATTCTTTAACGTGTTAAACTGTTTTTTTTTTTTTTTTTTTGTTATTAATATTTGCATGGTACCCAGCTTTACACACATATGGTGAAACACTTACAAATTTAAAAATTAATGTCAATTGCCTAACGAAGTGCAATCATGTTTAGCGGCATTGCATGACATCATAAATTAAACCTGTGAACCGAATGTGTGTTTAGCACACCTTGAAAAGATGTTATACATAAGACAAATAGACTATGGGTTGAATCCCACATTTTTTGTACTGATAAATGGTAATAATTAGTCTTTACAAAAATTATGTTTATTAACCTTTGCCTGTAGTATTTGCATGTTGCTTACCTGTGCACAAACAAGGCTCACTGCTGCAGTCAAAAAAGAAACATTGCTACTTGCAAAAATGAAACATTCTTACTTTTTTCACCTTCCTTCAAGCAAATACGGTAAGCAGCATTGCATTGCGGTAAGGACTCTGGACAGTATTAACTATAAAAAATACACCTGCTGCCTAGCTTTTCCTGTGGTACCAGGTATAAGTTCATGGCAACAACACAGGTGAGCAAGGGTTCTAATGTAGCACATTGCAATTTTTTTAACAGGACTTTCACTGTAATTTATACCAAAAATAATATAAAGATAATTATACATAACAATAATTATGTATAGCAGGTTGATTGAGCATACGCATGATATCATATGAATTATATGTGCATCTGGGGTTATCATGACAGTTATGGTTCTGTAATTCAATTTTTTTTTTTGCCCTGGGATAGACTTCATACTTTACTGACAATCATGTACACAACTCACATTGTACAAGGACAGTGGTAAAACAGAATGTATTTTGTGGCCTGACAAAGAATGTAGAAATCTACTCTGAAAGTTTACAAGTACATACATTTCCAGTATATTGTTCACACATTACTCATGCATCATACATGAAAATGCATAAACCAGGACCTTGTCAGGTCACAAACATTTATTTATTTATTTATTTGCAATTTGATTACCGGAGAAGTCCACTGGGCCGATTTGACCCATTTTCAGTGGAAGCCCAGGGAGAAAAGCTTCAAGATGCATTATACAATTTAAATACAAATGATAGTTAATATTATGGTTAACATATATGATTAATTGAAGTGTAGCACTACTTACTCTTTAATGTGTGTATGCATGCTATATTCCATTTTCAACCAAATGAACTTCGACCAAGTGAGCTTTCAGTCAAGTGAGCCTTCGTGAAGTGCAACTCCTGGAATTATTTTTGACTAAATGAAATTCGACCAAGTGTATGAAATATATATATATATATATATATATATATATATATATATATATATATATATATATATAAAATTAATGGCCATATATAACAAGCACTTCTTCTGTGGCAATGAGGAAAAAAACAGCTATGTGGAAATATATGTATTCTCTGTTTTTTTAAATAGGTTTGAATTCCACATTGTGCAAATTACTTTTATCAGTGTATAAGGCACCACAACATATGTGACAAGTCATTTTGATCCCCCCAGTTGAGGTCTTAAAATCAAGTCATTTAACATATCAGTGTTGACCATTGGACAAACTTTTGCAGATATAGCAGCCAACAAGCCATAAAGTAATCCCAGCTGTTAAATTATCTTTCCTATTTCATAAACTGCCTTTCTCTTTGTTTGGCAATGTTGTTCTCTGCTTAACATAGCACAAATGTGGAAAGCATGGTTGTGTGGGTTTGTGTACTAGTCGTAAAACATGATATCAAAAGTTGGCAGGTAAACACTTTACTTGTTGCTGGATGACATGAGCAGACATGGCAGGAGCTGGGAAGGATGGTGCACTATAGCCACAGGGGGGACTATACCATGTCTCAGTATAAATCTGAGGCTTGGGACAATCTAGCCAAGGCTGTCTCTAGTGCAACTGGCATTCCATGCACCAGGAAGCAATGCAAGCATCATTATGATGACCTGATTACGAAAATAAAATTGCCAAAGATTCCAATGACAACCACAAGGTATTTTATAGTTATGTCAAGAATCTAAATGGCAATACTCAGATCTGCTCTGAGCTACAACAGAATGGCATTAAATATACTGATCCCAAGGATATTGCAAATATCCTGGCAGATTGATTTAGTGCCAACTTCACCCCCTCTCACCCCCTAAAGGGCCCATCTCAATACCAAAAGATTGCCAAATTCCAGTAATCACGGCCACACAGGTAGAAACCGCACTCTCCAAAGCTAAGAATACAGCATCCATGGGACCAGATGACAACCCAGGATGTGTACTACATGAACTACAAAATGAACTGGCATCTCACTTAAGTGTTATGTTTAATTATAGCCTCACCTCAGGCTTCGTGCCCACTGAGTAATGCACAGCTACAGTTATCCCACTCCACAAAGGGTGATCCGTCTTGGATCCTGTGAACTACGGTCCCATCGATCTGACAAGACTGATCTGCAAGGGCATGGAACGCATTATCATGGATCTTATAAACAAAGACATTGGCAACCTTCAAACACTACACCTCACCCAGTTTGGGTTTGTGAAGGGCCGATCTTGTCTCCTGAATCTGATTGACTTCTTCGAATCAGTCTCCAGAGCTGTGGACGAGGGTAAGGTGGTCCATGCAGCCTATCTGGATCTTGCCAAGGCCTTCAACACCATCCCCCACTCTGGAATCATAGATAAACTTACTAAGCTGGGAATAAATCCCTACATCACTCGATGGGTTGCCAACTGGTTTACTGACAGAACCCAGACTGTAAAAGTAGCCAACTCCAAATCCAGCTCCAGACAAGTGACAAGTGGAGTACCTCAAGGTTCAGTCTTGGGACCACTCTTGTTTGGCATTGACTTCTCTGAAGTACAGGCCAACACTAAGGGACTGAGGCTAACAAAGTTCGCAGGTGACTGCAAACTGGGAGCCATTATTGAATCCCCAAATGATGTGGATATTCTGCAAAAGGGCCTTACAGAAACAGATGCATGGTGCCAGAGCCATGGGCTCAAGCTTAATGCCAAGAAATGTATAGTTATCCCCTTTGGAAAAAAAACATGTACCCATGAATTACCACATAGGTGGCAGAACACTAAACATCGAAAGTGTGATGAGAGACTTAGGGACACAGGTGGACAGTGGTCTCACTTTCGATGACCACATTGCCATGACAGTCAGGAAATCCTTCTATGTGGCACACCTCATCACTAAGGGCTTTTCATCCAGAAAAAAGGAGGTCATTGTCCCACTGTACTCATCCCTCATTAGACCCATTATAGAGTATAATGTCCCATTTGGCATGTACCTCACAAGACATCTGCAACAACTGGAAAGGCCACAGAAATACCTCACTAAAAAAATCACAGACCTAAAGCAGATGCCATATGCTGACCATCTAAAAATACCCCAGCTATACTCTGTGGCATATTGTCTACTCAGAGGTGATCCCTGCTTAACATACAAGGCCATGTCAAACCCTGAGCTATTGGACATGCTCCACTTAAAGAAATCCCAATCCCTCAAAGCCACATGCTTCAGGGATCTAAACCTTGTCATCACAATGAACAAAACATGCTGGAGGCATAGGTTCCTGACCCGGAAACTCCCCATACTCTGGAACAGACTGCCCATACATGTCAAGCAGAGCACCTCCTTGGCCCTTTTCAAAAGGAGCCTTGATGATTGGATGGGAGATAGGAAATTTACCCCGGGGATCATGTCAGTCGCCCTGCTAGACAGGGGTACAGATAAGTAAATATTGTGGGAAGAAATATCCAGGGAATTGTTATGGCTAGGCTTGTATAGGCCATAGGGCCGATAGCCTAGTACCAACCTATGAACATATGAACCTATGAAAAGGCACATATAGGCACAACTCAACCAGTGGCTGGATGGGTTTAGGACTACTGACTTCTCACAGTTGTGTAAGTATACAGATAAAGCAATATTAATTGGTATAGAAAACTGTAGACAGCCAAGACCGGTATGCATAATGCTTATATGTCTCTGTTTCTCCCCTTCTTTATTTTTCAGCTGCTTAGGAGGTTTCAATGAACATGGATGCACATGCTGAATGATAAGAAAGATTCAGAGATGCAAGGGGGTATGTATGCAGCACAAAATGAACATGATTTTATTAAAATTATTACACTTCCATATATCACTAGCAACTTAAGCATGCATATCTTAACCATAAAAGTAATCATGCATGCTTTATTCTGTAGCTCAATGTAATTTTATTTTATTATTTATTTATTTTACATTTGTTTACTGGGGTGAGCACAAAAAAGGCCCATTTTCAGCAGAGGCCAGGGGAGAAAAGCTCCAAATTACATAGTAAACAGTGCTATCATATAATTTAAAAGACTAACATGTGACTTAGTAGATACCATAGTAAACAGTGATACAATTGAGTTAAAACAAGCAACAGTAATACAAATAATGCAGCAAAGATGATTAGTCATATATAATTGTAGGAGCCAAATGTAAAAGTGCATTTTGACTTGAGTGGTTCAATTCCCACAAGTAAATATACATTCTAATTATAAAAATATCATTATTTAATATTAATTTCATCAGAATCAGCATAAATTACAAGCTATTAACTTAATATGCATTATCTTTAAAAGCATTTTTGCAATACATGCATATTGCAAGGATTATTTGTTAAAATTCCCAATCCTATTTTTGGTTTTGAAAGATCTATAGCTAATATAATACTAAAAGTATATTTAGTTATAATAAAGAATGTATGTCATATATAATGGTTCAATTATTTGTTTTTTTTGTTTTTTTTTTCTCTCACTTCACCCCTTACCACTCTCTTGTTTTTATATGTGTGCTCACACCATTCTGATGTTATACTTTTCTGCCAAAAAACAAAGTGATTTTCAGAACAGGGATGGGGGCCAGCTGCTGCTGCTCAGCCTGCAAACCCTCCACCAGCTGCTGCACCAACACGCAACACACCTGGGATGCAACCGGGAAGTACTCCCTCTGCAGCCCCTGCACTACCGAGGCTATCATCATCAGTTAGCATTGCCCCAGCAGCTGGTGCATTGGTACCCTCCAGGAGTATTGGTGATGTTAGCGATTATATCACCCACCAGCAGCTACCAGGAATGGTGCATGAGGTCTTAGGAAGTAACATTGATGCACACCTCAGCCATCTGGAGAAGTTGCTTGTGGGAATGCAGGAAAAAAGACAGACCTTAAGCAATCCAACAGGAAGTTGAGGTAGGGAACAGTGATGACAGTTCTGAGGGTGAGAACTAGACTCTCACTGTCCCCATGCTTGATGGGCATGTGCCTTCAATGCCCCCTACCTATTGCCAATCATGATGTCCCCCAGCATTTTTTGTCCATCACCATTGCTGTGTCTGTTTGCTTGTTCTGTTTGTCTGCACCTGCTTCTTCTCCTAACCTACCTACCTGACCCTGACATTCCTATGTCCCTTCCCCAATATTCTTGTCTTTCTGAAATAAAAAAAATAAAAATAAAATAAATGGTCAGGTGTCCCACAGAAAAATGTTGTCCTATACATAGCTCTCCACTTTGCATGTGTCTTCTCGACACATACGGTCCAATTGGCTATACAACATGATTGCATTTTTGTCACCCATCTGTATTATGGTGACAGTTTAAATTCATCCAATTTTCTATCTATGTTCACATTACACTACTAAAGAATTGGATAGTTATTGTTCTTTCCTAGTTTCTTCCTGCAAATTCCTATATTGTTTTCCCCTTGTTCTTTCCCCTGCTTGACACCAATTTCCCCACTTTCCTATGTACCCCATTTTCACACCTTAATTTGGTCAAAAATACAATCACACAGCACATACATGGCAGAAATGTGCCCTAATAAAGGCTTCACTTTTTGTCCTATGCATTTGTGCAGAGTTTAGCATTGTGCACCAATGCTGAAGAAACAGTTAATGCTTTTCATGTCTTGTGGCAAAAACTGGTGAGTTTTTGCCATCGGCCATACAAGTTCGGTTATCTCCATGCAATGGTGCTTACACATGCTGCACTAAAGGAACACAGAGTCAATCATAGTAAAGGCCATAGATTAAAACATTTACTCTAATAGTTATTAAACTGCTGAATGTAGAAAAATGCAAATTCCTATATGAGTGTTGACATAAATCATGTGACTGATGTTTTTTATACAGTACTTCACTATAACATTTGCTTCTCACATTTGCAGGAATTATCACATTTACTTATATAATGATATTCTGACACCATGTGTAAAACATTAAATGAGCTGGATTTGAACCCTGTGTTACTTGTATTCTGAACATGAGCTTGTTCATCTTACACCTGCTGCCACAAAGAAAGGTAGTCAGCCAGTATAGCTTTTTACACTCAGTACTGTCCAAAGTGCAGACAGCCATGCCTTGCCACTAAGCCTGTTTGCTCAAAGGAAGGCAAACCAATAGAAATATTACTACTTTCCCATTTAAGCAGAGAACAACATTTGTTCATCGCTTATCTCCACACAAACAAGGAAGGCAATAGCAACAGTTCTTAATGTCATTAAAGGTATGACACAACATTTACAATATAAAATACAATATGAATACCATAGTATGTGTCACCTATTTCTCTCATAACACATATGCATAGCTACTTCAGAAATTAAAGTTGAATTCATTATATGTGAATCTCACATGTACAAACACTTTGCCATTGTTGTCACAAATCAGTTTCTCAGTGATGGGGTACATAAAGAGCTGCCTGGCATGTATTACTATTTGTATTGCCCAGTTAGTCTTCTTCCCCCCAAAAAAGCATTAAAAAACACAACAAAATGGAAGGTACTTATTAGTCACTGAACACATATTTACTCAGACTCATGTGTGCCCTGCACCCATGCAATTGAAAATGGATATGTCAGTAATAGGTCTAATGTCAACTGCAATACAGAAATAAAGAGCACAACTGCATTGTTACACTTTATACTGACACTAGACATTCCTGGGGATTCAATAAATTCAATGTAGACTTAGGTAAGTCTGCACGGAGTTTATGTTTTTGCATGATGAGCAGCAGAGCTAATCGCATATGTATGCTGTGCATCACAATTACAGATACAAGCAAGGTTTCATGGCCAGTGTTGCTGGTCAAGAAACCAGGTAAAGCAGGACAGACACATACAGAGCATGCAGACAAGTTTACCTATGGGCAAACACTTTCTGCAAAATTGTGCAGACAGCCAAAATGATCACCAGGGCTACAATAGATGCAATGACAGCAATAATCAAACCTTAGAGAAAAGTGTACTCAGTGCAATGTACACTACAAAATGTTGTTGGCATACTGTAATAAAGGTCTGTGGTGATTATCAAGGGTTCATAGGTTCATAGGTTCATACTAGGCTATCTGCCCGAGGGCATTTACAAGCCTAGCCCATAGTTTTGTGGCTTACGCCACCCCTTTAGTATGGGGAACTATACCCATTATTTTGCTGTGCCTCTGTCGAGCAGTGACACTGAGGTAATCCCTGGGGTATATCTGCGATCTCCCATCCATTGGTCAAGATTTCTCTTGAACAAGGCCAGCGAGGTGCTCTGCCTCACATATACCGGGATTTTATTCCACAGCATAGGGAGTCTTTGGGTGATGAATCTATCCCTCCAGCATGTCCTATTAATAGCCGTGTCGAGGTTTAAGTGTCCCGCCCTTGTGGCTCTGATGGATCTAGATTTTTTGAGGTGAAGCATATTCATCAAATCTGGGTTTGACATGGCCTTGTATGTTAGGCAAAGGTCACCTCTGAGCAAGCGGTATGCGACTGAATAGAGCTGGAGTTCTTTCAGTCGGGCAGCATAGGACAGATGTTTGAGACCCTTTATCCTTTTGGTGAGGAACTTTTGTGGCCTCTCCAGCTGCTGCAAGTGTCGGGTCAGATACATTCGAATGGGGCATTGTACTCAATCATTGGTCTGATGAGTGATGAGTATAGGGAGACTATGACCTCCCTTGATCTAGATGAGAATCCCTTCATGATAAGGTGGGCAATGTAGAAGGTCTTCCTAACTACTTTAGCTACATGGGTGTCGAATGACAGACTACTATCAACCTGGGTCCCCAGGTCCCTGATAACTTCTTCTGTGCTCAGTGGATTGCCACCTATTTGGTAGCTAGGGGTAACCTTGTTTTTCCCGAAGGGTATGACTATGCATTTTTGGCATTTAACTTTAGGCCATGGCTCTGGCACCAGTTATCCGTTTCTGTGAGACCCTTCTGAAGGATATCTGTGTCAGATGTGTTTTCTACTATGGCGCCCAGTTTGCAGTCATCTGCAAACTTTGTCAGCCATAACCCTCCTGTGTTTGCTTGTACTTCAGAAAAGTAGATGCCAAACAAGAGTGGGCCCAGGACTGAGCCCTGTGGTACACCACTTGTGACAGGCTTTGAGTCTGACATGGCGCCAGCAACTCTGACCCTGTGGGTTCTGTCACTCAGCCAGTTTGCAACCCATCTTGTGATGTATGGGTTAACATTTAAGCTGATGAGTTTTTCAATGATACCCGAGTGGGGTATTGTATCAAAGGCCTTTGCCAGATCGAGGTAGGCTATATGGACTGCCTTTCCCTCATCAATGGCTTTGGTGACTGTTTCGAAAAAGTCAACCAAGTTTAGAAGGCATGATCTGCCTTTGACAAAGCCAAACTGGGATGGATCCAAAGTCTGCAAATTCCCTATGTCTTTATTTATGAGGTCCATTATGATCCTCTCCATGGCTTTGCAGATAAGGCTTGTCAAGCTAATGGGCCGGTAATTTCCAGGGTCGGTGGAGGCACCGCCTTTGTGAAGTGGGACCACAGTTGCAGTGCGCCACTCCCTGGGTACGTATCCAGAGGTAAAACTATGATTAAACAGCTGTCCTAGCTGTGGGTTTAATTCCTCGTTGAGTTCGTGGAGCACACAGCCGGGGACACCATCAGGTCCCATGGATGCTGTGTTTTTTGCTTTCAAGAGAGCAGTTCTCACTTGGGCGTTGGAGATGTTTGGGGGGCTGCAATCGCTTGGTATAGATATCTCTCCTTTTCGGGGGGAGGGAGAAGTTTGCACTGAACCTGTCAGCCAGTATGTTGGCAATGTCTGTAGGATCAGTAATCTTCACATCATTTTGAACTAGTTCTGAGCATATCTGGGAGTTTCCTCCCAGGTTTCTAACATAGCTAAAGAAGGCCTTATGATTGTCTTTTGAGTCTTTAGCTATTTTTCTCTCAAAATTTGCTTTGGATGATTTTATGAGAGCTCTTAGTTTTTTACTTATAGTGATCAAGGGTGTCTTACCTTTTAAGGATTTTGCTCTATCTTGTAGTAGCTTCCTCCTTTTGTTGTAGAGTTTGTTTATGGCTGGGGTCCACCAGACTGGACGCTTGCCTTTGGTACAAAGAGTCTTTGTTTTGCTTGGGATTGCCTTATCCATGCAGTCCTGCAGGTGCTGGTAGAAGGCATTTGTAAGTGATTCAGCGGCTTGAGTACTGTTTTCCGCCGCTCGGGGCCTTAAAGGAGACCACACTAGTCTTTAGAAGTGTGAAGTCGGCTTCGAGAAGTTCTTTACTGTGGTCTTTTTTATTTCAGGTGGGGGTGGGATGAGGACCTCCAGCAAGATTAGTTTGTGATCTGATCTCACCAGTGAGGGGTATACTTCTGGTGTTGAACATTGTGCTCCCATGTTCGTGATGATGAGATCAAGTATGTTTTCTCCTCTTGTGGGGATGGTGACTAGTTGTTCCATGGCATTTGAGTTTATGAATTCCAGGAACTTTTGGGCTAGGGTGTTTGGGCTTGAGTAGTGTTCCCAGTCTATATTAGGGTAATTGAAGTCACCTAGTATGATGGTGTTTGGTGATACATTTATCCCCTCTAGTGTTTTCAGGAAGGCCATGTGAGGTTCCTGAGATTGTGAGGGTGGCCTGTAACATGCTACAATTTGCAGAGCAGTCTTGCCTATGGCTAATTGCACCTGGATGGTCTCCGATGCATCGTGCGTTGCCACCAGTCTTGAGGTGTGGGTGTCCTTGATGAATATGGATACCCCCCCCTCCTTTCTTGGTATTGTCCGGATTTTGGGGCCGGAACGCATGATAAGAGGTAAAACCTGATAGTGCTGGGGTGCTCTCAGGAGCCTTGAACCAGGTTTCTGTCACTGCACAGACATCGATGTTCTCCATACTGAGAAGGGCCTCGAGTGCGTGCATTTTGAGATTTAGACTTCTGGCATTGAGCAGCATTACCCTTAGTTTTTTTCCTTTTTGTGTTCTAGGGTGGTAGGTTTAGAATTTGAGCCTTGCCTAAAAAGGCACTATGGGGGTGGCAAGAGCCTTTGCCAATATCCGAATCCCAGGGTGACAGGTGCAAGCCGTCCCTTGCGGCAGCGTGGCTTGTCCAGCATGTCATCCCAGGCAGACAGACATTGGATCCCCTTTGAATGACACCAGAGTTTAAGCCAATTGTTAAAGCTGATCATCTTATCTCTGTATTGTGGCATCATTCTTGGTGAAGGTAGGATACTGCTCAAGGTCAGGGTCATACCTGCCTGGGCTACATAATCAGAGAGCTCCTCAATGTCTCTTTTCATGTAGTCCAAGGAGGTGCGTCTCAGGTCATTTACACCAGCGTGGACAATGACTGAGTCGTATTGTACCTGCTTTTGAGAGACCTGAGTGCTTGCGTTATGTGGTGGATTCTAGCGCCCGACAGGCAGCTTACTGTGACCTTCTCCTTACTCAGTCTGGTGAGCGGGACGTCAGTGTGTCTGACTATGGAGTCACCAATGACTAGTGTGTCTGGCATTGTGTTTGGCCTTAAGGGCTGTGACTGTTTGACACTCTGACTGTGAGGTCTATGTGTTGCAGGTGTTGTGTTCTGAGGTGGTGGTTGTTTGGGTGTCTGCTTTGGTGGCCTCTGCTGTTTTGGTAGATTTTTGATCAGAGCCGAGTATGTCTTTGTGTGTTTATGTGTATGATTTGAGGTTGTGATGGTACTATGTGAGACTGGGTCTATAGTGTGTGTGGTAACCTTCTCCTCCTGACTGGTCTTGCCAGTCCTATGTTGAGAGAGCTCAGCCTCCAGTTTGGCCGTATAGTTGCATCTCTCGCATGTATTTGTGTTTTGTGGGAGGAGGAGAGGGTTGTCTGTGTACATGAGGCAATTGTAACATTGCCTCAATATTCCCAGGTTCACCAGCTGAGCAGGAGAGGACACTAGCAACTGATCCCTCGACATGCTAGAAGGACTAGACAAAAAACTTTAAAAGAGATTCTGGGGACGTGGGTGACCGAGAAATGGGGGTTTGCCTTTTTGGGGTGCTATCTATAAGAGTGCCGTATCAAGGTAATAAGTACTGTAGGAGCAAGTGCTAGGTTTAACAGATAGAGAAAAGTCTACTTGGAGTCAAGTAGAGATGATCTTTTAGGTATTAGAGAAAGTGCTAGTAACAGGGATGCTTAAAGGTAAGATTGAAAAGAATGCACTCTGCAGTGTGCACTAGAGAAGTTAGATATGAAAGTAGGTAACTTGAGTTTTACCTGTTTAAAAAGTTAAGGTTTAGTGCAGAGTTACTATTTTTAAAACAGCAAGATGGACTGAAAGGGGTGGTTACTTTTGTATTTTGGTACTATGAAATACTGTAGGATGGCCAATAAATTTAAATAATTGAAGGGGTGGGATTTCAAAAGTGGTGGTTTTGTGATTACTCACATAAGCCAGTGAAAGTAGAGAGAAATGAGATATATGGTCAGATTAACATAAGAGGCGGGCAACTAGAAAGACAGTGGTATTTAACAAGACAACTAAAATGGTACATAGAATGCAATAAAATACACTAGTCTGGGGAAGTGTGTGTATTGGAAAGGGCCACAGACATGAATGTTGGCAATGAAGAAAGAGGAAGAGGACATGTGATACATGGTAATGTACACCACATAAGGGCATGTCAAAGTATGTACACTACAAAGACAAATCAGTAGCATAACATTAAGCACAGTACGTACTGCTGTTTACACCTCTTGCGTGAGTATTTAATTTATATTATCACACATTATAGTATACATTATGTGACTGTCACACAAGGTTACATATCAATGGAGATGATTGGTTGTGATATAAACATCCTAACATGATCACTGTGGAGGACATTTAGCAAAGATGGTATATACAATAGGGGTATGTGCATATTGTAAAGGTGTGTCAGGGACACATAGCAACAGACCCATGGGCAGAATTATACAGAAGCAGCAACAATCATGGACAATTTTAAATTAATATCACAATTGCATATGTGATTATAAGGTATTATACATGTTCTGCAGGAACTTGTACAACTGCATTGATTTCTCAGTAATCTATAAGGGGAATTCAACACATATTCATAAAAATGATACATTTTTGGGGGTGTTAAGAGGGACAGTGTTACATCTGTAGTTTAAATTAGGAGCAATCCTGACCAGTTGAGAAGTTTGCATGACACATAAGCCACAATCCACACCTTCGAGAATGTAACCCATGCCATCAGTGTTCTCAATGAGCTGTGTATTTACTGGGTTCATCTCATCACATAAAGACTTATCATACATGCATCTTGCAGAACACCTTGAAGGGAAGAAGTCTGCAATGTCAACTCATAATGGCTATTTATCACAAAGAATACTTAAGTTTGAATAAAAAGATGTCTGGAAGCACAATGGGGCAAAAGTGAGTCACATGAGTAAAGCGTCCTCTGGATGACACAGATATTGGCCATATGGATAGCAACACTTAAAAACAAGCACACTTGTATGAGTGGCTTTCCCACACACAGCTGTGTATGCATGCATCTGACACATGTAATAACAATTGATATTGTCTGCAACATTTGCAGTTATTGTGTGAATTTAGAATTGATCTGTCATAATGAATGTGAGACTCATGGCAATGCATCAGTTATGCTCATGTGCAAAGAAACTCCAGCACTGCAAAATCTAGCTTCAATGAGCATGGAAGCTGCCACTGTCATATTGTTCACATACCAAACAATACACGGTGCACACTTTCTATCAGCACATGTAAAACTCAAGATGTGGCACACAGTCACTGTCACCCTGACATGCCATGGAAAATGTTATACTGCAATGAAATCCTGATATGCATGCATATGTGTTCATGTAAATGATCAATTATTATGGTAATACTGACATGATGGACTGGTATGTCTGTGATGCTGCTTGCTCACTATAGCTGTCCCTGGGATACAATTGAACTTCATTGGTTTATAGGTACATAGAAGAGTACTAGGCTAAAGTCCCAAGATCCTGTAAAAGACTAAACATATCCAACCTGACTTACACAATTTTCAATAGCTATGTGAACAATGTTCACACAGGGATCTGCTTATGAGGGACATGGACATAACACCAGGTATATAATCATGACTAACCATCTATATATATATATATATATATATATATATATATATATATATATATATATATATATATATATATATTGGTCTACTTCATAACACTGAAATTTCATAACGTTGAATTTTATAACATTGAGACCAAAACATCTAAATCCTAAAAACACTGAAAACCTAAAACATTGAAAACTCAGAACATTGAAAGTGTGCTTCATAACATTGAAAACTACAGTACATATGTAAATTACATCCTCTCCACCTATAACAACCCCTAACAAACACACTTTCTACTATGCTTCTGCAGGGGGTCAGAGCCCCCCACACCCCCTGTAAATTAAATATACCAACTCCAAGATTACAGTGCAGTGGAAAAAAGCCAATTTTCTAACCTCACTATATCACTGACATTAGAAAATTAACTTTTTTTCACTGTAGTGCAATCTTGGAGTTGGTATATTTAATTTACGGGTGTGGAGGGGCAGGCCCCCCACATGGGGGCTTGTCCCCTGCAGAAATGAAGTAGAATGTGCGTTTGTTAGTTAGGTGTTGTTGTAGGTGGAGAGGATCTTATTTACTTGTTCTTAATGTTATGAAGTACACTTTCAATGTTCTGAGTTTTCAATGTTTTGGGTTTTCAGTGTTTTGAATTTTTGATGTTATGGTCTCACTGTTATGCAATTCAACATTATAAAATTTCAGTGTTATGAATTAGACCTCTATATATATATATATATATATATATATATATATATAGGTTATTTATTAGTCATTATTTTAAAATGTTGTTTGTTAATTAATCAGGTGGAAGTGATGTCATTATTGAATTGGGTATATATATTGGTTTTTAAATGATAACTGTTTGGCCTGAAGAAGCCTTCTGGGTGAAAGCACTTGCTATGTTTTCTTATCATTAAAAGGATTTGGTATTAATATCGATTTTGGATTTTGGATTATATTTTTAGTGAAGTGAAAACTGCCTGTGTACATGGACTGTCTCTTGCATCACATCGCATTATTGCACAGTGTATTTGGGTAACTATTACAGCTGATAGCGAACGCTATTAACTGCATAAACATTCAATCTATGAGGAGTATATTGCTCTGCTATTGCTTCCTCCTGTGCATTACTTTTATTTATATATATATATATATATATATATATATATATATATATATATATATATATATTTATTAGCATTATTAACATTTGCTTACCAGGATACTCAACTAGGCCCTTGACAGCACATTTTCATTGGAGGCCTGTGGAGAAAAATTACACAAAACCATCACATAAACATACATATAAATAAACATAGAATAGTTTTAAACTTATGTAAAGCTCCACTAAAACAAACATAGGAAGAAATAACGAACAATAAGTAAACATAAAGGTCAAGCAGTATATACGTTGCACTTGAAAAGGGTCAAGAAAGGTCTTTGCTTTATGTGAAAGGCAGGCATGTTCCAGAGAAGGGGTTATGTCTGAGAGATCTATTTAGCTGTCTAACATGATTTATTATGTCAGAGGCTAGGTTAAAAATCCTTGGAATGGGTAGCTATTGTGCAGTTTCCATTAATGCGTAACATTGCAATTAATGACAGATTGTAGGGTACCCTGTAGGCCAGTTTCAAATTGACCCTTAGTAGTCTGTTACAGATATAATACAGGGATGTTCAGTCTTTCTGCATATGACTTGTTTACATCATTTATCTTCATTGTGCAAAAACTCTGAGGTTGCTCCAGCTCCTGTAGATGTGTATTGAGGTACATGCAAAAGGGTGTATTGTATTCAATTAATGGTGTGATGAGGATCAAGTACAATGGCATTTTAATATCCGATGTGGATGGTCTGCCCATACTTCTGAGTAGTGCCACATACAAGGGATTTGTCACCACTTTGGACACATGGTGGCCGATGTTCCAATTACTATGTTACTAAGTACTCAGTTCACGTACCACTGGGTGTACTCATACAGGTGTGCTGTCTATATTGTAATTAGCTTGGGCATTTGCTTTTCAAAATTGGATCATCAGATATTAAAATGCCATGGTACTTGGTCCTCATCACACCATTAATAGAATACAATATACCCTTTTGCTTGTACCTCACCACACATCACCAGGGTACCTTTATGGCTAGGCTTATATAGACCCTAGGGCCAATAACCTAGTACCTACCTATGAACCTATGAAAAGGGAATAATTATGCTTTTGTGTTCATGTAGTGCATTTCCATGGTTCTGGACAAATTGTTTTTGTGCAATAAAAGTTTCTGCAGTATATCAATAGTGTTTATGGATTCAATGATTGTCCATATTTTGTAGTCATCCTCAAAGTGGGTAAGACAAAGGCAGTCTAAGGATTTCTTGACTTCTGGGAAGCAAATACAGAACAAGAAAGGGCATAGTACATAACCCTGTGGTACAGCCCTAGTGACTGGCCTCTTGCTAGTGGTGAATTCACACACTCTGTCAGTATGTGTCCTGCTGGTGATCCGTTGGTTACCCACTTGGTGATGTATGTGTTTATGGCTAGTTGGGACAGTTTATCTGTAGTACCTGAATGTGAATTTGTATCAAATGCCTTGTTCAGGCCTAGTCAGATGGACTGGTCAGTCTTTCATTCTTCCATGCCCTTGATGACCTTCTTGAATAAGTCAAACAGATGTGACAGACATGATGTAACCTTAAAGAATCAAAAATGAGTTGGGTACACATTTGGAAGATTGTCTGTGTCCTTTTTGATAATGACGATGATGATAATTCCTTTGATTGCCTTACATATGGGGTGAGGCAGGCTTATGGGTCTATAATTTCCTAGGTCAGATGATGGTCCCACATTGTTCAGATGGATGACTGTTACTGTACACCTTTCTGCCACAACATAGCCTGTGTGGAGGTTGTGGCTAAGCAGGGATCCAACTGTGCCTATTAGGTCAGGTTGCAAGTTATTGAAAAGCCAACCTGGGATGTTGTCAGGACCCACTGATGCTGGATTTTTAACCTTAGAGAGTGAACAGAGCTAATCTCTTGAGGAAATAAGTGAGTAACATTTGCATGCATACTTTGGATGATGCCCAATGTGGACAGGGGGTGAATTTTGATTCATATCTGTCACCTATCAGATTGTCTGTTTCCTACAGTTGAGTATGTGTGATGCCATCCACAAAAAGCTCTGCACTTAGTTGTGTATTCGCCATATCATTTCGTACTTATTTAAAAAAATAAATAATTTCTGACAACATCTCCAAATACAGCCTTTGGTATGCATCACAGGCCACACAGTGGAAATCTCCACACAGTCATACAGCTCTGCCTATGTGAAGCAGTTACATCAATTTCACATCATATGCATATATGGTTTTCACTGTAAAGCTGTGTGTGAGTGCCCTGATACCAGATATGGGCACATTACAAATGCAGTGGTTGTGGTTCATGCGGAACAGTTACTGACATAAATTCTGTCAGTCACGCAATGCTGCTGGGTACCACCTCAATAATCCTTGTAAATAGCAACACAATTGGCCATACAATGAATTCACAAAGGTTACTATTGAATCTGGAATACTTACTATATATGTTTGTGTATATAACAGCATTACAACATGTTGATGAAACAAGACATTTGTGCCCATGTAATCAGTATGACATTATACTGATGTATCTCACAGAGCATTTAATGATGGTATGTATACACATGGACACCTGTGTCATACTGAAAGTGTCATTATGATGGTTGAATGACAACTGGATAGAATGTTGGTATACTCCACTACAAAAACACATGCCTTAGTAAGAGAACAACATACATAGCATCATCCCATCTCAGCAGTTCTCAGGAGTCACTTTACTATACCTGTTATGTAGGAACATGTAATCAAATGGCAGCAGACATCAATACATTACCTCAAATCACAGATTGGAATACACTGTTGCAGGGCTACCGTACATCCACACCTCTACACAGCACATGTAGATGACAGGAAAACTGACATGTGCCACGTTCATAGGGTCATAGGACACTGGTAAGTTGACATTACATTACATAAAATTCTAGTAATTATGGCATTTAAACAAAAACTGTAATATAAGTACGATGGAAGATAGCAAGAGTATCTGAGTATGTGTGTATGTGTTTGATTGTATTACATACTTTCTCTATCCATATGTGCAACACACCATGAGAGAATTAGCAAACACACATCCAATGGTCTAGAAATGGCTTGCAAAGGGTCATGGGAGGACTCTGCTTCACAATGTGTGTATGCATCTTTGAGATGATGACATTTTCTAGTCTTCTGCAGAAAGGATGCTATGTGGACAGAGGGGAAAGAGGATGTTGGATTCATGAGGCTATGTTAAAGGTTCTCCTGAGTGGGAATCAAATGAAAAGATATTTAAAAGATCATACAGTGGCCATAATATACCACTGACCACACAGACATCAGTTACCTGATGTCAGATATGAACATTAAACCTGTGGAGGTATAGACGCTGGATGTTTGGATGAGTGTCTGACATAAATGTGAAATCTCATCTTAGTGTAAAATTGTCTGCAAAACATTATTTGGATGAAAATACATTCAAGTTGACTGCCGTGAGATTATAACCCCCTAATTATCTAGTTAAAGAAACTGGAGAACACACTACTGAACATCAGCAACACAACATCAGTCTGGCTTTAATAGTGTCAGACTGCACTTTATAGCACAAGACATCATTAGTGTGTTTTGAGAAGAAGATGTTTTGAAAAATGTCTCAAATGCTGCTCTAAAATGGTCTCCAAAATTACAGCTAACCGAACACAAACACATAGCCTCCAGTGAGATTAGAACCACTACCTACCTAGGGTACACAGTACTTAACACAAGTGCCACAGGACAAGTCTGGCATTCATAGTATCAGACTGCAATTTATAGCACATGACATCATCAGTGTGTTTTGAGAAGAAGATGTCATGAGGAATGTCTCACATGCTACTCTAAAATTGTCTCCAGAATGTGAACTAACTGAACACAAGCACACACCAGTTGACTGCAGTGAGATTAGAACCCCTACCTGTCAATCTATAGAACACAGTACTTAACACAAGCACTGCGGCACAAGTCTGACTTTCATAATCACAACAGTTTATTGTTGATGATATCAGTAGTGTCTTGTGAGGAGAATATGGTACTAGAAGTGTCTCACATGCTATTCTAAAATGTCTGTAGATGGAATGTGAACTAACTGAACACAAACACACTTACATACAAGTTGACTGGAGTGAGATTAGAACTTCTACCTATCTACATAACACAATACTTAATGCAAGCACTGCAGCAAAAGACTGACTTTCAGAGTGTCAGACAGCACTTCATAGTTGATTACATCAGCAGTATATGTTTGGGAAAATATGTTGGGAGGCCTGTATGAAATGGCTGTGTAGGCATGTACAAATATAAATCATTTTGTTCTCCATTGTACTAGATTGCTGACATTAGGCTACAGACTCAAGCTCTTCTGATTGTACACAAAAACATACACATCAGTTGACTACAGTAAGATTAGAACTCCTACATAACTAGTTGCACAGTCTAGAGAGCACACTACTACATGCAAACACCACAGCATAAGTCTGACTTTTAAACTGTTGCTGTACACTTTATAGCAGATGACATCATCATTGTATGTATGGGAGTAGATGTTTGGCCTGCATGAAATGACTGTGTAGGCATGTACGACTGTAAAAATTTTGTGTTCTCCACTGGGGACAGTAGTCACAGACCCATGCTATTGTGATTGCACACACCAGTTGACTTCAGTGAGATTAGAACCCCTATTTAACCAGTTACACAAGATAGAGAGCACAGTACTTAATACAAGCACCACAACACAAGTCTGACTTTTAAACTGTTGCTGGACTGTTTATAGTGGATAGCATCATCATTTTACATTTGGGAGAAGATCTTGGGAGGACTGTATGAAATGACTGTGTAGGCATGTATGACTGTAAACATTTTTTTTCTCCAAAACACTTGATTGCTGACAGAAAGATTAAGACTCATACTCTGCTGGTTATGCATATACACACTTACACATACATACAGACACACACACACAATGTGGCTGTTGTGGTAAGTTAACCCCTACCTAACTATTCTGTTCCCATATGCAGAACACAGTAGTTAATATTTGTGCCATCCCCTAAGTAAACGTTTTACTTGTCATAGTGCTCTTTATAGATGATGACAACATCATTATATACTGTAAGTAACATATCTTGTTATGAGAATGGTATGTAAAGTGTGGACTTTGAATTTTCTTTTTTTGTTCCAATGTACAGATATACTTGAAAAGACAGCTTCTCAAACTAAATGCAATATTCTGTCAGGAATTCTTGTTGTAGAAATGAGACATATGCACCTGTTTTTCAATATATTGTGTACCTCAAACACACACACAAACACTCACATACATACACACAAACACACACACACACACACACACACACACACACACACACACACACACACACACACACACAGACACACACACACACACACACAGACACACACACACACACACACACACACACACACACACACACACACACACACACACACACACACACACACACACACACATCTTTTGTGATCAGCATGGATGCAACTGTGGATGTAGCTGCATTCATATTTTTGACGAATTGATGTCTACATTAAGACATGTATAAGACAATCTCAATGTCTATTGTCAGTATAATGCTATAGGTGATGTAACAATGCAGTTGTGTTATTAATTTTTGTAGTGTATTTGACATTTGGAAGCTATTACTGACATATCCATTTTCAAGTGCATGGATGCAGGACCTACATGAGTCTGTGTAAATATGTGTTCAGTCAACACGTCTCTTTCTTTTGTTAGTGTTTTTTCCATGAATTTTAATGGTATTAAGAACAACTGGCCATTAAACATGTCAATCAGCTCTTTCCATAGCGCACCATCATGCAACTGGTTTGTGTGATCAATGGTAAATTATTTGCATATGTTCATAGGTTCATAGGTAGTTACTAGGCTATTGGCCCTAGGGCCTATACAAGCCAAGCCAAAAAGGTACCCTGGCTTTTGCTACTCAAGAAAATTATTTTCCTGTGCCCCTGTCAAGCAGAACCACAGAAGTGATCCCCAGGGTGAATTTCTTATTACCCATCCAATCATCTAGATTTTTCTTGAAGAGTGCTAATGAGGAGGTCTGTTTGACATATATAGGTAGTCTGTTCCAGAGTATGGGAAGTCTCTGGGACAGGACTCTATCCCTCCAGCATGTTCTGTTTATTGTGGTGACAAGGCTTAGGTCCCTAGAGCATGTAGCTCGGAGGGATTGGGATTTCTTTAAGTGGAGTATGTCCAACAGCTCTGGGTTTGACATAGCTTTGTATGTTAGGCAGAGATCGCCTCTGAGTAGGTGATATGCGATGGGGTAAAGCTGGAGTTTTTTGAGTTGGTCTGCGCAGGGCATCTGTTTGAGGCCAGTAATCCTCTTTGTGAGGTATTTCTGTGGCCTTTCCAGTTGTTGTAGATGTCTTGTGAGGTACATACCAAAAGGGGCGTTGTACTCTATAATGGGTCTAATGAGTGATAAGTAGAGGGAAACAATGACTTCTTTTTTTCTGGATGAGAAACTTTTTGTGATGAGGTGTGCCACGTAAAAGGATTTCCTGACCACTGTGGCAATGTGATTATCAAAGTAGAGAATACTGTCCACCTGTGTCCCAAGGTCTCTTATCACACTTTCGGTGTTAAGTAGACTACCGCCTCTGTGGTAGTTCATGGGTACAGATTTTTTACCAAAAGGGATGACAATGCACTTTTTGGCATCGAGCTTGAGACCATGGCTTTGACACCAGGCATCTGCCTCAATGAAGCCCTTTTGTAGGATGCCCACATCATTAGGTGTTTTGATTATGGCTCATAGTTTGCAGTCATCTGCAAATTTAGTTAGCCAAAAACCTTCTGTGTTAGCCTGTACTTCAGAAAAGTAGATATCAAACAGGAAAGGACCCAGGACTGAAGCCTGTGGTACTCCACTTGTCACTGGTCTGAAGTCTGATTTAGAGTCTGCTACTTTCACATTGTGGGTTCTGTCAGTAAACCAATTGGCAATCCATCTTGTGATATAGGGATTTATACCTAGTCTACTGAGTTTATCTATAATTCCAGAGTGGGGGATAGTGTTGAACTCCTTGGCGAGATCTAGATAGGCTGTGTGAACCACCTTACCCTCATCTATGGCTTTGGAGACTGCTTCAAAGAAATCTATCAGGTTTAGGAGATGTGATCTGCCTTTTACAAACCCAAACTGTGCAGAGTCCAGAGTTTGGAGATCTCCAATGTCTTTGTTTATGAGTTACATGATAATACGTTCCATGGCCTTGCAGGCCAGGCTCGTCAGGCTAATGGGGCAGTAGTTCCCGGGGTCTGTTGTGGCCCCCCCTTTGTGGAGTGGGATAACTGTCATGGTGCGCCATTCAATGGGCACAAAGCCTGAGGTGAAGCTATGATTGAACATGGTACTTAGGTGTGGTGCCAGTTCATTCTGTAGTTTGTGTAAAAGGCAGCCTGGGATGTTGTCAGGTCCCATGGATGCTGTGTTCTTGGCTTTAGAGAGTGAAGATTTTACCTGTGCAGTAGTGATTACAGGAACTTTGCATTATTCCGGTATAAAGATGGGCTCTTTAGGGGGTGAGAGGGGTGTAAAGTTAGCACTGAACCCATCTGCCAGGATGATGGGAATATCAGTTGGTTCTGTATATTTAGTATCATTGTGCTGTAACTCAGAGCAGATCTGAGTGTTGCCATTCAGATTCTTGACATAGTTAGAGAATGCTTTGTGGTTGTCTTTAGAATCAGTGGCAATTTTGTTTTCATATTGAATGAATACAACTAGAACTTGAGAATCACTTATTCATGTATGCTAAGGTAGAACTAGCTGACACATACTATAGTGTTCATAATGTGTTTTATATTAGAAATGTTATGCCGTAACTTTTGTAACATTAAGGACTGTTGCTATTGCCTTCCCCATTGTGTGGAGTTAAGTAATGAGCAAACTCAGGTCTCTGCATAAATGTGAACATTTTAATATTTCTATTGGTTCACCTTCCTTTGCACAAATACAATAAGTGGCAAGGCATGGTCATCAGCACTGGACAGTACTGAGTGTAAAAAATATACCAGCTGCCTAGCTTTCCCTGTGGCAGCAGGTGTAAAAGCAGTACGTTCAGATTTTTAACACAGATGATACAGGGATCAAATCCAGCTCAGTCTAATTGTTTGCACAAAGGTAACCACACAATGCCATAGGACATGAAGAGCCATTCACTGTCACTTGGTATTGGTGCATGATGCCAAAATCTGCACAAACACAGAGGACAAAAGCAAAGGGCTTTATTAATGGGCATTTCTGTCATGTGTGTGGTGTGTGATTCTATCTTTTGACCAGATTAATGTGTAAAAATGGGGTAGATAGGTAAGTGGTGAAATGTGGAGCAAGCAGGGGGAAGGACAAAGCAGAAGCAATATAGGAATTTTTGCAGGAGGAAGTTAGAAAAGAACCATAGCTATCCACTTCTTCAATGGTGTAATATGAACATGTATATAAAATTGCATTAATTTGGACTGTCACCACACAGCAATGCAAACTTGTTGTATAGCCAATTTGTACAGAATAAAGCATGTCAAGAAAACACATGTGTGAAATGGAAAGCTATGTATGGGACATTTTTTTTTTTTTTGTGGGACTGGTACCCAGTTTTTTATTTTATTTCAGTAAGAGAGCAATGTTAGGTAAGGGATGTAGGTATGCCAGGGTCAGATAAGTAGGGCAGATGAGGAAGTGGGTACAGACAAACAGGACAAACAAGACAAGAGACAGGGATGGTAATAGACACAAAATTTTGGGGGACACTATGATTGGGGATAGGGAGGGGACATCAAATGCCCATGCCTATCAAGCATGGGGACAGTGAGAATCTAGTCCTCACCCGCAAAACTGTCATCACTGTCCCCTTCCTCGGCTTCCTTTTGTAGTGCTTGATGTTTTTGTGTTCTTTGCATTACAACAAGCATCTTCAACATGCAGCTGAGGCATGCACCAATGGTACCTTCTGCAACCTCATTCACCATGCCAGGCAGCTCCTGACAGGTGACAAAATTTCTACTTCCACCAATACAATGGAGGGCACCACTGCACCAGCTGCTGGGGAAATACTAACTGAGGATGAGGACCTAGGTATTGCAGGGACTGCAGGGACAGTACTGCCAGGTTGCATCTCAGATGTTCTGGGCATTGGTGCAGCAGCTGTTGAAGAGATGGAGGGCTGAGAAACACTGGTTGTGCTGGAAATCATTTTGTCAGTTGTCAGATAATTATGACATCAGAATGTGGTTATCACACATGTAAACATAAAAAGGAAAAAAGAGAGATAAGGGGTGGGTAAGACAAAAAGAAAAAAAAAGAAAAAGATAATTAGAAACATCATATGTCACAATAAATTATTATTACAATAAATTACTACAATACAAATATATTTTTTGCTTTTATGTTAACTATACTTTTTAACCTCCAAAATAGGACTAGAATTGTTCCAGATAATCCTTGCAATGTGCATATATTGCACAAAAGCTATTAAAAATAACACAGATTAAGTTAACTAAAACAAAAAAATATATATCTAAAACAAACAAAAAAAAAAAAAAACAGAAATCCAACGCCATACATACAACACTTTTATTGAAGGAAGAACACAGATAGAAAAGCAAAGCTTTTTAGTGTATAATTCTTTCTCAATGCATACACAACACTGCAAGTTCTCCCCGTTTATATAACAATCAGTCAATCAGAATTAAAAGTAAAATCACATGATTTTAAACAAAATTTTGTCCAGACATTCCATCTATGCTGTGAAAGATGATTTTTTAGCTCCCATTCATTTCCAACTCAACCACCCTAGTCAGATAATAGAGAAGTCAAGAGGTCGCAGCAAGAGCTGGAAGCATTTCAGAATGAGAGAAGAGGATGAACCAACTGTGAAAACACCGATGAGACTATAGACCAAGGCAGGCCTAGTAGGGCCTGGAACCAAAAACAAAAAACTGAAGACTTGCGTTTTGCCAGCTCTAATGTGGTAAATCTGTCTAATTATGCCTTCAGCTTATTTGAATAGAAATTGCTAAATGGTGGGCTTTCATTTATTCTCTCGTATGATAGAGACTTAAGTGAGATGTTGACAGAGTTAAGAATATTTGTTAGGACTTTAGATTTGAAGCTGTTGTATATAAAAATGATGTTGATTATAGTAACAACTATCTGAAATGGTTTAGCACATTTCTGCCATGTAACACTCTCACTGTTAAAGCTTTTCAAGGTATGTGTGAGCAAGAATTATATGAGTTATACTTTAAAAAAAGATGAGCATGTAAGTTTTACAATTTAGATGTAAATGAATGTGATGCACTGTTTAGTTTATGTTCTAACAGTAACATTATTATAAAACCAGCAGACAAAGGTGGCAAGATTGTTGTAATGAATGTTAGTTAATATAATGATACAATATGATGAATGACTTTTTAACTGATACTAGTACTTTTGTGGAAGTGAATAAGACTTTATAACCAATATTATTAGTGAAGTTAAGGGTTATTTATATGACTCACTTATGGAAGGTTCAATTACACCTGAAATGTATAATTTCCTTTACTTTCACAAAAATTTAATTACACCACCTGCGAGGCCTATTGTATCAGGGAACAGATGGATCACTACTGCACTTTCTAAGTACTTGGAAAAGTAGCCTGCCCCTTTGTTAAAATGTAGAAGAAGTTATATTCGGGATAACAGACTTTTTATGTAGTTTAAGAGAATGGTCTTTGGTCAGCAAGTCTCATAAAGTTGTTTTAGTAAGGACGGACATAAAGTCCCTATTTACTATTATTCCTAATGACTATGACTTAGAAGCTATAGGAGAACTTTTAAGTGCTCACACTGATTTTTCAGTGTCAAAAACAGAATTGCTCTGCTCTATGATTGATATTGTGCTGAATAATAATATATTTATATTTAATAATACGTTCTCCCATCATTGACTGGGTGTGGCAATGAGCACACCAGTAGCAAATACTTATGCTAATTTAGTTTAAGTAGATGGGAGGAAAGATTTATATTTAATGAAGATGAGACTGCTTTTAGGAATTAATATTTACTATTTTTAAGCATTTCATGGATGATGTGTTTTTATTGTGAAGAGGTGATGTTAATAGTCAACATGTTTGTCAATTTCTTATATTCTTTTACTGAATTTTAGTGTTTGATATTAAATCTTCACAGGATAATATTCATTTTCTTGACATAGTTATATCATGTAATGATACTTGTTTCAATACTAAAATTTATAGAAAAAATGAGCAAGCTGTAAGGTATGTTCATTCAGACAGCATGCGCCCCAGACATATTTATAGAGGAGTAGTAAAGAGTCAGTTCATGAGGGCAAGTAGGTTAAATACTAAAGATGAAGATTTTTTTTGTTTGTAATGGAAATTATGGCGCAAGATTTTATAAGCAGGGGATATAACAATACATTCAATGAGAACACTAAACAGTTAGTGAAACATGAAAGAAGTAATTTAATTAAGCTATATCTATATGTACAAAATACTGACATTCAATCTAGTAATAATCAAAGTTCTAGTATTAGCTATATAATATAGCAATAACCCATGCCTGGGTGTGGGTAATGCTGGATTTACCCACGTTTGGCGGGGTTTGGTCATGAGGGCGAAGCCCGAGGGGCCAAACAAAACCAACCGTGAGTAAATCCAGCATTACCCACACCCAGAAGTGGGTTATTGCTATTATACAATGACATTATTTAAGAAAAAAAATAATTACTTTAATTAAATAATGGCACTGTATAATGCCTCCTTGCTGCCCTTCCGCAGCTGTCTAGTATTCTGCTGCAGTTCTGATGTACTGTGCATGCGTATGCCTATGCAGTACATCAGAGTTGTGGGCAAAAGCAATGGAAAAAGCAAGATCTCTGTTGCTTTTTACAAACTGTCTCGCTATGTGAAAGGACTTTAACATAGCGAGACAGTTTTAAAAAAGCAACTTAGAATCTCCGTTGCTTTTTTAAAGCTGTCACGCTATGTTAAACTCTTTTAACATAGCGAGACAGTGTGAAGCAACTGAGATCTTGCGTTCTCCGTTGCTGTAAAAAAAAAAAAAAAAAAAGAGTTATACTAATGGAAAAAGTCCGGGAGACCGGACCTTTTTCCATTACTATAACTCTGATTTACAACGTGCACGCTGACCAATCAGCGTGCACATTTTGGAATATTAATGGGGGGGGGGTCATTGTATAATGAAATATAATAGGTATAGTAATATGGTTAAACACATTATTCAGAAAAAATTGGAATATAGTGAACTCTAATCAAGAAGTTAATGAGATTGTAGGGACTAAACCAAGAATCACCTTTAAGAAAGAAAGAAATCTTAAGCATTATTTACGTTATAAAGATATGAAGACTGGTTTAGATAGTAGTGTAATTAGTAAGAAAAATGGTACTATCCCCTGTTGTTAAAGTGTTTTCCACAAATTTGTGATATTGCATTTTATGGCTGGTACTCAAAACTGCAGAACCATGCCAACCGCTTTTGTATGATGTTAAGCAGAAAGCAACAATGCCAAACAGAGAGGAAAGCAGTTTAAGAAATAAAAAGGCTAATGTGACATTTGGCATTAGTTTATGGCTTCTATGCTGCTGTACCTTGTAGATGACTAAAGTTTTCAGACATGTATTGGGGCTTATAAATTATTTATGACTTGACACATTTTTATGTAGCTTTAGACACTGATAAATGTAATTTGTACAATGTTGGATTCAAACCTATGTAAAAGATAGAATGCATATTCTTCATGACTAAACTTTTCAGACATGTATTGGGGCTTATAAATTATTTATGACCTGACACATTTTTGTGTAGCTTTAGACACTGATAAAAGTAAGTTGTACAATGCTGGATTCAAAGCTATGTAAAAGATAGAATGCATATTCTTCTACATAGGTATTTTCTTCCTCATTGCCACAGAAGAAGTGTTTGTGTGATACGAATGTGATACGAAAGGTATACCTTGAGTGTAAGTGAATTGATTACTAACTTGGTATAGTAAAACTGGGTTTACAATCACATAGTCTATAGCACTGTGTGCGATCAACATATGTGCGTAAATCAGGTAGCAGAACCATTAGTGCGAGTACTATATTGTTGAACCTTACAATAGCGAACAGCCGCTATAGCAAGGTTTGACAGTGTAGTGCAGATCGCACTATAGTGGGGATTTGGAAATGTACCCTTTCCTCAGTGTAGTGTGATCTCAGAGTTTGTATATATAAGTAGGGGGTGTGGGGGTGCAGGGGGGCTTGCCCCCCTGCAAAACATGTTAAAATATGTTTAGCGGCTAAGAGAATTTCAGTGAAGTTGAAATGTTCGATTTTCGATTTCACTGAAATGCTCAGTTCGGCATTTACTGTGGTCAGTGTTGTGATTTCTGAATATTTTCTTCGGATATATGTACTTTCGGCCACAGTACAGTAGTGTCGAACATGTGATAGTAAACCGTAAAACTGATATTGTAAAGGGTTAATATTCCTTATGCTGTATTTTCCTCTATTTTTTTCTATGTAACTATGGGAATGAGGTTACTTTATGACTTGTTTTTCACATTCCTTCATGTTTTTGAGAATACTTTATGACTTCTTTTTCATATTCTTTCTTGTTTATGCACAAGCTCTGTGACTCTGAGACCTGGCACGTAGCTTGTTTTGCACATTCCTGTATGTTTTCAGGTAACCACATGAACTAGCAGGCTTCCATGGAGCATTTCTGGGCGTCCAGCCAATGCCTATGTTTTGTTTCAACATAATCTTTGCTAATGCTGTGTGTATCAACACAGATAGCCTTTAAAACATGGGACTTTCTGCTCAGTCAGACAAAAGCCTGACCTGTGGAGTGGACGCACTGCCCAGGGACTTTCCCAATGGAGACTCCTGACTGGCTGAAAGGGGGCTTTCCAATCAAAATGTTGGCAAAGATGAAGCTTTTAACTTTATCGGGATGTATTAATTCTGTTATTTCTTGATATACTATGATGAATTGCTTTATTTAAGTTATACTATGTTGTTTTATATGTATAGTCTAATTTTACTATAATAAAGTGACTATTGCCTGAATTCTTTGTCTTGATCATTTCTGATACTGCTAAAATTAAACTCATTAGGCAATACTTTTTTTTTTGGTGCAATTGACAAGGTCTGAAATGTTTAAGAAAAAAAATAAAGATATTGCTGCTGCAAATGTTGAAATTCTGGGATGGAATGCTGTTCCCTATGGGGTGCTGGCCACTGAGTGGTCTTGTACAACAGGTTTGAGTGAAAATTAGGATATGTGTTTTAAAGATGTGGAACCTCAATCTGTATTAACATGCTTGCAAAAGGTTTTGGTAGGGAATGGGAAAGAACTTAATGCAATTGGTAGGCAGGGTAGAATTTTGTTAGCTGCTTACAGAAAACAGCATCAGGAAAAGTTATTTAAATTAAATCAAATTTTACAAGTAGAAAAACAGATATGTGAATTGCAAAATCAGATTGTAATGTTACAGTGTTGAAATCAATTGTTAATTGATAAAGGAGACACATACCAAAATGTGTCTGAAAAAGCTGCAGTACATGTAGCACAGTACAAATATCTGAAAAGAAGGGGTAAAATTAATGAAAGGAAAGTACAAATGAGTATCACTAATGCAGAGCTAGATCGGGACCACAATCATTGGGATGGGCTTTCTTCAGATCCCTCTGATCATTCTGATTCTTATGAAAATTAAAATTATCCTGATAATTTCACAGTTAAACCTATACACAGGAGAAAATTGCAGTCCATGCCTAATAATCCTAATGATGAGTTGTTAAATGAATTGGAAGATTTTACTCAGCAAGAAATAGGTGACATATATGACAGACTCAAACAAAAAAACAGGAAAAACTTTGATAGCATGGGTGGTTAGGTTATATGAAACATGGGCTGCCGGTGTTAATCTGGACTCTCATGATTCTCAGAAGTTTTGTCTTATAAGTTCTGACCCAATGATACAGGATCATTTTAGAAGCAATGCTAACCTAAATATGACTACACTGTTGCAGCTTGTAGTGGAAGGGTGCAATGCAAAGTACCCCACAGAGGTTGATTGGCCTCCTACTGATAAACCCTGGTACACATTGAGGGATGCAATTCAGCATATCAAGGAAGAGGGAAAGAAAACTGCTATTTTTATAGAACAGGCAGATGCATTAATGCAATGTGCACTGTCTGTATCTACAAGATAAAATCATCAGACTAGCTCCTCCAGCTTACAAACGTGTAATGGTGGCACTATTAATCAATCAAACCGGTAACTATGTAATTGAAGCCATTAGGGAGTTAGGAGAATTGGGAGATTGGGGACCCAGGAATAACACGGGAGATAGGAGGAAAACAAGCAGAATGACTGAAAGGGAGCCTCAAATCGAGTGTCAAGGAAAGATATGTTAACTGCCCTACTCAGGGATGGAGAGAGTAGAGATAAAATAGATGGGATAGATACTCAGAGCATGTTGGATCTCCATAAAAAGAGAGGATTAAATAAAAGGAATGACAGGAACAAGAATGTCAGTAAACAATAAGTGTAAGTGTCAAGAAAGGAAAAGGGGAAATCAGTTAGGGACTTGAGTGGTTCATTTGAGCCAACACCCTCACCACTCCAGCCTCAGTTGTATCTTGATTTATTGTGGGCAACTGACATTAAATTTGATTAGGAAATTGGCCAAGCTACAGTGAGGGGATGGGCTCATAAAGATACACAACCATATGTAGAGCTTGTAATTCATTGGTGTAATAAAAATGAGCAAAGAGTTGGAACCATGGTTGATACCAGAGCAGAGGTATCTTTAATTTATGGAAACCCAAACATGTTTACAGGGCAACATGTCCCTGTTACAGGATTAGGAGGGAAAAAGTCTGAAGCTGTTCAAACAGTCCTTGAAATATAAATAGGGCAGTTACCTAAAAAGAAATATCCTGTTTTGATTGTACCTATTATAGAATATATAATCAGAATTGATGTACTGAAAGGATTGACTTTGAATCTTGCAGATGGACAATATCGATTTGGCACAAAACCATACAATTCAGCTATGTCTGCTATGGTAGGACATGTTAAAAAGCCACAGGTAGAATTACTTTTGGCTACTAAAGTAGTGAGCATGAAACAATATCACATTCCCAGATGGCATAAAGAGAGAAGATTTACTGAATGCAGGTAACAGCCACTACTGCATGGAACAATCTGGTGTGGTCAGTAAAGAAAAGTGATGGTTCATGAAGAATGGCGGTAGATTATTGGGAATTGAATAAACATACCATTCCTTTAACGGCTGCAGTTCCAGATACTATCACACTGATTGGAAACATACAAAAACATGAGGCAACTTGATGTGCTGTAATTGATTTGGCAAATGCCTTTTTCGCCATACCAATATCTGAGAAGAATTATGATCAGTTTGCATTTAATTGTCAAGGTAGGCAGTATACTTTTACAAGATTATCTCAGGGTTACCTACATAGTCCAACCATAGGTCGCAGAGTAGTGCTTGAACATCTTGATGAAATGCAAGTTCCAAAGGATATACAAATATCTCATTACATAGTTGACATTCTGATTCAGGGATCAGATGAAAAGACAATGCAGGAATAATTGCAAAAAAATAATTGAACACATGAAATCAAAGGAGTGGAGAATTAATCCCAGTAAAATCCAATGACTGGCTCAAACTGTCAAGTTTCTGGCTATCCAATGGCATCATTGGCACAGAGAGATCTTACTAAAAGCTAGACAAAAGATGTTAAAATTCCTAACTCCTCAAAATAAGAGAGAGGCACAACAATTCATTGGTTTATTTGGATTTTAGAGGCAGCATATCCTTCACTTGAGTCAAATACTTTCTCCATTGTATATAGTAACAAGGAAAATGTATGAATTTAGCTGGGGAGATGAACAACAGCAGGCATTTGAAAGGGTTGAGCAAGTTATATAACAGGCTCTTGATTTATGGCCCATGCAAAAAGGTGAAGCAGAGTTGCAAGTGTCAGTACATGATCAATATGCTAACTGGAACATATGGCAAAAACAAGGTGCAAAGTGAGTACCTCTAGGATTTTGGACTAGAAAATTACCTGAAACTGAGAGTAGGTATATTCCCTTTAAAAAACAACTACTAGCTTGTTACTAGGCCCCTGTAGATACTAAACAAATGACTGTAGGACACTGTAGCTTTGAGACCTGAAATTCCCATTATTCAATGGATAGTGAGTTCACCCAAAACACACAGAATTGGACACGCACCATAAGTCAGTGCAATTAAATGGAAATAGTACATTCAGGATTGGACTAAAACAGGTGCAGAAGGGTTAGCTATGTTACATGAGAAAATAGCTCAGATACCTGTGACTGATGAATCACAATCACAATTGTCACCTGAAACAGCTTTAGTGGTTGAATCTCTAGTTAAATGGGGACAACCTGTTGCTCAATTATCATTGCAGCAAAGACAACATACCTGGTTTACAGATGGATCAGCAAAATATGTAGGAAACTGAAGATGTAGGAAAGCTGTGTCTTACAATCCTACCACTCAAAGTTGTCAACCACCACAGGTGATGGTAAGAGTAGCCAATATGCTGAACTTTATGCAGTGTTCCAAACTTTAAGACAGAAAACACCAGACACATTTCATATTTACACTGATTTTTGGTCTGTAGCAAATGATTTACCTACATGGTTGCCTGCATGGCAAAATAATAACAGTAATATACATTCAAAAGAGGTGTGGGGAAAGGAATTATGGCAGCACATATGGGAAATGCTATCTCAAAACACTGTTACTGTGTATCATGTAGATGCTCACTGTACAACTGATTCTCTAGGATGAGCACTGTTACTGTGTATCATGTAGATGCTCATTGTACAACTGATTCACTAGAGCACTGTTACTGTGTATAATGTAGATGCTCAATGTACAACTGATTTTCTAGGATGAGTACTGTTACTGTGTATCATTTAGATGCTCATTGTACAACTGATTCACTAGAGCACTGTTACTGTGTATCATGTAGATGCTCATTGTACAACTGATTTTCTAGGATGAGCACTGTTACTGTGTATCATTTAGATGCTCATTGTACAACTGATTCACTAGAGCACTGTTACTGTGTATCATGTAGATGCACATTGTACAACTGATTTTCTAGAATGAGCACTGTTACTGTGTATCATTTAGATGCTCATTGTACAACTGATTCACTAGAGCACTGTTATTGTGTATCATGTAGATGCTCACTGTACAACTGATTCTCTAGGATGAGCACTGTTACTGTGTATCATGTAGATGCTCATTGTACAACTGATTCACTAGAGCACTGTTACTGTGTATCATGTAGATGCTCATTGTACAACTGATTATCTAGGATGAGCACTGTTACTGTGTATCATTTAGATGCTCATTGTACAACTGATTCACTAGAGCACTGTTACTGTGTATCATGTAGATGCTCATTGTACAACTGATTCTCTAGGATGAGCACTGTTACTGTGTATCATGTAGATGCTCGTTGTACAACTGATTCTCTAGTATGAGCACTGTTGCTGTGTATCATGTAGATGCTCATTGTACAACTGATTCTCTAGGATGAGCACTGTTACTGTGTATCATGTAGAATTGTAGATGCTGATTGTACAACTGATTCTCTAGTATGAGCACTGCTACTGTGTATCATGTAGAATTGTAGATGCTCATTGTACAACTGATTCACTAGAGCACTGTTACTGTGTATCATGTAGATGCTCATTGTACAACTGATTCTCTAGGATGAGCAATGTTACTGTGTATCATGTAGTTGCTCATTGTACAACTGATTCTCTTGGATGAGCACTGTTATTGTGTATCATGTAGATGCTCATTGTACAACCGATTCTCTAGAACAATGGTTTAATTCTATTACAGACTAGCAAACAAAAATTGCGGAGGCAGAGTTTCACTAGGATACTGACAAGAATACATCAGAGCAGTTTGACATAGCAAAGTGGGCTCATCAGAAATGTGGACATTTGGGAGTAAAGGCCACTTACAGGTGGCCACAAACAAGAGGTATTCTGATTTCTATGGATGTAATTAAGACTGTGATTCTACAGTACCCTGTATGTCAGCATACATAACATAGACCAATACCACACATTGTACAGGGGCACTTAGGCAGAGGCAAGTTCCCTAGGCAAATCTGGCAGCTTGATCACATAGGACTATTCCCCTTTAGTAAAGGATGCCAATATGTACCTACAGAAGTAGATACATATTCAGGGTATTTACTAGACTATCCATGTAAAAGAGCTACACAGGTAAATACCTTGAAAACAACTGACTTGCTCATTTTGTACTATGGTATTCCTCTCCAGATACAAACTGACAATGGCTCACATTTTTAGGAAAAAATGGTAGATAATTATAGCAAACAGCACAAGAGTGAATTGGTGTTTCACATCCCTTATTACCTGCATGCAGCATATTTGAGTGAGTGAATGAATGGATTGTTAAAAGAGTAATTAAGAAAGTTGTGAAATGGTTTACTTCAAAATTGGAGAGACAATTTGAGCACGGCTCTGTAAATTTTAAACAGACCAGTTGTAGAAAGTGAGACTTCTCTAATAAGGATGTTGACTCCATTATTGCAGATCAAACCTTATGTAACTACCAATACCATTATATATTAGGAAATGAAAGAGGGTACACTGGCTCTATTTAGTGCAGATCCAGAAATAGCAAGTTTATATTTGCAAACCTTACAAATGTACAGGTTAAAACCCAGAGACATTCAATTGATTTAAACAGGAGTAGGAGTTCAAATACCTCCTGAACATTGTGGTTTGATAGCGCCCTGATCAAGACTGGCTTTAAAAGGTAGACAGGTTATGGGAGGTGGCAATGATGCTGATTACCAAGGTGAAATCAAAGTGATATTAATAAACAGTGGTACTTCAGACTTGCTAATACAAAAAGGGGGCAGAGTGCCTCAACTTTTCATAATACCAGGTCTGTTGTAAAGGGAACAGCCTCCACTACTGTGACAGTTAAGAGGAGATAAGGGATTTGAATCCACAAACATAAATAATGATGCAAAAATCTGGATCCAATCACCAAATAAAGTTGTTGCTTCAGGAAAGGATAACACCATTCTAGGAATGAGATGAGGACAGGAAAAAATGGGAATATGTACCTGCAAACAAATGTCATCTACGAGAATAAATGTATTGCCTTTTTGTGATTTCAGATTTCATTGAAATGCATAGTGATCATTGTACTATGTGGAGTCCATCTGGACGACTCTGTAACACCAGTTGTGAAAGTACAGCAACGTAATGATACAGTGGGGATGGACTAATAGTACAAGAATTAGAACACAGATGAATTTTATATGTCCAGCTGATGAAGGTCGTGGCATTGCAAATATGACAATTACAGGGAATGCAACTATTTGGAGAGCACTAAAAGGACATGTGTAGCTTCAATTATTAGATGAAGGAGAAGCTACGATTGAAGTAACAAACAAAATGGATATAAAATGCTGTAATCTTGATATTAATTGCAATAGAAATTATGAAACTAGGTATAACTGGTGTAAAAATGACAGACATTTTTAATTTTGCTATGTATCTACAAAATATTACTCCATTATTTTGCATGAACAGTTCTGAAATTAGTAATAGGAATGTGTGGGCTTCAGTTAAAACTATACTAAATAAAAATCGTACAACACATTTTGATCAAATAATAAAAATTCCTTCAACATGTAAATATGTAGGGCAAAAATATCAATATTTTAATATTACTTTCCCAAGTACTGAAACATATATAAGATGATGAGCTTGGTATGACACCTTGTTAGAAGGCATAGGAACTGGATTAGGAAACCTGAATGTAATTGATGTTGAAGTCTTAGCTAATACATTGAAAACTACTGGTCAGTATATCTCTCAGATTATTCATCTGCAGGCTCAGTGGAACCCCTCTGTGTGGCACACTCAAAAACAGACAGTTAACTATGAAAAAGGAATTTCTGACACCGTTCAATGATACACTAATTACTAATTTAAATGTTAATGCAAATGTAAATCAATTTGTAAAGTGGACCAAATGTACTCTGCAGTCTATGTAGATACAAAGGAATTCTGTTCAAACTAAATTATTAGATAATAATGAATATGTTTGATGGCAATTATTCCACAAATGGATTCCTAAAATCATTGGATAAAGTTATCTTCTGATAAAACAAAATATACTGATAAATATTTTATTGGACAGATAGTTCATTATAATGTTACTGATAACAGAATAATGTGTGAATTTTTAGTATTACCCTTAGCATTTGGAGCTCCTATATATCCTTTTCAATACTGGCCACCACAAGTGGATGGAAATTATATAGATTTCTCTAACAGAACACACAAGCTGGAACATTGTACCAATATTATGAATGGACTAATATATAGACAATATTCTCTTGTGTATGAACCATGTTTTTTCAGCATTCAATTAACATATGCAAATAGGCTATATTGCCTTCCACTTTTGAAATGTTTACTGGAGTTGCTCCGCAATTTATATGTTTAGTAACTAATCAATCATTGTCATATAATCTTGATCATCCTTTTGTAGGATGTTTGAGTAATGTTACACATCTGATTTGGCATAATGAAACTTATGTATTTATTCCTGAGATTCATAATGGAATATCTTTTCTCTGGCTACCAGAAGCTCTGTATTATCCTAACCTCACCTTTTCCTTGAATTCTTTGTATACTGTAGTTAATAATACTCATCAGTTACAAAAACATTTACAGATTGTAAATCACAGTATATTGCATCATGAAATGAACAGTATAATTGTTGGTGATAAACTGATTCATTTAGCAAGAAAGACTGAATCCAATACAGCACATAACTGGTGGGATACATTCACCAGATGGACATCATCAGGGATCAACATGTTAAATTGGATAATGCACCCGATATTACTAATATTAATAATATTAATTATACTAGTAAATTAACTATTTGGAATTGCTGTTGTACATATCGTATATACAAAAAGGTGTCTCAAGTATTATTAGTTTCCTATACCTAAGTCAGTAGTCAAAGGACCGAATGTGATATGAAAGGTATACCTTGAGTGTAAGTGAATAGACCGCTGACCTGGTACAGTAAAACTGATATAGTAAAGGGTTAATATTCATTATGCTGTATTTTCCTCTAGTTTTCCTATGTAAATATGGGAATGAGGTTACTTTATGACTTGTTTTACCCATTCCTTCTTGTTTCTGAGACTACGTTATGGCTTGTTTTTCACATCCTTTCTTGTTTATGCACAAGCTGTATGACCCTGAGACCTGGCAGATAGCTTGTGTTGCACATTCCTGTATGTTTTCAGGTAACCACTGGAACTAACAGGCTTACTTGGAGCATTCCTGTGCGTCCAGCAAACACCTATGTTTTGTTTCAAAATAATCTTTGCGATTCCTGTGTGTGTCAACAGACATAACCTTTAAAAGATGGGACTTTCTGCTCAGTCAGACAGAAGCCTGACCTGTGGAGTAGACACACTGCCCAGGGAGCTCCCAGTAGAGACTCTTGTCTGGCTCAAAGGAGGCTTCCCAGTCAAACTACTGGCAAGGATGAAGCTTTTAACTTTATCAGTAATGCACTAATTCTGTTATTTCTTGATATACTATGATGAATTGTTTTATTTAAGTTATACTATGTTGTTTTAGATATATTATCTAATTTACTATAATAAAGTAATTATTGCCTGACATTTTTGTCTTGATCATTGCTGATTCTGCTAAAATTAAACTCATTAGGCAATACAGTTTGTCAGACATGCTCATTAATTATATAGACACATTAAAGAGTCAGTGGTTAACCATGTACATGTGTGGCATGACAAGGTCCTGGTTTATATATTCATGTGTATATGACTATCAGTGAAGTATGAAGTCCATCCCAGAGCAGAAAATAAGCTTTTAATTACAGAAACATAGTTGTTTGAATATCCTCAATCACACACATAATTTATGTATCTACTGCTTTAAAATTCTGAGTGTGTTAGATTAGAACCCTGGCTGACCTGTAGTGTAGGCATGAACTTTCACCAGTTGCTATGAGGAAAGCTAGGCAGCACATATGTTTTTAGAGTGCTCATTGTCACTATATCTGCGGTGGTGCAGCGGTAGCATTGTTGCCTCACAGCAAGAGGTTCTCCCGTTCGATTCTCGGCTGGAGTGTGCGGAGTGCCTTCTGTGAGGAGTCTGTATATCTTCCCTGCAGTTGGGTGGGCATTCAAAAGACATGCGTAAATGGGCGTACCTTTGTTGAAGGTTGAACGTCGAGCTGGCACCTTGGCATTTGTGAAAATCTACTGCCAATCATTAGCAGACCGGAGTTCTGCTGTGGCGACCCCTAACCGAGAAAAGCCGAAAGACACACAAACATTGTCACTATTTAGACACATTAAATAGTTGAGTGTTTAACCATGTATGTGTGTGACATTAAAGTTCAAAAAATGAATTTTTAATTGTATAACCATAATAGTACTGATACCACTAGTTAGACATATAATATATATGATTGCATGTATATCCTTAATCCACCTGCTATACATAGTTATTTTATGCATAATTATTTTACATTGTCAACTTTTATATAAGTTGCAGTGGACCAGTATTAATAAAGCTTAGAGTCTGCTGGATTCAGACCTTGCCTTACCTTTATTATGGCCATTAGCTTTCATCTTCTGCCAGAGGGAGAGCTAGGCAGCAGGTGAAATTTTTAAACTCATTATTGTATAAAAGTGCAGACTGCTGCTCAATACCATGTAGTGTCTTTGCATAATGGAAGACCACACATTTTACACTGTATCATTTTAGAAATTGAAAATGTCTATTGTATGCAGGTGTTGTAGAAGCATGCGGACTGCGGTCCAACTCCACTTAGCATGTTTGCATGATGGAAGGCAAAAGATGCAACAATGTATCGTTTTTTGAAATTGAAAATGTCTCATCTGCTGGATTACTCCACATTTTTATATATGTGAAAAACATCCAAACGAGACAGGCAAATCTCAACATGCATTATTGTAAAACGTGTCTGTTTATTTTTATCATTAAAAGGTAAATGTGGTACTTGAACTATGATCTAAAAATTCTATTTGCTTCACCTTGTTTACCAGGTATTCTACATACACAGTTGACTCACAGCTTTAATTTATACTGTCCTTATCATAGAACCAACTTCCAATAATTTTAAAATACTTATCCATTTCTACTTATTTGTGCTAAGACGTGTAGTGTGCACATATTAATATTTAAAAAAAAGTTTTAAAAAATTACAAAATACATTTTAACACACATTACAGATTTTTGCGCACTTCTGGATTTGAACTATCATACTAATGAACCTACAAAACAATACAAGTGTCTTATCTCTCTTTGCTATAGAAACAACTCTGCCGCAGGAAAGCAAATCATGTGCACACAAGCAATCCCCATTTCCTCCACAGTATTAACAACACAGGTACACTTGCACACTCTCATTTGTTTGTATGTCTGGCTTACATATTTAGTGCAATAAGTGTTCGCACCAATGCAACTCTGTCTTCTCTTTGTATTGTATTCATTCTTTTCTTATCTGTACTGTCAGACATGAAGTCTATAGCGCATTTTGTATCATTGTCCTTTACATGTATTATAAAAATACATGGCCGTGAAAAACATTTTTTAGCAAAGGCAAGAGAGTTTGGCTATTAGTGAACAAAACTGATAAATGTGTACTATTTACTTCCATTTACAATCTTACTAAAGTTACTTATACACTTTGTAGGTGTAGCCTGGGTGAGACACCCAACACAGGTAAGGTAGCCTGAATTGCTTTTGTGCCTTCCTCTCCCTCCCTCTAATTATTTACAGTTGCAATCCATTAGCAACTAACAGTGAGATAGTATCTACACTATGGTGCAGATGCAATAAAGCTTACATGGTAGTGCGTCATTTTATATTCAGTAAGTCGCTGCACATGCCTTGTAGAGCCTTGCAGACATGGTAAATACCATGACATGTTAATTACAGCATAACGTACCTCTCAACCATACCGAATTCCTCGATATTTACCAGTTTGGGGTGCAAAATAATGGGGTGCCACAAATTTCCAAGTGGTCCCTTTAATTCCTGATTTTTTTTTTTAATTATTTTATTTATTTCTTTTTTGTGTTACCACGTTAAATTTATGGCTGATGTCACCATGCACCATCGGCCCACAGGGGCATGCATGATGGCATCAGCTGCTGCCTGTTGGACTCAATCAAATATTTATTTTGAACTATTTGGAGGGGACTATGGAATTTAACAGTAATGGTAGCAGAACAAGTTTTGTAGCGTCCGACCACATGTCCCAGCCTCCAGGTAAGTTAAAAGAACTAACGGGACTGTAATGCTGCTTAGTGGCATAGCTTCTGTAGTTTATCTGCTGCAAGCTGGTGCTTAACTGTGAAGTCACTGAATCAAACAAGAACTGCAGTATTTTTATCTGTTGCAAAGTACGAGAACTGTGTAATATTTTATATTTTAATGGGCCATTAATTAGACTTTGTGTGTCTTTAACTGCTGCAAAGTCGAAGAACTGAATTATTTGACTTCTGTATTAATGGATGCCTGCTGCAAAGTCCGAGAACTAATGGGCCATGCTGCAAAGTAAGTCTGGTGTGTGTGTGAGAACTAATGGGCCATGCTGCAAAGTAAGTCTGGTGTTTGTGTGTGTAAAATGCCCCAACTCCGGCATGTGTGTGTGTTAATATCTGGTGGTTAGTGTTACTCAGGCTCAAACCCTGTACTTTAGGTACAAAGAGCAAGAGCCTGAATTCCCTACCCCACACCACCACTTTGCTCTGTTCATCTTAAAATTTGTGGTTTTCTACCAAATAACTGAGAACTGAATTCACTAAATAATAATAGCCATTTAAGTTTCAGTCTTCCTATCTTCAAGAAACACATGGTAACAAAAATTTTATTCTAGCAACTTTTCTAAGATTATGCAAGCAATGTCCCTGGTTTCTGGCCTTTGTTTACCTCCCCCAATAAATTTTGGCTTTTTCCAGAATTCTTGTGCTGCATAGTTCTTCAGGGGGAAAGAAATTTAGTGCTGCTTACACCAACTCTGTGTTGTTAGTAGCATGACAGGTAAAATGCTTGCTTTTGATGCAGAAGGCTGTGGGTTCTACTCCCACAGTATGTAGATGGATTGTGATACTATACTGTGTTGTTCTTTTAAAGTGAATAGATGCTGTAGTCCTGAGAATGTCCTCTTTCGCATAGATGCCTAGTAACTATGAACCAGTTATCAGTTTGCCATCCATTCCCTATTGCGATATTACTAGCTTATTTTTTTAATGTAACACAGGCAAAAGTTGGTATCCCACAATTCCATCGGAATGGGCAGATTTGCATAATTATGCATGCAAATTGTATGTTAATCAATGTACACATTTGTACCCATTGTTCATGGGCCTTTGTCCAGAGTTTTGATGTTTCCAGGTTGGGAGGTATGCAGCATAAGCAGCTGAACTGTATCCTAATCAAACAATCTAAGGTGGAAGAACTGTTCAACAAGCTATAAAGCAATTGTGTGCACTAAGTACAGGTTGTGGGCTCATATTTGAAATCTCATTGGAATACAGTCACAAAAACTACTCTACATGGAAATAATGTTAGGGGCTGTTGCTCTTCTACAGGTGTATGTGCAACAGGCCCAAGTCTGTGCTGCAGTTGTTGCTGCTAATAGACCCTGGCCAAGAAAGAGAAGGATGTTTAGACCCCATTTAACTTTATATGGTTTGCATGAGGTGGAAAGTATAAAGTGCTAGAAGATAGATAGAAACACACTAGAGGAACTCTGCAGCCACTGTCATCCTCAAATGAGAACAAGGGCAGATCAAGTTAACCAATACCTGTGGAGACTAAGGTATGTGTAGCACTTAGAATATTAGCTACAGGAACCTTCTAGAGACCAATAGGGAATATGCTGGAGGTGTAACAGTCACCAGCATCCATGATCCTTTATCAATTCTGGAATGGAATTCTACAACATGCCAGTAACTACATATATTTTCCCCATACACCTGAAGACAGAGCAACAACTATGCAGGATTTCTAACCTGTGCATACTACCCTGAAGTCCTGGGTGCTGTACGCTGCATGCACATTGAAATCAAAGTACCATGCAGGGAGGAGGGAAGGGTGTAAATAAACAGAAAGGGCTTCCACGCCAATAACTGCCAGGTTGTGCGTAAAGCTAAGGAGAGCATCCTGAATATGTGTGCTGGTAACCATGGTACTTGCCATGACTCCCACATCTCACATAACTCTCAACTCTATCAGAGGTTTTTTAGGGGGATATCTTACAGTGTCATTTACTGGGTGATGCAAGAGAAGCACTCGAACTGTGGCTGATGATGCCCATCAGAAATGTGCACACACTCACCAAAGAATGCTATAATGAGGCACATGCTCAAAGAAGAAATATCATAGAGCATGTGTTTGGGCTACTGAAGTTATGGTCCAGTGCCTAACACCAGCGGGAACGCTGCAGTACAATCCCTGTGCTTGTGCTGAAAATTTCACTGTCTGTGCCATCCTTCACAATATTCTACTCAGAAAACAACTTCATCATGAACACAAGGAGAAGAGGCATACATATCATCACCAATGGCAAGGTCACCACAAACACACACAGATTAGGAGTCAGAGAGGGAACCATCAGCCACTGTGGGTGTTCATAGATGTAGTGGTGCACAAAATGCCTTTACTCTGGCCAAGACGCAATGGATAGCACACATGCTCACCACCTACGGGGGTACAAATTTCATTCTATGCACATACATCCAGTAAAATTGATGCCAGTAATGCTCACAACCTTTACTTCTACATGCAAGGGCTGTGTACTGTAGCATTACACAGAGTCAGCCCAGAACTAAAACACTTGTAACTACTGGACTATCCAGATAAGTGTTGAACCTGGAATAGGAAAATAAATGGCCATGAACACAAATGAATGGCAGACCTTTGCATACATTTACTTGCTAGTGTACCGAAGTAGAATGTGGTTGAGTTTTACAGCAATGACATCAGTATGTGGCAGCGCTGACTTATGTCAGTAGATGTGTTCTCTATCAACTAATAGACCTCATTCATCAAAGATACACACAATACAAAAACCTGTAAGAAAGCAGCACAATTTTCAAAAGCGTATCACAAACACACATATACTAAGCACTCAGTCACCCTGGGTATCAAACAAAAGACTTATGTATCCATGAATCCAAGAGATAGAATCAATGATATGGCACAATATCATCATCATTACTTACACAGGGTGATGTTTGGGGGGGGGGGGCAGGAGGCCAGGGCTGACACAAAACGCAGTGAGTGAGTGTGAGTAAGAAGACAAGTAGGCAGAAATTTTGATAAATTATCATAAAGAAGGTGAAATGAGCTGTAAGCCTCACAAATGACCCATATAACTGTTACATGTGTGTCTGTATGAGTACTCAAGGTGAAATGTATATATGAGTGTCTATAAGAACACAGCCAAGCTCTACACAGGCTGTACATCCTGGTATGTTGGACTGGTCTGAGTCATGCATTTTAGAGGTAAGAGTTTATTGTCGTCACCCCTGACCGCAAGAACTGCCTCTGCCAGGAGTTGCAGTGGTATCTGCATGCCTCTGGTCAGATGTGTTGCTGCTACCTGAATGTGACTGATATCTGCTGGATGAGCTCTCCCCATGAGTACATCCAGGACCACGACCCCATGGCCTACCATGTCTGGGTGTGGACACATTAATCACTGATGGAGCAGTAGAAGTAGTGCCACTACAGGAGTGTGATCAGGCACAGCCATGATGGCTAAATTCAGATGCCACTGCTGACCTAGTCCACATGGATGCTGTACCCCTCACAGCAGGTGTTCTATCACAGAAACTGCCCATTCCATTGTGTCATACACCTGATCTATTGACTCAGCCACATGGCGGAGGCAGTCATACATGCCAGCCTGTGGCATATCTACAACCCTAATCATGTCCTTGGAGGCCCTTTTGAAATGTGCCTGAGCCTCCATGAGAGCCCTAAATATATGTTGAATGGCACATAAAGACACACCAGGATCAGGTGTTGGGTGGACAGCAAGCCTCCACTGAGCACTCCTAAAAACCTTTATGCATGGCATCTTGTCCACACTTTGACTATGGCCAGAGTAAACTGGCACTGAAGCCACAGTAACCACACTATTCTGATCAAAAGTGTCACATTCCACCTGTCTAATATCTGAGGGCTCGATGGGATAGGTACACATAAATGTACTGACTGTATCTGAGGGAAATACAGGGAATGGCTGATTGTCAATCTCAGTGTCAGATTCAACCTCTGCACCTCCTGTTTGTGTCTTTGTTTTGCCACAGTCAGCACTTAGGGCTTCCACATGTATGGCAAGGGCAAGTGCCAAAATACTCCAAATGGCAAAACACCAAAGAATGGCCAGCACTCCTATGAGAAGTGCATTATATTCTTTTAATCACTAAACATTCAATAAACATCATAGTATCAAAAATACACTAAAATGAAAAAAAAAAAGACAGTTTTGGGCCCAATGGCCTTCCTCAGTGTGTTACATAACCAATATTCATTCAATAGAATATATAGTCATTGAGAATGATTAGATCCACCCTTCTCATTAATTAATTCAAAATATTTGCTAAAGGTGCTCATTCATTCCAGGGGAAAAAGCCCACAAAGTTTAATGATCCAGGTTCTTTTTTTTTTTTTTTTTTTGTTTAAAATATCGTGCCAACCAGGTTTCAAATTCCTATTACTTAGAACGTTGGCAATAATTATAAATTTAAAACATGATGTGGGATGTTTGATAGTGTGCTTATATAAAGCATTTGACTGACATTTGTTTCTTATGTTACTTAAATGCTCTGATAAACATAATCTAAATGGTCATTATGCCTGACCTTTATAGAAAGCTGAACATGTGCATATAACTAGATAAATAACCCACTACATACTATAATTAGCAAAAATGTTAATATTAAATATTTTAGGGGTATTTTTACTAGTGAATTCTTTTGTCTTGACAGCATGTTTGCAAAAAGAGCAGTGATTGCATGGAACACAACCCAACAGCACATTTTTTATTATTTTATTTTACATTTGTTAACCGGGGGTGTCTGACTAAGCCAAAAAGGCCAGGGGAGAAAAGCTCCACACAGAAAAATAATTACAGATACATTTAGATATTTATACATGATCAGTATAAACACAAATTAAAATAGACATGTTTTTTACAGTGCTATGCCGCACATCAACAGTTACAGTGGAGAGAAGAAACAAGAAAACATTAATTTAAATACAAAGGTAATTAATATATTTGTGGTGTACAGTTGAAATTTAGGACATAGGTAGAATACATACATACATAGTACATAGGTACAGTACATACATTGTACATTAGCCAGCATTTGTAAGAGTGAAAACTGTTATCAAGCACTCTAGGCTTAGTATGTGTACCTTATCTGCTTTCACTAGCCTGGGGAGCAGTCATTGCACTGCCAACTTTGCCTGAGATGTTGCCTAATGAGGTTTTTAAAGGAGGCTATGGATGATGTGTTTTGTATGCTAGTGGGGAGAGAGTTGCATTTTTTAGCCATTGAACTACTCTATATAGTGTGTCTCCAAAGCTATTATAGCTGTTGGTGACTTCTAGTAGTAGTTTGCTTGATGATCTAAGAGGCCTTTTGGCTGAGTGATGTTGTACTAGGTTTTTGAGGGCAGTACACTTATTGGGGAGGTAATAGATAGAGTGACAGAGGCAGAGCTGATTGTAGGTTAGGAGGTTGGGAAGTTCAAGCCAGGGGAGCTGGCTCAAAACAGTATAGTGATGAGTTCTATATGAGCAATTTGCAGCAAAGCGGGCAATTCTGTTATAGCAGGCTTCCATTTTGCTTAGTTCACTTTTGTTGAGATTAGTCAGAATGGGAGATGCATAGAGTAGTGTGGATAGAAGTTGGGAGCAAGCAATGGCTGATCTTGTGTTGTTGGCAAGAAATGGTTTGATACGGTAGAGTGACCCCAGTTTGGCATGTACTTTTTTAATAGTTAAGTTCAGATGACTATCATATTTTAGGTGGGAGTCTATGGTTATTCCCAATAGCTTAGCCTGTGCCACTGGAGTGACTGGAGTAGCATTTGTGGAGTAGATAGTGAATTGACTGTTATCAGTGTTTTTGTTAGAACTGGTTATAATGATAAGCTGAGTTTTCTTTGGATTAAGGATAAGTTGGGCTTTGGTAAGGTAGTTTTCAATGCCAGAGAACGATAGTTGAGTTGTTTGCAGAAGGGTGGGAATATTTTGTGCAACACTGATTAAGGTAGTATCGTCTGCATACTGAATGATAGATGCATGCTGTGTGGAGGTATGGACGTCATTTGTGAAGACTGTGAACAGTAGTGGTCCTAAGATAGAACCCTGTGGGACTCCTATAGTTATGGGCAGCTAAGGAGAGACAGAATTTTGCCATTTCACAGCCTGGTACCTGTCAGTTAAGTAGCTTTGGGACCAAGTAAGAGTGGAATTTGATAGGTGATATTGGTTTAGATTGTTTAGCAGGATTTGGTGTGAGACTGTGTCAAATGCTTTGGACATATCCAAAAAAAGAGTTAACACCTGCAGGCCTTCATTTTTGAGATTTTTTTTTTATGTCTGTGAAGCAGAGGAGAGCTGTAGTAGTACTATGGGCAGGTCTGAAACCATGTTGAGTAGGTGACAAGATGTTGTTGTCTAAGAGATATTTTAGCACCTGGGTATGGATGCATTTTTCTAGATTTTGGAAAGGGGGGAGAGTATAGCAATGGGTCTATAGTTATTTAGTTCAGTGGAGATGCCACCTTTATGTATGGGTGTAACATAGGATATTTTCCAGAGTTTGGGCACATAGTTTTCAACAACTGATCGGTTTATGAGAGCGGAGATAGGGATAGCAATAGCATCTACTGTGAGTTTCAAGACATAGCTGGGGAGTAGGTCGGCTACTTTTGACGAGGTTTTTAGTTTGGAGAGAATGCTTTTGATTGAGGTGGTGGACACTGTTTTGAGGGTAAAGCTTGTATTAGTATTATTTGTGTTTGTGGGGGATAGTGAGGTTGGAACTGTCCTGTGATACTAAGGAAAGAACTGAGTTCACAAAGTGGGAGTTGAATTGTGTTTCGATGGGAACTTTACTGTCAGTGGTGGTTGGTTTGGGGGGTAGCCTTATGGGTGGGTTTAGTAACTGGTTTACATTTTTCCAAAATTTTAGGGGGTTGTGTTGGTATTTAGTTTGTAATGTCATGTAGTAGGATTTTTTGTCCAGCCTAATGCATTTTTTTGCACAGTTGCCCAGTTCTTAGTACCTAGTTAGGCTTTGTGTTTATTTGTTTTTTTTTATAGTAAAGCCAGGCAGTGTCTCTGGACTTGAGGATTTGTTTGGTTTCTTTACTGAGCCCGGGTTTTTTAGAGGTTCTAACCTTGATTTTCTACAATGGAGCAACAGTGTCTAGGTGTTATAGAAATGATTTGTTGAAATATGCCGCAGGCTGGTCAAGTAGGAGGGTTTTTAGGGGGTCCAGTCACAGTTATAGATTAGATTATTGAGGACCTCAGGAGAGAATTTTTTTATGTTTCTAGTGGATTTATAGTTAGTGGTTTTGCATAGGCTTTTTCTACTATGTATAAGTTATATTATGTTGTGGTCACTTAAGGTATCTGGGAGACTGCCTGTGTGGGGGTACAATGTGGGGTTGTTAGTTAGGACCCAGTCAAGGATGAATTGCCCTTTAGATTTTTTATCACATCTAGTTGGAATTTTGACTAGCTGCTGGTAGCAATGGAGATTTATTAGATTACTTGGTGGTTCTGATATACAGGTGAACCAATCTAGGTTGAAATCCCCCAGAATAAGGGTTTCTTGTGAGTATGTGGAAGAACACCAGAATAAGAAGTGCTCAATACTGGTATTGCCAGGTGGAATATAGTTCACAATCATGGTGATGATCCTTTTAGCGTGAAGTTGAAGTTGTGAGATAAGTATGTCCCAATTATTGGTGGAGGGGAAGGAGTTTGATATTTGATGTAAAGTTAAGTTGTACTTATACAGTAAGGCAGTTCCACCCCCTTTACGAAGTGGTCTATCTTGTCTAATTATATTGTAGCTGGTAGGGAAAACTTCTGAGTTAGCTATGTTTTTATTTAGCTAGGTTTCTGTTAAAGTAACTATGTCTGGGGAGTAGTGTGCTATTGTGGCCTGGAGTTCAGGTATTTTATTTTTGATACTTCTAATATTAATATTTAGCATTAAGAGATGGTTGGTTTTGCTGCTGTTATTGATTTGCCCATAAACAGGTCAGCCAAGGTGACACATCCCCTTCTAGTGTCACCTGAGACATATTCTTATACTGTGAGGGGCTGCAGTGGTTATGGATTGGTCTATGTACCTGGTAGAGGCTGAAAGACAACTGTCTGATGGTAGGTTTTATACCAATATGGCTATGGACCCTACTCCTAAATTTAAGAAGGAGGTTGATAGGTTTTTACAATTAGTCTTGAATGAAGGTATAATTAGTAAATAAATCTTATACCATTTGACTGTGCAACCCCCCCCCCCCACAACAGTAGTTATATTTACTCCCTAAGATCAAAAATTCTTGTCAACCACTGGGTAGGCCCATTGTGTCAGGTAATGGTTCCTTGATGGAACCAGTATCTGTTTTCTTGACCATTTATCTCAAACCATTGTTACAAGGGGGCAGGGCTAGAATCCAGGACACCACTAATTTCTAAATATTTTTTCTGAAATGCAGCTTGAACCTGGTTGGACTATGTGTAATATAGATGTGACATCTTTATACACTAGTATACCACACTGGGCTGGTTTGACTGTGTTGGAATACTGGCTTGATTGTTCTGGTTTCAACACTTTTCTCATTTGTTTAATGGAACATGTCCTGACCAAAAATATATTTTATTTTAATGGTGATTGTTTTTTACAGTTAAAAGATACAGCTATTAGTGCATCTTTTGCACCATTATATGCTGACCTGTTTATGGGTACTTGAAACAACAAATCATTTATGATTGCAATCATAATCTGTTTTTAGATTAAATTGGTATTTGGAGAAGATATCTTGATGACTGCTGGTTGGTATGGAAATTGGATGTTGATTATCTAAGGGAATTTGTCCAATACCTGAACAAGAATAAGTGAGGGATTCAGTTCACAGTACATTATGACACTCACTGTATTTCATTTTTAGATGTTCAAATAAACAGTCAGCAGGACGGGAATTTGGAGAGCAGTGTTTTTTGAAAACATTCATGTTATAATACCTTATTACATGCATCTAGCTGTCATCCAAGGTATATTATACGTAACATCCCTAAATTTCAATGTTTGAGGATTTGTAGAATTTGTTCTATGAATGATGCTTTCTCATCACAACAATATAATCTTATCACCAGATTTTGTGACAGAGACTATTGCAAATCTCAAGTTATTCAAACCAGGAACTTAATTCAAACCTTTAATAAGCCACATGTGTTACAGTATCAGCAGAAAAGTAATAAGAATAATAAAATAATCAGATTTAACACAATTTATGGATGTGACACCTTTGGATTTATTGATTTTATTCAGAAACATTGGGACATTTTAATATCTGAGAACAGACTGTCTAATCTTTTGGGTCCTAGATGTCATTTTTCATTTAGAAAAGGTAAGACATTAGGTGGGTTCTTTAATCGCTACAAAAATAAAACCCAGTATAAGAGTACATCTCAGGTGACACAGGAAGTGGGGGTGTTGTTGGGTTGTGTTCCATGCGGTCACTGCTCTTTTTGCAAACATGTTGTCAAGACAAAACATTTCACTAGTAAAAATACCTCTAAATGTTTAATATTAACATTTTTGCTAATTGCAGTATGGATTGGGTTATTTATCTAGTTATATGCACATGTTCAGTTTTCTATATAGGTCAGGCACCATGTCCATTTAGATTATGCATATCAGAGCATTCAAGTAAAATAAGAAACAAATGTCACTCAAGTGCTTTATATAAGCACACTATCAAATATCCCACAACATGTTTTAAATTTATAATTTTTGACAAAGTTCTAGGTAATAGGAATTTGAAAGCTGGTTGGCACGATAGTTTAAACAAAAAAGAAAGAACCTGGATCATTAAACTTGGTGGCTTTTTCCACTGGAATGAAAGAGCACCTTTAATAAATATTTTGAATTCATTAATGAGAAGGGTGGACCTAATCATTCTCAATGACTAGATATTATGTTGAATGAATGTTGAGAAAGGCCATTGGGTCCGAAACCGGATTGTTTTTTTTTTCATTTTAGTGTATTTTTTACACTATGATGTTTAGTGAATGTTTAGTGTTTAAAAGAATATAATGAACGTCTCATAGGAGTGCTGGCCATTCTTTTGTGTTTTGCTTTGCCACAATTATCATCAGAGTCTGCCGATACTAGGTGGTAAGAGTCCTACACTTCCACTGTCAGGATCACCTGTGATAATAAGCAACAGACACAGGAATTAAGTTAATACTACATTAAATATTTAAAACAATTTATATGCTAAACTAACACTGGTCACACTATTGCAGATGGTACAGCAATAAACATACTCATTACACCCACCTCATACATACAGATAAATGCATTTATGTCTAACAAATGGTCATTAATCAAATAAAAATATTTGGCTTACCATTTGCAGATGATTCCACACTTGCTAGGGAAGATTGTCCTGGAAGAATCAAGGTAAGGATGCAATCATCACAGTTGCAATAACACAAGGAGACAGTGAATACACAATTTTTGCCAATATATTCATTAACAATAGTTTTAACTGTAACTTGGCTGACACACCCAACCACAGCCCATGTGTAATGAATGAATGTGTATTTAAGTCTATTCATTTATCAGTAGTTTCATTAAAAAATATATTAATTAGGTTTTTTTATATTTTACTACATAAGCAAATCTTACAACTTGCCATATGTAAGCTTACCTGGAAGCTCCTCTCCTGGCACATACTTGTTCTCCCAGACACATCTGTATCGTCTTCAATCACATGTTGGTGTGCAGTTTCCACTGAGCTCTTTGAATCTCTGACAGTAGACACAATCTCTTCTTTTGATATCAGTGGTGGCTTGGTAGTAGCCCCCCCACCACCCCATAGCCAGTTGTTCACAGGCAATTGCAGCTGCTCTCCTGCAGGCCAATGAAACCATATTAGTGGCCCTATGATGCACCTGATCATATGGCCTTGTGCAACCCCCTAGAGCATTGACAACATTGACTATGTCGTTCAAAGTCTGCATTCTCTCAGCTATATCCCCATGTCCTCTCTCAAGCAGAAAGGTGCTGTGGTGCCTGAAAGCCTGCACTATGACATAATTTTTCTAGTCACTGAAATGGGGTTTATTTGGATTTGTATGCTTGGGTGCCATAATCCTACGTGACATAAAACAGAGAAGGATGCAACACATAAGTATCACAGAAGTAAATTCCTACTCATATACACACACATTTTCATCATTAAGCACAGGAGACACATGTTTCAGTTATTAAAATTGAAGGTTATGTGGTTGTACCATATCACACTCACACATAAACCAATGTTGGTCCAAAACAAGGAATACCACTTTAGTAATTTATTGCTTCCCACTGCAACAATTAGGATGACTATACATTTTCAATAGTAAACTGTTAAAACACAAGTTTTTCTGTCAGAACACACAAATGGTATTTGCCCCCCCCCCAAAACAACAAGCAAATGAAGGTTTGTACAACCCAAGGAATACTGCATAATTCAATTATGTATACTTTCAACACAATGTTCACAATGTGCACACATTTACAACAGAAATGTCAGTTTTATATAATTGCCACTCATGGCCTAGCACATCCCCTGGAAGTGTCTATGGGTCATCTTAGAAGTATAACACCCCTGTTTCACTGACAATATAGTGCAATTTATTTCCCTGCAATAACATAGAAGATTGTAAGATAAGCAATTTTAACAATAAGACTTGTGATGAAAGTTAATAAGCTATCTATCTGAGAAAGTAAATGCCTGCCAAAAGTGCCTCTGCCACAGTGAACTATAAGAAGTGTATACAGATAAAAGTTAAATTTTCTAATGCATATATATAAAAATTCTCTTTGTAACATATTACCAAATATAGACTGTACTTGAAAAATACAATCATACCTTATCAAGATCAGAAGCCTTCCCTGAAGATAAATAAAAAGGAATAGCAATCTTCTATGTTCTCCACAGGTCTCCTCGCCTTCAAGTTCCCTAGCTACACAGATACCTTTTTATAGTGTAAATTCATGAGCATGGTGAAGATGCAAATGAGGAGTGAACGCATTAGAATTGCTGAATCCCAAACTTTTGGCTTTGAGGATCAGGTGTAAATATAGTATAGGCACTACTTCAGTGTTAGTTTCTAATGGATTGCAACTGTGAATGAATAGTAGGAGGAAGAAGGACCTTACCTACATTGGGTGTGTCACCCAGGATACACATAAAAAGTATAGAAGTAAGTTTAGCAAGACTTTAAATGGAAGTGAACTGCACACATTCTTTATTTTTGTTTACTAATAGCCAAACTCTCCTGCCTTTGCTGAAAACTGTTTTTTCACTGTCATGTAATTTTATAATACATTTAAATGACAATGATACAAAATGCCTTGTAGACTGCATGTCTGAGAGTACAGCACAGACAAGAGAAGAATGAAACCAATACAAAGAGAAGACAGAGCTACATTGCTGCAAACAATAGTCATAAATGGTTGTGTGATCACTTGTTGCATTAAATATTTAAGCCACACATGTAAAAACAAATAAGAATGTACAAGTATATATGTCTTGTTAATACTGTGAAGGAAATGGGACTTGTTTGTATGCACAGTTATTTGCTTTCCTGCTGCATAGTTGTTTCTGTGGCAAAGAAATATAATACACTCAGAGAGTTCTGCAGGATCATTTGTATGACTGCACAAATCAAGAATTGTATAAAGATCTGTAAGCTGTGTTAAAACATATTTTGTAATGTTGTTTATGTTTCCTTTTTTAATATTAATATTTGCCAGGCTCAGTGCAAATACTGTGAAACTGATAAATACTTTAAATGGAAGTTGCTTCTATGATAATGACAGCATAAATTAGAGTGTGTGTGGTACACCTGATAAACATGATGAAGCACACAGCACGTATGATATGTAGATCATGGTTCAAGTCCCAGGTTTATCTAATAAACACTTTTTACAAGAATAATGCATGTTGAGCTTTGCATGCCGCATTTTTGCATTGCACACTTCTGCACAAACACAGCATAATGCCATCAAGAATAAGCAGATATTGTCAATTTCAGAAAAGATAGCTTGTTACATCTTTTGCTTCCATCGCACAAATATGCTAAGAGGCATTGCATGGTGGTCAGCATGCTTCCCCAACACCTAGAGACATTAGGCAGACATTGTCAGTTTCTCAAAGGATGCATTGTAACATGTTTGGTCTTCAATCACGCAAACCCGCTAATGTGACATTGCATGGTTGTCAGCACTGATACGCAGTAATGAGTGAAAAAATTACACCAGTTAATGACTATAATACAGATGAACCACAATTCTGATCCAGCAAACTCTAAATGTTATTAATGCTGGTACACTGTAATTTAGATAAAAGTTAAAAAAAATAAAAATAATTATACTTAAAAATAACTATGTATAGCAGGTGGATTGAGCATACACTTATCACATATACCATATGGCTAACTGTGTATATCAGCACAATTATGATTATACAATTAAAAATTAATTTTCTGAACTTTCATGTCACACACACACACACACACACACATATATATATATATATATATATATATATATATATATATATATATATATATATAATGTTAACCACTCATCCCTTTAATGTGTCTATATAACCACTAAGCATGTCTGACAAACAAGTCCTCAGTGTCAATGAGCACTCTAAATAGTAATGAGTGTCTAGCATACTCCAAATTGAATTAGTGCTGTTCCACTCAATTTTTAAAAATAAAGAACAATATACAGATAATTACACATAACAATAACTATGTATAGCAGTGGATATGATATCAATTATATGTGCAACAGGGTATACTGACAATTATGTTTCTTTACTTAAAAAGTCTTTTCTGCCTTGGGATGGACTTCATACTTCAATGATAGTCATAAACATATGAATGTATAAACAAGGACTTGTCAGGTCACACATAAATGGTTAGTCACTTACTCTTTAATGTGTCTATATGATTAATAAACATGTCTGACAAATAATTCTTCTGTAGCAAGGAGAAAAACACTATTTGGAAGAATATGTATGCTCTGTTTTACATAGGTTTGAATCCCACTTTGTACAAATTATTTTTATCATTGTGTAAAGACACACAAAAATGTGTCAGGTCATAAAATGTATATCCCCAATACTTCTGAAAAGTTAAGTCTTTTAACAGGTACAGCAGCATCCAACCCATAAACTAATATCAACTGTCATATTACCCTCCTGCCTTTCTGTCTATTTGGCATTGTTGCTCTCTGCTTAAGATCAAGCAAATGCAGCTGGCGTCATTATTCAGTTGTGTGCACTAGCTGTAAAATGTGATATCATGAATTGATGGGAAAACACTTTAAATGTTGCTTTTTGACTTGTGTGGACATGGCAGGTGCTAGAAAGGAAAGTGCCCAATTTAGTACTCAATGATGGGGTATAGAGGAGGCCAGAAAATTCTCTGGACTCCTTGTAAAGTGACACAGCCATAGGCTTTTGCAGGATGTCTATACTGGGTCTCAATATAAATCAGAGGCTTTGAATAGTCTTACCAAGGCTGTTTCCAGTGCGACTGGCATTCCACACTCTGGGGAGCAATTCAGGCACCATTAAAATGACCTGCAAAGGCACAAGCACACACAACTCAACCAGTGGCTGGATGAGTTTAAGACTGCTGATATCCCACACTTGTGTAAGTATATAGTTAAAGATAATTGAAATTATATACAAAGCTGGAGATAGCCAAGACTAGTACGCATAATAGGTTCATAGGTTCATAGATTCATACTAGGCTATCTGCCCTAGGGCATTTATAAGCCTAGCCAGAATGTGTTTGGCTTTCGCCACCCATTTTAAATTTATTTTGCTATGCCCTTTTTCGAGGTTAGTATACTATGCCTCTATCTAACAGTGACACAGAAATGATACCCGGGGTAAACCTACGATCTCCCATCCACTCATCAAGATTCCTCTTGAAGAGAGTCAATGAGGGACTCTGCCTAACCTGGACTGTTTTTTTATTCCATAGTGAAGGGAGCCTCTGGGTTATGAATCTGTCCCTCCAGCATGTCCTATTTATTTCAGTGCTGAGGTTCAAGTCTCTCGAGCGCGTAGCTCGATGGGATTTGGATTTTCTGAGGTGCAGCATGTCCATTAATTCCAGGTTGGACATGGCTTTATACGTCAGGCACAGATCGCCTCTGAGCAGGCGGTATGCCACTGAGTAGAGCTGGAGTTTCTTTAACCGGGCAGCATATGGCATCTGTTTGAGCCCTTTGATCCTCTTGGTGAGGTACTTTTGGGGTCTTTCCAGTTGCTGCAGGTGTCTGGTAAGGTACATCCCAAAAGGGGCATTGTACTCAATTATGGGCCTGATGAGGGATGAGTAAAGAGGCACAATGACCTCCCCTGATCTAGATGTGAATCCCTTCATGATTAGGTGGGCTATATAAAATGTTTTTCTAACCACTTTGGCCACGTGGTTGTCAAATGAGAGATTGCTATCAACTTGGGTCCCCAGGTCCCTAATTAATGCTCTTCTCTTTTTCTCTCCTATTTATTTTACAGCTTACCAGGAGATTTCAATGAACAGGGAAGCCCATGCTGAACTTTTAGAAAGACTAGGAAAAGCAAGGTGTATGTATGCAGTACAAAATAATTATTTTAGTAAACGTATTGCTCTTCTATACATTAGTAGCAAATTAAGCATGCATATCTTAACTGTAAAACCAAGCATGCATACTTCATTCTGTAGCTCAAGGTAAGTGTCGGAGTCAGGCGTAATAGTGTATTAAGACATTGTGCGTTGAAAGGCCACATGTAAGAAATACATTGTAAAATAATTAAAAAAGATAAAATTTTCATTTCACACAATTGGCATAAATGCCACTTTGATAACTTAATTTGTATTATTTGTAAAAGCACATGTGCAATATATGCATATTGCAAGGATTACTTGGAACAATTTTCAATCCCTGTTTGTAGCTATTAAAAAGTATAGTTAACCTTAAAGTAAGCATATATTTATATTGTAGTAATTTATTGTATATGACATATGATGGTTTTGATTATTTTTTTTATTTTTTTTGTCTCTTACCCCACCCCTTGTCTCTTTTTTTATTTTTATATGTATGGTCACAACTTTCTGATGTCATAAATTTCTGACAGCTGACAAAAGGATTTCCAGCACTTGAAGGTAGTCCAGCCAGTGTGTCTCAGCCTACCACCCACTGCAACAGCAGCCACATTGATGTCCAGTACATCTGGGATGCAACCTGGCAGTACTGCCTCTGCAGCCCCTGCACTACCTGGGTCCTCAACATCAGGTAGCATTACCCTGGCAGCTGATGCAGTGGTACTCTCCTGGTGTATTGGTGGAGGTGGTGATGTTGGCACCCTCCAGTAGCTGCCAGGCATGGTGCGTGAGGCTAAATAAGATACCACTGGTGCATGCCTCAGCTGTATGGAGAAGATATTTGTTGGAATGTTAAGAACTCAAAAACATCAAGCACTGCAACAGGAAGCTGAGAAAAGGGGACAGTGGTGGCAGTTTTGAGGGTGAGGACTAGATTCTCACTGTCCCCATGCTTGATGGGCATGGGCCTCCGATGTCTCCTCCCTATCCCCAAACATGGTACCCCCAGCCTTTTGTGTCTCTCACCATCCCTGTCTCTGTCTTGTTTGCCCTGTTTATCTGCACCTGCTTCATCACACCTAGTCTACTTACCTGACCTTGACATACCTACATCTTGCATCTCTTACCCAATATTCCTCTCTTACTAAAAAAAAAAAAAAAAAAAAATACTCCCATACATACCTCACCACTTCACACATGCGTTTTCTCAACACACTTGATTTGGTCTAATTGCCTATACAATATGATTGCATTGTTGTCATCCATCTTTTCTGAGGTGACAGTCCAAATTCATCCAATATTCTATCTATGTTCATTTTACACTGTTGAAGGAGAGGATAGCTACGGTTCTTTCCTAATTTCCTCCTGCAAATTCCTATATTGCTTTCCCTTTCCTCTTCCTCCTGCTTGCCTCCATTCCACCACTTTCCTATCTACCCCATTTCCACACCTATAATCTGGTCAAAAAATAGAACCACACACCACATACATGGCAGAAATGGCCACTAATAAAGGCCTTCACTTTGAGTCCTCTGCATTTGCACGGAGTTTGGAATCGAGCACCAATGCCTAGTGACTATAAATGTCTCTTCATGTCCTATAGCACTGTGTGGTTACCTCCATGCAATGCTGCTTTAAACTCACTTCGCTAAAGGAATACACAGTTAAAGCACACTAAAGGCAGTACAGTGAATCATTTACTTGGACATTTATTTAGACTGATGAATGTATGGAGATGCCAATCCGACTGTGTACTGTTGTCATAAATCAATTTACTGATGTTTTTATATTCCTTCACTATACTTATTGCCTCTCAAATTTTCTAAAACTTGCCACATTTACTTATGTGATATCATCCTGACAACGTGTAAAAAAATTAGATTGAACTGGATTTAAACCCTGTGTAATTTCTTCTCAAAATATGAGCTCCCTGCTCTTACTCCTGCTGCCATAGAGAAAGCTAGGCAGCAGGTGTTTTTCTTACACTCACTAATGTTCAAAGTGCTGACTGCCACTCCTTTCCACTTTGCATGTTTGCTTGGAACCGATTGAAAAATATTTTTTTTTCCAAATTAAGCAGAGACCCACATTTGCTCATCACTTAACTCTAGGCAAACAGGGAAAGCAACAGTAATAGTACTTCATGTTAGAAAAATTATGACACTGCATTTCAAATATAAAGTACAGTATAAAGACCATATTATCTGTCACCTATTTCTGTCATAGGCAACATGCATAAATAATTCTCAAGTTCAAGTTGTATTCATTAAATATGAGTCTCACATGCGCAAACACTTTGCAATAGATCGATTAAACCAGTTGCTCAGTGTTGCACTATAGAAAGAACTGACTGGCATACATCACTATGTTTACTCCCCAGTTAGTCTTCATTCCATTAAAATCCACGTAAAATCACAATCAAAGGAAAGGCACTTGTTAGTGATTGAACTCATATTTACTCAGACTACTGTGCCCTGCACCCATGTACTTGAAAAGGGATATGTCAGTAGTACTCCCCAAATGTCAGCTACACTATAACAGTAAATTGCACAACTGCATTGCTATATCTAAAGCTTTATACTGACAACAGACAATGAGATTGTCTTGTATGTGTCTTAATGTGGACATCAATTCATCACTAATATGAGCACATGTACATGCACATTTGCCTCCATGCTGATCAGAAAACATTGTGTGTGTGTGTGTGTGTGTGTGTGTGTGTGTGTGTGTGTGTGTGTGTGTGTGTGTGTATTTATATTCCTGCCATCATATTGCATCTAGTTAGAGAAGCTGCCTTTTAAAGTATACCTGCATATTGGAACCACAACAGAAAATCTGAATTCCACACTTTGCACACCCCTCTCATAACATAATATGTTACCCACATCATATAATGAGGATCACATCATCTATGAAGACCGCTATGACAAGACAAAAGCATACTTCTTAGATGGTGCAATTATGAACTTCTGTGTTCTGAAGATGGGAATAAAATACTTAGTTATGGGTTAACTTACCATAACAACCACATTATGTGTATTTCTGTTTGTGTGTGTAAGAGTGTGTGCATAGTCAGAAGAGCATGAGTCTGTATCCTACTGTCTACAATCCAGTCCCTTGCAAAACAGATATTTAGACAGTTGTACATACCTATCCAGCCATTTCATACAGGCCTTCCAACATCTTCTGCCAAACATCCAGTGATGCTGTCTTCCACTATAAAGTGTCCATCAGCAGTGTAAAAATCAAAGTTGTGCTGTGATGCTTATACTCAGTAAAGAGTTCTCTAGATTGTGTAACTAGGTAGGTAGGGGATCTAATCTCTCTGCAGTTGTCTGGTGTATGTAGTGAGAAGAGCATGAGTCTGTATTTTGCAGTCAGCAATCCAGTCCCTTGCAGAACAAATATTTTGACAGATGTATATTTCTAAACAGCTATTTCATACAGGCCTTCGACATCTTCTGCCAAACATCCATTGGTGATGTCATCCACTATAAAGTGTCCAGCAGCAGTATAAAAGTCAGACTTGTGCTGTGGTAGTTCTGTTAAGAAATGAGTTCTCTAGTTGAGTAACTATTTATGTGGGGTTTCTAATCTCACTGCAGTTGACTGATGTGTGTGTGTGTGTGTGTGTGTGTGTGTGTGTGTGTGTGTGTGTGTGTGTGTGTGTGTGTGTGTGTGCATGTGTGTGTATGTAGTCAGAAGTGCATGAGTCTGTATCCCACTATCAGCAATCCAGTCCCATGCAGGACAAATATTTGACAGTCATACATGCCTACACAGCCATTTCATACAGGTCTACCAACATCATCTCCGAAACATACAGTGATGATGTCACCCGCTATAAATTGTCCAGCATCAATGTAAAAGTCAAATTTGTGCAATGGTGCCTGAATTGAATAATGAGTTCTCTCGCTTATTTAACTTGTTGGATAGGTGATCTAATCTCACTGCAGTCAACTGGTATGTTTGTGTTTAGTTAGTTCACACTCTATAGACCACTTTAGAACAGCATGTGAGATACTCCTACTCCCCTCTTCTTCTCACCAGAGACAGTTGACATCATCATCTACAAAATGTTGTCTATGAAAATCAGACTTGTGTTGTGACACTTCTGTTAAGTACTGTGTTCTGTACATAGTTAGGTAGGGGTTTTAGTCTTACTGCAGTCAAATGGTGTGTGTTCATTCAGCAATCAGTATGGTGCAATTTAGAACAGCATGTGAGTCCACAGCTATGTCAGACACTCCTCCAAACATCTTCTTGTAACATACACTGATGATGTCATCCTGTCTGACAGTGTTTAAGTCAAACTTGTGTTGTGGCAGTAATGATAAGTACAGTGTTCTCCAGCTTCTCTAACTAGATATTTTGGGGCTCTGATCTGACACAGGGCAACTTGAGTGTGTATGCATCCAAATAATGTTTTGAGACAATTTTACATCAAGATGTGACTCCACGTCCATATCAGACACTCCTCCTAACATGTTCATCTCAGCAAACAATGATGCTATCATACTCCAATAAGTGCAACATGACAGTGTTAAGGTCAGAAATATGTGATGGTGCTAATATTTCATTGTATGGAATTCAGCTTCTATACCTACACAGATATAATATTCAAATCAGACCTAGTCTACTGCTGTGTATGTGGTTGGTGGTACAGTATGGTCATTGTAAGATCTTTTGAATTACTTTTAATTTCACTTTCAACCTTTAAAGTAGCCCCATGCATCCAACATCCCCTTTTCCCTCTGGCCACATGACATCCTTCCTGCAGAGGAGTGGAGGATGTCTTTATGCCAAAGTTGCATACATACATCATGAAGCAGAGTCCTTCCATTAGATTCTGCAAGCCAGCTCCAAAGCACTGGATGTGTGAGTGCTAATTATGTCATGGGGTGGTGAACATGTCACATATGGACAGAGGCAGTAGGTAATGCAATCAAATACACACATATGCACAATAGCGTTACTATCTTCCATCATATAGATATAGGGAGTTTGATTTAAATGTTATAATAATGGCTAGGATTTCATGTAATGTTGGCCTTCATCTTAGTAATGGCCTATGACACTATGAACATTTCTCATGTCAATGTTTCTGTCATCGACATGTGCTATATTGAGGTGTGGATGTACAGTAGGCCTACAAGAGGGTATTACAATCAATGATGTGAGGTAATGTATTGATGGCTGCTGCTGACATTCGATTACATGTTCCTTCCATAACAGGTGTACTAATGTGCCTCCTGAACACTGTTGGCATGTGATGGTACTATGTATATTGTTGGCTTAGTAAGGCATGCGTTTTTGTAGTGGAGCAGATCAACATTCTACTCAGTTCTAATTCAACCATTACAGTGATACTTGCAGTATGGCACATGTGTGCACGTGTACACCTACCATCATTAAATGCTGTGTGACATGCATCAATGTGAATTCATACCGATCACACAGGGACATATTTCATCCGCATGTTGTAATGCTGTGATATACACAAAAATATCATATTTTGATTTAATTGCAACCTTGTGGAATTCATTATATGCACAATTGTGTAGCTATTCCAATTACTGAGGTAGTTACCAACACCACTGTGTGAATATCAGCATTTGTGTCACATCTGTTCTGCATGAGCCACAACCAACTCATTTGTACTGTGTCTTTATATGGTATCAGGCCAGTCAAATACAGCTTTCCAATGAAAAACATGTAGGCATATGTTGTGCAACTGATGTAATTATGTGACATTGGTATAGTTGTATGATAGTGTGAACAGTACCACTGTGTGGCATGTGATGCATAACCAAGTTTGTATTTGGAGGTGTTGCCACAAATCATTTTTTTAAATAAGTGTGAAATTTTAAGAGGAATACACAACTAAGCACAGAGCTGTTTGTGGATGCCACCAGCCAAACTCAGCCAGAGACAATAGACAATCTGCTAGCTGACAGTTTGTCTCACAATACACCCCATTGTCCCCACAGCCATCAGCCAAAGTATACATGCAAACATTACTCAGTTTATTTTCTCAGGAGGGCAGCTCAACTGTGAACAGTCTAAGGCTAATAACACAGGATCAATGGACCCTGACAACATCCCACTTTCCCTACACCATGACTTAAAACCTGACCTAGCAGACACAGTTGAAGCCCTACTTTCATTAACCCTGAGTACCATCTCACAGTGCCTCTGTGCTTACATTCAAGCATGCTGTGAGACGGTAGTAATTGTATACAGTTATACCCAAGTCCCTTCCACAAGCGTATCTAACTTTACAGACATATTGTAGCTCCACTCTTAAAAAATAAGTTAAAAAAGTACCTGAACTTTTTCAGGTACTTTCTCAACTTACTTTTCAGTGTGGAGTTACTGATACTTATATTTGACTTTTCAGAGAATTACCTGATTTTTGTTGTAAGGTGGAGGTGGGCAGCAGGCAAAAACTGTACAGATGTCATGGAAATGCAAAGGGTTACCGATACTGAATGTATGGGGGCAGGACACAGTTTGGGACTTCAATTCTTATTGTCTACAAACTGTATCTGTATTGGGCTGTTTTATTCCATTAAACACAGTTGTGACTGATGTAGTAGCCCTCTTGAATGTGCTTATAAATCAACAACTTTTTGAAATGCCATTTCCAGTTCTATCGCAGTTGCATCTGTTGTATGAGATGCTGGAATCTTCCTTAATCATCAATGGGCTCTAAAGTTGTTGTGTCCTGTTTATGTGTTGCTGTTTTAGCTGGGTTTTGTTGCTGTGTCTGTTACTATTGTGTTCTTGCAAGTGGGAGTCAGGGAAGGGAAAGAAAAGAGTTTAGATATTTTTTTCTGTTTACCAACTTTACAGTGCCTGGCCAATCAGAGGAAAGACAAGGAGTGACTGTATTTACTGTCTGGAGGGTTGTAGTTTGAATTCCGTCTCATAGTATACAATATAGCACTAAATCATTATCACTTTTCAGGTAAAACTCTCAGCAGCTATCACTGTTATTCACATAAGCAGAAGTTGTTATCACATTGATGATTGGACAAGCCAGATTGTGTTTTTTGTCTGCTTGGAGTCATTGCAAGCCACACCCCCTCATTCTTCATCAACTACCTACCCTCCAAAACCCCTGATTTTATATATATATATATATATATATATATATATATATATATATGTGTGTGTGTGTGTGTGTGTGTGTGTGTGTGTGCGTGTTTGTGCATATAGGTTCATGGGTTCATAGATTAGTACTAGGCTAACTGCCCTTTTGAACCAATTGAAGCCTAGCCAGTTACCCCCAAGTGAGAATCAAACCCTCCACCTTGTGTCTTTAAGGTAAACACCTTAACCATTATAATCGAAAAAATAGCTGGTCAGGCAGAAGTGTAGAACAAACAGGAACTTTAATAAAACTTTACACACTGAATAAAATCAATAAAACAATAAAAAACAGGATAAGCACTTTCGTACACACAGGTACTTCTTCAGATCCCTAAAATACTGCATCCACAGTGAGTTTTTATATGCACAGCCTAGTGTTTCAAGTCACGTGATTTCAATAAAGGCTTAATTGGAATAACTTCATTTAACTCTTTACCTTCATTGGCTCTAAGCAAATGCATCCATTTTATTTCAATACATTCTGTCTTAGTTTTTACATCACCACCTCTCAAGCCTGGTATATACATATCCAAAACTATAAGCTTAAAGCACTTATCCTGTTTTTTATTGTTTTATTGATTTTATTCAGTGTGTAAAGTTTTATTAAAGTTCCTGTTTGTTCTACACTTCTGCCTGACCAGCTATTTTTTCGCTTATACATTTGGTTTTGGTCTTTTGCTGGTTGCTCTTTTTGTTTTGGACTTAGCCTTAACCATTATGTCATCCTTGTACTTGTACATATATATATATATATATATATATATATATATATATATATATATATATATAACAATGCATATCTTGCTAAACCAACTCCACTATGACAGTGGTCTCTCTTGGTAGATAGGGTGATGAATCTGCATATTTTGTCTCTAGTTCATTTAGAGGGGATTTTTATTTCATTTTTTTCTTTTTTTACAGGTGGATGGAGTGGTAGTGAGGCATATGACCCAAGGGGCTGACTGGCCAGCTTTTGTGCTATTCAAATCAGTGGCTATATGTTTCGTTATGGTGCATGTAAATGGCAGGAAATGTGACTGGATGGTCATTTGGGAAATATTTAATTCTGTTGCTTGTGCATGCATTATTTTATTCAAGGGGTCACTTGGGTGCCTGCTTCCCCACATCCAGTGTGAAGGCATACTGGATTGCAAGAAGAGGTATGCATTGGAGCAGAGTACTACAGTTGTTGGAAGAGAAGTGTTCCATCTACCCTGAGCCCGACATTCTTGTGCTGCACATTGGAGGGAATGAGGTGATCAGTCAACCACTCGGAAGGCTACAGATTCAAATCAGAGTAATTTTTGAAGACCTGCAGTTGTGGTGGCCATGTTATCATTTTGTGTGGTCTGACATAATTCCTCGCCAGATATGGAAAACAGCAAACAGTCAACAGGCAGCACACAAGGCCAGATGTTTACAGAATGGGTTCATGCATGGCTTGATGCACAGGGTCAGTGGATCTACAGACTGCCATGACAGCATCACCGCAGAAGATGTTCACCTGTTCAGAAAGGATGGCAGTCACCTAACTGAGGAGGGCATTGTGTTGTTCTTGGCTGACCTCCACAATAGCCTGAGGAGAGCTATGCAGGATTGGTAACATGCAGCTTGTGAGCTGAATGGAAAACACCCATGACCAAGTAGGACCAGTATGGTAAGTAAAACTCTATTATGAATTGTGATGTGTAAAATATGATATTTTTCTGAGTTTGGCAAATAACTGTGGTAAGGAGCTGGTAAAGATGCTGAGAAAGAACAACTGTTTCAGGAGAGTGCTACCACATGCAATCAAATATGTTAGTAACCATCCAGCAGTACTTCTTTTTTATTCTTCTTTTATCAGGCCTGTGTAGAGTTTAGATGACAGAAAGGGCTTAGTAATACAGAAGTTGATCCCTTAGGTCCATTGCTGAATGAACACATGTAAAGAGAAAAGGCATAGGTAAGGCAGACTGCTGATACTAAAGGAGGTCATGAGACTGTAGTGGTATCAGCAGTCTGAGTGGGTAGCCAGCCCAGCTATCGGACAGATCAGATGGCCTTGCCTGCCACTGAAGTCCCATGCCTGTCCTGGGTTCATTAGTGGAGTTGCAGTCCTTACCTTCCTTTTTCTCTTTGCATGTACCCATTCAGCAGTATGTTGGCTACACCAAGAATGTGTATATTTACAATGATATCTGTCTACATGGTAAAACAACTGGGTCTGAATGCTGTACACAGGTACAGATATCAGTTTGTTTAGGACTTAGGTTATGGAAATTATGATTTTTTTTCATATTTTGGTGAATAACTTTGCAATATGGAATGTAGTAAGTAATAACTTATTTTGAAAACAGTATTAATAGTTGCAGCATGGTAAAATAACTATGCCTGTATGTTGTACACATGTGCAGATATCAAAGTTTCTTTCAGACTTAGGTTATTGAAATTATGTTTTTTTTTCATATTTTGGTAAATAACTTTGCAAGGGAGCATCTAAATGTGCTATGTAATACCTCATTTTGAAGACAGTATTAATAGTTACAACATGGTAAAATAACTGTGTCTGTATGTTGTACACATGTACAGATATCAAAGTTTGTTTAGGACTTAGGTTATGGAAATTATGATTTTTTTCATATTTTGGTAAATAACTTTGCAATGGAACATGTCAGTGTGCCAAATAATACCTCATTTTGAAGACAGTGTTACTCCTTACAACATGGTAAAAGAACTGTGTCTGTGCACTTTACACATGTACAGAGATCACAGTTTGTTTTTCTTGTAGAATTATGAAAATTATACATTTCCAATACTTCTCATTATTATGCCCATATCTTTGCAAGGGAGCATGGTGATGACACAAATGATGCATCATTTTGAAACTGAGATTGAGACACACAACTTCTACAGTGATATGTAGCCTGTTACAGGTGATGAGATATTATGCTTTGTTTATTTATCAATTATGAGAAATATTATATTACTCATATTTCTGTGACTATCGCTGTAAAGGAGCATCACATAGTAATGATTAAGGTATCATTTTAAAGCTGGACATTCATACAAACAAATTAAATACAAATTGTATGGGTCTATGTGGTACATTGACCAAGATATTGTGCTTACTTTTTCCAAAAAGGTAAAAATGTGCACAATATCAGCATTCCTTGCCAAATATTTAATAATGACTTTGATACACACTATCAACATTTACACTGTTGGAAAGAACAGTGACTCTTGAACAACTTTTGTATTTACATTTTTAGTCTAGCTCTTATAGGTAAAGAGTTCTGAACATTTGTTTTCTGTATGATATTACAAATGGATTTTCTGAAAATGAGTTCAGGCTGCACTGTTGTTCCTGTGGTAGAGTTAAGCAGGCAGCTTTTTCTGAGCTGCTCCGGAGTGAATGAGTTATATACAGCCTCCATACATACTATGTTCTTGCAGAAGGGTTTACAGCAACAGTCATCTGTCTGAACAAGGAGGGGGGGCCTTCACCTGATGCAGGGAATTATACACGTAGAATCCTGACTCCCCTCATCTGTGAGGCAGACCAAGGACTTATCGTGGACTTTATTAAAAAAGACACAATTAATCTTACAATGGTGTACCAAACCCATGTTTGATCTGTTAATTCTATATCATGCCTGTTAAATCTGGTTGACATCTTCAAGAAGGTCACCAAAGGCATGCATGAGGAAAAGCATGTCATCTCGCATAACTTGATGTGGCTAAGGCATTTGACAAAAATCTAGACTTGGGTATTACAGAGAAACTGTCTCAAGTGGGCATAAATGCCTCTGTCTCCAAGGGTTTAGACAAATGGATCACTCACAGGACACACAATGTTGAAGAGTATAAAGTCACTTCTAGCTAAAGTCCAGCGATCAGGTCCATACCTCAGGGTTCTGTACTAGGCCCTTACCTGTTTAGTATTTAAGTCAGGTCTATATTATCTAATCGACAGCTTAACTTGTTGAATGCCTAAACATCGACAGCTAAGGGTCAAAAACTTACAATCTCGAATGGCCAGGTAAGCAAATTCTTTCACTGGGAAAGAATTCACTTGGCCATGCCACACTAACACAAACTTTCAAGCTGTAAAAAACTGGGGGCTTCACCACCCAAAGTCTCAGATGTGGGGGGCTGTGCCCCCCTAACTAAATATACCAACTCTCACTCTACATTGGAGAAAGGGCATATTCCCGATAATGGCTAAGCAAATTATTTTCTGATGAAAGAATTCACTTACCTGGCCATTCGAGATTGTAAGTTTTCGACCCTAAGCTGTTGACATTTAGGCGTTCAACAAGTTAAGTGGTCAATTAGATAATATAGACCCTTTAAGTCTCAGAAGTCAAGACAAACTTAGATATCCTTTGTCTAACCAACTTTATGGATGACTGCAAATTGCAAAGAAAAATTGAATCCAAGAACACTATTGATATACTGCAGAAAGTATTAACACACAAAAATGATTGTTACCAGAGCCATGGAGACACACTAGATGAACAAAAAACATGATAATTTCCTTTTGAAAGCAAATGCACAAGATAGTTACAATACAGACAACACACTCCTATGATCAGACCAAGTGGTACATCACCTGGGTACTCAGGTAGATAGTAAGTAGAACTTCTACCATCATGTGACCACAGTGGAGGCAGATCCCTTGTATGTAGTGCAACTCCTGAGTATGGGCAGGCCATCGACATCAAAGGACATTATAATCCCATTGGTCTCAGCCCTCATCACACCAATAATTGAGTACAACATGCCCTTTAGTATGTTCCTCACCACGCATCTTCCAGGATTTATTACTCAAGTGTATCACTTTTGCCCCAGTGTGCTTCCATACATCTTTTTGTTCATATGTAAATATTGTTTGTGATGCATAACCATTAGGAATTGATAGTGCAGAGCTCTCTTCAAGGTGTTCTACAAGATGCTTGCGTGACAAGTCTTTATGTGATACCCCCTGTAAATACACAGCTCATTAGAACATTGATGGCATGGGTTACATTCTTGCAAGTGTGGATTGTGGCATATATGTGTCATGTAAACCAGGATTGTTCAGAATTTAAACTACTAACAGTGTCCCTACTTAACACCTCCCAAAAGTTGTCATTTTTGAGGAAGGTGTGTTTGATTCCCCTTATAGATTACTGACAAAATCTTACAGTTGTACAAGTGTGTTCATGCAGAACACATGATAACTCACAATCACATATTTTATGTCAATGATACAAATTAATAGTGGCATTATTCTGATATTGTTAGTGTGCTTCCTTCTGCCTGTTATTATCCATGATCCTGTTGCTTTTTGACCCAACTGGCTGAGTCCTCTGCTGACATTACATTCATATCCAAGCAACTCATTTTGTACATCTTTAGAATATGCACATACTCTCTGTTGTATATACTGTCCCTGCTAAATGTCCTCACCAGTGATCATGTCATAGTGCTTACATCACAATCAATCATCTCCTCTGATATGTGACCTTGTGTGACAATCACCTAATATAAAATAACTGTGTGATGATATTAATATACCCAGACAGGAGGAGTCAGCAGCAGTATGTACTATATTACATAGAAATGTGATTGCCAGAGTTGTTTTACATCTGACATATTTTGCCAAAGGTACAGAGTGTTACTGCAGAAATTCAAGGCATCTAAGGCTAAAAACAAGAAAATAAGTATATGCTGTGATTCTACTGCACTTTTAAACTGTACCGCATATAATTGCTGCATTTTTTCTGCTTTTTACTGTTGTGACTGCATCATTTTCTGCACTTATTTTCAGTTGTACTGTTAACCTAGATAACATAGTCTGGATTCAGACCTGCTAAATCTAGCCTGTATTGATACACCTGAGCACTACACCAGCCATGTTACATTAAGAAGGGCTCCCCTGCACCCCTGTGGCAGAAGAATGTAGACCCGGCCTTGTCTGAGCTGTGGATTGGGCCAAATAAACCACATTAAGTGACAAACAATCAAAGTGTCCTTTAACCTTAAATTCTACTCCATTAACCCTAACTAGATTCTCCTCTATTATATGCCTGCATTGATGGCAGGTACCATATTTATAGGTCTCCTGCCTCCCTGTTGGTTCAGCAGTAGATTTTTTTTTATTTTCCAATAGACATTTAAATGATTTATCCTTTTTATAAACAATACTAGGGGAAATTACCCATTTTTGTCAATAACAGGGGGCCCACTAAAAATATTTTCTAATTACATTTAACACATTCTAATATAGATGAACTATCCAAAGTATAAGTGGTAATAAAGGCTGCTTTTAAGGCACTGTTGTTACTCCTTATACTCCATAATTCTCTTGCTACTTGGCCACCATTATTTAAGATGGGCACATATACTCCTAAGGACCTCTTCATAACCACATCAGCCTTAATTTCTCTTAAAAAAGGCTCAGGGTAACCTCGTGAAGTGAACATCTGAAGTACCTTATCACATTCAAGGCTAAAAATATCAAAAATATGTTATCATTCTCATAAGAACCAACTGGCCTTTAACGACTGTCTTCTTTTGATGTTTAGGATGCCAGCTGGAATAATGCAAATAACTACTAGAAAAAGTAGACTTGCGATAAATAGTAGAGGTAAAACATCCCTTTTCCACATCCTTATTAATCAAAACATCCAAAAAAGTAATATTATTTTCCTTAGCAGAATATATAAATGATAAAAACTCAACTGTATTATTGATATAAGCAAAAAACCCTTGCAAACTTTCTATCGCGTCATTCCACAAAACAAATAGGTCATCCAAAAAGTGTATATACAAACTCCAACTGTTTGCATATTCACTGTTAAATATGAAATTTTCTTCCCACTCTGCCATTACAAAATTCACAAACAGAGAAGCACACACTGCTCCCACAGCCACCCCTATGGTTTGTCAAAAGTATTGCCCTTCAAAGTATAAAAAGTTCTTTAACACGATTTCCATAAGGGTGACCATGGTTTTAAACTTTTCTGTTATCAAACCTTCACAGTTAAAAAGCTGCTGCTCAAACCACAATAATCCCATGTTATGGGGGATGACTGAATATAAATTGTTCACATCTATGGTGACCAAAAAGGAATTATGATGAAAATTTGTTTTGTTCAATAGTTCTAAATAGTTCGTAATAAAAAATGTTTTAGAATGTTTTGCATCAACAATAGGTCTGAAGAGGGGTTGGTGGATATTTTTATGCAATTTAGGTATTCCAAAAATAGTCGCTACTTTAGGTTTATCATTGTACATAAACTCATAATCATCCCTAGTAATAAGACTTTCCAGTAGCAAATCATATAACATCATATCAGTTTTGGAATATACAATATTGATTTCATTTTTAGATGTTATAGCACCTGTATCTTGCATCAACAATTGGTTCATTGTGTTAGAATAATTGACTTGATCCACTACCACCAACCCCCCTCCCTTATCGGGTTTCATTACCCTTAAGTTCCCAGCAGCAAGAATTTCAGCCAACAAATTCTGTTCTTTGTACCAGACAGGTATGACCCTAGCCCTATGCAGTATTCTACCTTCAGCTAGGACGATGCCACAATATAAACAAAAATAGATCGACTTCAACAATTGGCTTAACTTTTGGTGTCAATCCAGTTGGATCTGGTTTCTGTCAGCCTGTGAAGACATGGTCGACAGGCCCTGCTGCTTTGCCAGAGATGGTCTGCACCTGTCTCCTCTAGGCTTTTGGATACTGGCAAAGGCTCTTGCCTCTCCCACAGTGCCTTTTTTAGGCAATGTCAAAACAAAATTTCCAAGGTAACAAAATCCACTCAAGACAGATTCAAGGTTCTGCTGCTTAATGCTAGGAGTCTAAACACGAAGCTGCACTCCTTGGAAGCACTCCTCACATTGGAAGCTGCTGACATTTGTGCACTCACTAAGACATGGTTCAAGGCCCCAGAGAGCATCCTGGTTGTGCAAGGCTAAAATTCCTTCCACACATTCAGACCTCAAAATGAGCATGAAAGAGACAAAGGTGGAGGGGTGTATCCATCATTAAAGCCAAGTACACCTCAAGACTGGTCAAGCAGTATGACTCTCTTGAACTACTCTATGTCCAATTAACTACAGGCAAAATACCCTATCACATCATTGTTAGCTATAGATTTACCCCCATTTATTTTTATTATTTTATTTTATTTAACAATTGCTGACTGGGAAAGTCTGACTAAGACAGAGTCTATTTTCAGTGGAGGCGCAGGGACAACCCTCCAGGTGCATGCCTTTGGAATGTGGGAGGAAACCAGAGTACAAGAGGAAACTCACGTGAATGCAGGGAGGACATGCAGACTCTACACAGAAGGCAAAGCAGCCAAACATTGAATCAGAGAACCTCTTGCTGTGAGGCATCAATGTTAACCACTGCACCACTGTGCCACCCGAAAACATGAACCAAGAAAAGCACATTGTCTGCCTGGACTTATTGGAGTTACTTGCCATACAGCCCAACACCTTAGTCATGGGAGATTTCAACTGTCCTTCGACTAAGTGACATACACAAGAACAAACATGCTCACCCAGAGGTTCCTGGACTTTGTCAATACAAATGATCTGGAATAGATAGTATGCACCCCCCAAAGGGGCTCAAATGTCCTAGACATAGTACCCATCAAATGAGGGGCATCACTGCACTCCCACCTGTGTGATGCCCTCCCTGGTAAGGTCGGACCTTAAATCAGTCTCATTCGATGTAACTATTAGACCTTACACACCCACAGGAGCATAAAAGTATAAAACATTTTCAAAGCAAACTACCTCCCCAACCTTCTCCCACTATATCACCCAACGTTCACACCCACCCCAGTTATACTGCAATCTGCTCTGATCTGTATAAAATTGATATAATCCTACAAAAGAAACAGACCCTGCTCTCCACACTACATGACCCTCCTTGCTACCATGCACATAAATACTCCAGCAACACCAAAAAAAGCCCCTCCCTAGCAATCTCTCTACTCTCTGTAACCTAGTCCTTTGCTGTGATATAGATCCTAACCCAGGCCCTTCTCCCCCTTCTCATAATTCTCTCTACTCCACAAAATGCCTAAACTTGACCACTTATTAATCTTCAAAGCATTACAAACAAAATTCCCCAACTGCATGCATGGCTAAGTCAACATAAACAGATTTTACCACCATCACAGAAACATGGCTAAAACAGTATATCAAAGATTCTGAATTTCTACCCCCAAACTACTCCTGCCTCAGAACTGACAGACTCCACAAAAAAAGCGGAGGTGTCGCCTTACTATTCCCAAGCACCTACACTGTTATTCCATATTCTATACCAATTCCCTCATTTCCCTCTGCAGAGCTACTAGTTACCTTTCTCAAACTCAATAGCTGCAAAAGCCTTTGTATCAAAGTCATAGACATTCCCCCAGGCAACAATCCTCCAATTCTTGAAGACATTCTAGCCTGGACAAGCAACAACATAAAAAAATGAAACTATCATTCTAGGCAATGTTAATATCAACTGGCTAAACATCTCCAATAAAAACCCCTCTGCAAATGTCAACCTTCACATGTACTCCCAACTAATCTCTGATATTACCAGACTTGGCAATAACAGAAACAAAGGCTCCACCTTGGACTGGATCCTGGTTTCTGATCCTGATAAAATCTCTTCCTCTGGCACTCTCCCTGACAGTATTAGTGACCACTCTCCAGCATGCAAAACCCATAAGCGCACCTCTATACCTAACAATCACCAATTTAGAAATAAAAGAGATCAATCCCACTTCTCCCAAAATACCCTCAATGACATCCTGCAGAAAACAAACTGGAGCCCACTGACATTTCTTCCACTTAACGAAGTTGTGGAATTCTTTAATTCCACATTCCTCAGGACTCTAAATAGTTTTGCCCCTCTCAGACTAAAGAGAGTCAAAGCAAAACATGCTTGCTGGCTTGCAAAGACCCCAAAGCAAGCCATGTCCTCTAGGGACAAAGCCTGGAAAACCTGGCAAAAGCAAAACTACTACCAATCTCATGGAATATAAACAACTTTGCAATCAGGCTAAATGCTTAGTTGTTAAAAACAAAAAAGAATGCATCCAAACTATTCGAGACCAGCATAAACAAAATCCCAAAAAATTCTGGGGAGCAATTAACCCCCTGCTCCACCCAGGAACAAACAGTACCCCATGCTCAAACCCAGAAAAAACTCCCACTGAACTAGCTTCACTCTTCAATACATACTTTATTGACACCATCACCAAACTTGCAACTACCTTCCCACTCATCAACACAGACCCATTAGGAGCACTACCAACTCATAACCCTTCAAATCCCCTATCCACCTTTTCACTATCACCCATTCCCACATCCACCATTCAAAAACTTCTTTATAAACTAAAACCATGTACAAACACCCCAGATAATCTACCTGCAGAATACCTACAACTAGCAGCCCCCTCCATTGCTTATCGTATCAGCATTCTCCTTAACAGGTCCATTCAAGAATCCTGTATACCAGATATCTGGAAGGAAGCCTTTGTCATCCCTCTTCATAAAGGCGGTAACAACTCTGATATCTCTAATTTCCTCACCATTGCCATTCTTTCCTCCATCTCTAAAATATGAGCGATATGCATCCATACACAGCTCATAAGTCTTCTAGTAAAACAGCAATTGCTTTCCCCCACTCAACATGGCTTCAGGCCTGGACATAGCGCCAATACAGCCCTCATTTCCTTCTTAGACACAGTAAATAGAGCTTGCGATGCTGGCTCCTTAGTTTCTGCACCCTTTCTTGATTTATCAAAGGCATTTGACACAATTTCCCACTCTGTACTGCTTACTAAACTCTCTAGCCTTAGCCTATCTCCCACCACTCTACAGTGGTTTACCAACTATCTCAGCAATAGGCAGCAGTCCACTAGGTGGCAGCACTCCTCCTCCCCGTTCATTACTACTAACACAGGAGTTCATCAAGGCTCAATTCTGGGTCCCCTCCTTTTCAGTATATTTGTCAATAACTTTCATAACACTCTTACCCTCAGTACTGTCATCCAATATGCAGATGACTCAACCATCATCTGCTCCTCAAAATCTGTCACTGAATTACAGCATCTTACCCAAGAAGCATTTACCTCTACTGAGCACTGTATGTCCCAGAATCACCTCGCCCTTAACTCCAATAAGGCAATTATTTACCCTCAGAAAATCTAGTCCTGTTGACAAGACTCTATTTACTGTTATTTCCCATAATAACACTGTCATTGAAGTTGTCCCTAGTACAAAATTGCTAGGTGTCATCATTGATGACAAATTAACTCTTCACCTTCACATCCACAACAACATAAAAAAAAACATCAAAAGCTGGGTGCCTTATATAGGCACAATTATTTCCTCAGTTTCTCTGCAAAAAAGGCCTTATCCTCATCCTTCCTACTTCTAACCCTTCTATATTGAGCCCCCATCCTCACCAACCTACAATCCTCCTTAAAAAATAAACTGGACTCTTGTTACAACAAAGTCGCTAAATTTGCTACAAGCTCAAAATATTCTACCCGACATTGCTTATCTCTGCATCAACTAAAGTGGCTAGAATCCCCCCACCACCTTACTTACCTACAATTAACTACAGTCCACAAGATAATCTTTCAACCTGAAAGCTGCCCTTCCCTCGCATCCATACTGACCATGTACCACCCCAATCGCCATCTCAGGTCTGAAAACAAAATGTTATTATCCATTGAGAAACCTAAACTCTCAGCTGCCCAAATGATGTACTCTCATTCTGTATCCAAGTTAATGAATAATTTTCTTCCTTCACTCAGGACAATCAGTAATCCTGCTTCCTTCAAAAAATCCCTCAAATTGCATTTTTCCTCTCACTGGCTTTGCTCCTGTACCCCACCAAATAACCCCAGCACCTGATTTCCTTCTCATTCCCCTCTTCTTCTCTGTACCTTTCTGACTCATTTCAGTCACCTCGACTAACTCTGACCTGTCACCAGCTTTCTACCCTGAAGTCAACTCTGCTCAACTTAGAACTCAACTTTCACATTTATAGCTGACTGTAATACACTGTAATACACTGTAATACATTATTGCCACTTCTGCCACTACTTTTCCTCTCATGTCACACTACTGCCCATAACACTGGATCCTACACATTAACACAGCTTTACTCTTGCATATAGTTAAGGATTTTGTATGCAATTAATGGAATGACATTGTCCTATGTTTCAACTTTATTTTTTACTTTTGTATGTATCGACATTGTTCTATTACTTATGTATGTATTACTGTGGAGCTTATGTATGTAATACAGTGGAACTTTTCTCCTAGGGCATTCACTGAAAATGGGCTCTTCCTAGGCCCAGTGGACTTTCCTGGTTAACAAATGCAATAAATATATAAATAAATAAAAATAAATAAGTGATGTTATAAAAAGCTTTATACCACCCACAATCACAGATAACAATAATGTGCATGGGTGTACACAAATACTCTGTATAAACACTGAAGGTATTGTATAAGCTCGGTCGTGCCTGACCGGATCAAAACCAGGTCCTGCTCAGAAAATAAGGCACCCTGGTGGACCTCAAGTATAAACAGGTTGTATAACAAGAGGAAGAAACTGATGTCTAAGAACAAGAGGAAACTTACTCAGCAGAGGAAGAATTCCCTCCACAGCTTGAACAAGCATATCAACATCTTGTAATCTCCTCTAAAGCTAATTACGAAGTTAAAATAGCATCCCTAGCTAAGGATAATCATAAGGCATTTGTTAACTACATCTGAAATCTAAAACAAAATGCCCAGCTTATGTGCTGAACTGGTACTAGATGGTACCGCTCATAGTATACTGGAGGAAATTGGCAACCTGCTAGATGACAGATTTGGTGCAAACTTCAGACCCCTGTCCCCTCCACCCATTCCCCAAAGCATACCTGACACCAGTTCTCTTCATAGTATGTCTAGAGATCAGGTCATATCTGTGCTCTCCAATGTGAAAAACACTGCCTCAGTGGGATGAGATAACACCCTAGGTTGCATACTAAGTGATCTAAATCAGGACCTACTGGACCCACTTGGTGTTCTCTTTAACTGTAGTCTGAGAACTGGCTTTGCTCCAGCAGAGTGGCAAACAGCAACAATAGTCCCCATTCACAAAGGGGAGCAATCAACCCTGGGAACTATAACCGCATAAGTCTAACCAGCTTCATCTACAAATCCATAGAAAGAATCATTAAGGACCTTATCAACAAGGACATAAGCGACCTTGAAACTCTAGACTCAACCCAATTTGGCTTTAAGGATAGATCATGCTTATTAAACCTAGTAGACTTCTTTGAAAAAGTATGGGCAGCCACGGTGATGCAGCAGTTAGCATTGTCACCTTACAGTAAGAGGTTCCCTGGTTCGATCCTTGGCTGGGTGCCTTCTGTGCGGAGTCTGCATATCCTCCCTGTGGTCGCGTGGGTTTCTTCCCATATCCCAAAGACATGCTGTAGGTGGATTGGACACTCTAAATTGGCCCTAGGTGTGAGTGCGTGTGTGTGCCTTCCGTGGAAGGTTGGGCATCGGGCTGGCAACTCAACACTGTAAAACTTTACTGCAAATCATGAGCAGACAGGTGATCCACTGTGGTGACCCCTAACCGGGAAAAGCCAAAAGAAGAATGTCCTGGTGAAGATAAGACATTGTACACTGCCTATCTTGACCTAGCCAAGGCTTTTGACACAGTCATTGAGAAACTCTCCCAGCTGGGGATTAACCTTTCTGTCACTAAATGGGTAACCAACTGGCTCATCGACAGAAGTCATACCGTCAGAGTTGGTGACTACACCTCTACCAGTAGACCTGTCACCAGTAGCATACCACAAGGATCTGTGCTGGCCCTTTACTGTTTGGAATTTATTTCTTGGAAGTCCAGGCTAAAATAGATGGCCTTTGGCTTAGCAAGTTCACTGATGATTGCAAATTGAGTTCAATCATTGTGTCTCCCAACAATGTTAACATATTACACGAGGGGCTAACACAGAGAAATTATTGGTGCCAAAGCCTCATTCTAAAACTAAATGCTAAAAAGAACATTATTATCCCCTTTGGCAAAATGGAATTCTCTACTAATTACAGTATTGACAGCACCCTCCAAGTTCAAACCCAGTGGTGTCCGATCTGGGAACATAGGTAGATAGCTATCTGAACTTTGACCACCAAGTTTCCAAAGTGGTAAAGAAGGCCTTCTACATTGCACATCTCATAAATAAGGGTACTGCATCCAGGTCTAAGGATGTTATAACTCCACTGTACTTGACCCTCAACAGACCATTATTAGAGTACAATTCTCCCTTTTACATTTACCTTACCAGACACCTGCAGCAGCTGGAGAGACCACAGATGTTTCTCACAAAGAAAATACAGGTCCTTCAAATCATGACTTACGTGGGTAGACCGAAAGCCCTGACTCTGACCTTGCCCTGATGGAAATTCTGCACTTTTGCACATCTGCAAGTCAAATGACACAAAACCCATTCAATCTAGGCCTGTGACATTAAAAGAACATGCTGCAGAGATAGATATGTGTCCCAGAGATTCTGCTCTTCTGGTATACATTTTCAATTCACATGAAGCACATATCCTCACTGACCCTATTCAAGTGCAATCTGAACAAATGGATGGGAGACCACAAATTCACCCCAGACAGGGGTAGCTGGTGTTGATCATAGACTCACTCTGTGAATTACATCCATCTAGCCAAAGACAATTGGGGCAATTTGAAATTAATATGGCTAGGCTTGTTATGGCTCTAGGGCAGCTAGCCTAGTAACCTTCTATAAAACTATGAACCTGTTCATGCTACAACTGTCTTGTCTTCGGGGTGTACATACAATGATATGCCCATATCTCATGTATTCACTTGTCCTCTTCCCCTTTATTTACTCCTACCATTCATAACTGTGGCCCTTTTCAATACGTACACTTCCCCAGACTACTGTATTAATAATAGGTTCATAGGTGTGTACTAAGCTAATAGCCCTGGGGCCTTTACAAGCCTAGTCCATAGAAGTGCCCTAGCATTGTGCCACCTGTCATTTGTTCCCAGTGCCTCTATCAAGTAGTGCCACTGGAGTGATCCCTGAGATGAGCTTTCTATTTTCCATCCACTCATCAAGATTTCTCTTGAAGAGGGCTAATGAGGTGCTCTGCTTGACATGTATGGAAAGCCTATTCCTGAGCATGGGCAGTCTTTGGGTTATGAACCTGTCCCTCCAGAATGTTCTGTTGATTGTGGTAATGAGGTTGAAGTCTCTGGAGCGTGTGGTGCAGAGGGATTGGGATTTCGTTAGATGTAGCATTTCTAACAGGGCTGGGTCAGACATGGCTTTGTAAGTCAAGCAGAGATTGCCTCTTAGTAAATGATATGAGACAGAGAATAGCTGGAGTTTTTGAGTCTGTCCATGTAGGACATGCGTTTAAGGCCTAGGATCCTCTTCATGAGGTACTTTTATGGCCTCTCCAGCTGTTGCAGATGTCTAGTGAGATACATGCCAAATGGGGCATTATACTCGATGATTGGTCGAATGAGAGAAGAGTATAGAGAAATAATGAACTCTTTCTTCCCAGATGCAAAACCCTTGATAATGAGTTGTGCCACATAGAAGGAATTTCTGATCACAGTGGCAATGTGGTGGTCGAAGGAGAGGTTGCTATAAATCTGTGTCCCCAGATCTTTTATAATGCCTTTATTGTTCAGTGGGCTCCCATCGATGTGGTAATTAGTGGAAACTGAGTTTTTTCCCAAAGGGGATGACAATACATTTTTTGGCATTAAGCTTAAGGCTATGGTTTCAACACCAGTCATTGGTCTCAGTGAGGCCATTCTGTAGGCTGTCTGCATCACTTGGGGAATTAATAATGGTTCCCAGCTTGCAGTTGCCATGTTGGCCTGGACGTCTGAGAAGTAGATGCCAAACAGGCGAGGACCCAGGACCGATCCTTATGGGACTCCGCTCATGACTCGTCAGCAGTCTGACTTCGAGTCCACCACTTTCATATTGTGGGTTCTATCTGTGAGCAAGTTTGCAACCCACCTAATGATATAGGGTTGATGCCTAGTTTGTTGAATTTATCAATATTTCCTGAGTGAGGAATGGTATCAAAGGCCTTGACCAGATCGTGGTAAGCTGTATGAACTGCCTTACCTTCATCCACCGCTCTGGTGACTGACTCAAAGAAGTCAACCAGGTTGAGCAGTCATGATCTACCTTTCACAAAACCAAATTGTGTGGGATCTAGAGTTTGGAGATTCCCCTATATCCTTGTTAATTAGGTCCATGATGATGTGCTCCATAGCTATACATATCAGACTTGTCAGGCTAATGGGCTGATAATTTCCAGGGTCTGTAGTCGCTCCTCCTTTATGGAGAGGGATGACAGCGGCAGTGTGTTATTCATTAGGGACAAAGCCTGAGGTGAGGCTGTGAGTGAACAGAGCACACAGATGTGGTGCCAGTTCACTTTGTAATTCATGTAGAACACAGCCAGGGACATTGTCATGTCTCATGGAAGCTGTATTCTTGGCCATAGATGATGGAGCTTTAACCTGTGCTACAGTAATTCTGGGTGCCTGGCATTCTTCTGGTATTGAGATTGGTCCTTTGTGGGGGAGAGAGGGGGGTAAAGTTGGCACTGAATCTGTCAGCTAGTATTTTAGAAAAATTGGGTATTGCCATGGAGATTCTTCATATAACTATAGAAGGCGTTGTGGTTGTTTTTAGTGTCTGCCGCAATTCTGCCTTCATAGCTGGCTTTGGAGGTTTAGATGATGGATCTCAACTTTTTGTTGAGGCTAATAAGGGAATTTTTTCAGTCTTGGGACTTCACCTTTTCCTGCAACAGTTTCTTCCTTCTGTTGTAGAGTTTATTAATGGCAGGAGACCACCAGACTGTCTTTCTTTTTTGGAGGAGACGTCTTGGTTCTGTTCAGTATGGCTAGTTCCATGCATTTATGTACATGTTCGTACAGTGCATTAGTGTATGATTTAGCAGTCATACATCTATTTTCCATTGGCATGGGTGCCATGATATTAGCCAACTCTGTTTTTAGGAGTCCAAAGTCAACTTTGGAGAAGTTTTTCATGGTGGATACCTTTGCGGGGGGGGGGGGGTGGATGAGATGTGGATTTCCATGGTAATTAGTTTGTGGTCAGATCTAACCAGGGAAGAATTGACTATTGGTGTAGAACAACGGTTGCCTATGTTAGTAATAACCCGGTCAAGGGGGTAAGAATAAGCTGGTCCAGGTCATTGGAACTGATTAATTCCAGAAAGCGTTGGGCCAGTGCATTGGTGCATGAGTAGTTTTTCCAGCTGATGGAGGGGTAGTTAAAGTCACCAAGTATGAGAGTGTTGGGTTGGATCTTAATAGCTTCCAAGGTGCTTAGGAATGTGGAATGCGAGTCTTGGGAAATTTTGGGGACTTATAGCAGGCTATGACCTGAATCGCTGTCTTACCCAATGTTAGTTGTACCTGGAGATCTCAGATGCATTATGTTGGGCTACTAGACTAGAGGTGTGCATATCCTTTATGAATATGGAGACACCACCACCTTTGGAGCTTCGGTCCATGTTCTGGAGCTGAAAGCTGTGGAATAAGTTATAGCCTGGTAGCACAGGGGTGCTTTCTGCTACTTTAAACCAGGTCTCCGTTACAGCACAAATGTAGATGTTCTCCATTTTGAGGAGTGCTTCGAGTGAGTGCATCTTGAGATTTATACTTCTAGCATTGAGCACCATGACCCACAGTTTGCATTTATTTATAGCTGTTATGGTGATAATTTGGTCTTTGGAAGACCACCTAAGAAAAGGCATTATAGGGGTGGCAAAAGCTTTAGCCAGTACCTGGAAACCCAGGGGTAACAGATGCAGGCCATCTCTGGCAAAGTATCAAGGTCTGTCAAACATGTCAACTCAAACAGACAAGTACTGGATCCCCTTAGAATGACACCAGAAACTTAGCCAATTGTTGAAGTCAATAATTTTCTGTTTGTACTGTGATATCATTCTGGGAGATGGTAGGATGCTGCTCAGGGCTAGGGTCATACCTGCCTGGGTCACATAATCTGAGAGCTCCACCCTGTCTCTTTTCATGTAGTCCATGGAGGTGCATCTCAGGTCATTCACACCCACATGGACAATGACAGAGTCATACTTGTACTTGTTGTAGAGTGACATGAGTGCATGTACTATGTGTTGGATTCTGGCACTTGATAGATAGTTTGGCTGTTACTTTCTCCTTATTTAACCTAGTGATTGGGACATGAGTGTGCCTCACTATTGATTCACCTATGATTATTGTATTGGGCAAGCTGTTTTGCCTTAGGGGCTTAGGTTGAGGGGCACACTGTGTAGGTGAGCTATCTGTCTTATGGTTTGTGCTGTGTTGTGGTGGTCAAGTGTGTTTCTGCCTTGGAGGTCTCTGCTGTTTGGATAGATTTCTATTGACAGCCTCTGCAGAGGTGGGTGTATCGTTTGTGTTTTTATGTGAGGGCTACAGTGGTCAGTGTTCTGGAGGGCTAAATGTTCCATGTGATGTGGCGCAGGTGTTGACCTTCTCCTCTTGACCAGCTATTCTGGTCTTGGCTGGAGAGTTCATGGCTTCCAATTTGGACATATAAATACATCTCTCACAAGTCTGAGTTTTGGGAGGTAAGAGGAGAGGATTGTCTGTGTACATGAGGAAGTTGCTACACTGCCTCAGAATGCCCAAGTTCACCAGGTTAATAGGAGAAAGCACAGGAAACTGACCTTTAAACATGCCAGGAGGAATGGTCATCATTACTAAGTACTGGAGGTGTTTCCTTATAGGACATCTAGTGCTGATAGCAGTTATGTGTGCTACAATAATTGCTACAAAAGCCTGATGAAGTGCTAGGCAAATAAGCTAATTAAAGTGCAAGAGAGAAGAGAAAGTTGAAAGGGATAGAAAAACCTGCCCAAATGGCCAATAAACAACACTTTCAGAGCCAGACATCACTCCTCTTATGGTAGATAGGCTACCTAGTCCTTACCACTCCCACTGATAAACTGGAAAGCTTCCCTCTAACACAGAAAGGTCTGGGGAGCTCAGAAACTTACAAAACAGTCCTGGAAACAGCATATCTGTATATGGACTACTCTAGTAACAGGAAAGATGTAAAATAAACTTATAACTTTTTTTCAGAAAAAATAACAGTTAACATAGCTGGAATACCTCAAAAATGGTTTAAAACCATGCAGCTGAAGCTCTGGATACTGCAGACCTGTATCCAGACTATGCTACTCAATTTTAAGGTTAAGAACTCAGTAAGAAAAAACTCACAATGAAGCACAGATTAATCACTTCTAGTCAAAAGAATAGTACTTGCAGTATGAAAAAATATAGTTAAACAGCAACAAAATGCAGTAAAATGCAGTTAAACAGTAATGAATGCAGTAGAGAGCAATGAAATATAATCAGTAGATTGCTTTGAAACAATAGCTCACAAATCACAACAGTATTAGACATCACTACTAAAGCGATTCAGTAGAATACTGTCATCAGTATAGTGAGGCTACAAAGAAGCAGTAATAATAAGTAGAAAGTGGTACAGTTTTTTTTTTTTTCTAGTAGAAAGTGAAGAGACAGAAGATAATGAGATAATTCAAGGTTCAGAAACAAAAGGGGTGGGCCTTTGCTAAATTCTCACTACAAACAGTAGAATGAGTTGATGTAATGTGATTGGGCGAAGTGTCCAGTATCAACTTTATACCAGAGATAGGCAACTCAAAGCCACCACGACTTAAGACCACTACAACAACTGGGTGGGCGGGAAAAAACATTTGTACAGATTACAGAGATATGTATCAAAACAGAAGTGCCGAAGATAATTGAAACTAAACACTTATATTTTTCCAGTATCACAGGAGGGCAGTAGGCCAGTCACTCTGCATCTCTGAACAGCCTGAGCAAACAAGTATGTGCCCTTAATGATCACCAGCAACCTTTATTTCAGTATGCCAAAAACATGTTTGTACTGTACTTTGTACCGAGTACACTTTTCTACAATGTGTTATTACTGCAGTCATTGCTTTAAATTTAGCCCTGGTAGTCATTGTGGTTGTCCGTGCAATTTCACAGAATAAGTTTGACTGTAGGTAAACTTGTCTATATATCTGAATGTGTTCATGTTGCTTTACATGGTGTCCTGTCCATCAACACTGTTGAAAATGTGTCTCTTGAAAAGGTGTAGTCATCCTGTTATTTCAGTGGTAAACAATACATTACTAAAATGGTATTATTTGTTTTGGACCAAACATCGGTTTGTGTCTGAATGTGATATGTTACAGCCACATAATTTTGAATTTTTAATAATTGAAATATGTGCCTCCAGTGCTTAATGTTGAAAAATATGTGTATATAAGCACAAATTTACTTAGATGATATTTATGTGTTGTATCTCACTGTTTTATGTCAGATAGGACTATGGCACCCAAGCGCAGAAATCCACGTAAACCCTTTTCAGTGACTGTGAAAATGATGTAATAGTACAGGCATTCGGGCTCCATGGCACCTTTCTGCTTAAGAGAGGATGTGGGATATGGCTGCCAGAATGCAGATTTGGAACCAGTCACTGAATGATGTCAATGCAGTAGGGGTGTTGCACCAGGACTTATGATAAGGTGCGTCATAGGGACACTCATATGATTTCATCACCCGGGAAGATAGAAACTGCAGTTGTACATGAACAGCTGGCTATGGAAGGGGTGGCTGCTACTGACCCACCTCTGACACTAAATGAAGATTACCTGTCCACTGTCAGAGATCGAGAGAGCTCAGTGGAAACTGAACACCAACATGTGATTGATGTTGGTACTGATGTGTCTGGGAGGACAAGTATGTTCCAGAAGGAGATTCCAGGTAAGCTTACACATGGCAGGTTCTAAGATTAGCTTGTTTAGTAAAATATAGAAAAATGTAACTAATACTTCCTGTGGATATTTTTTAATGAACCTATTGATAAATTAATAGACTTAAAGACACACTTGTCCATTACACATGGGCTGTGGGTGGATATGTCAGCCCAGTTTCAGTTAAAACTATTCTTAATGGCCATATAGGAAAAACTGTGTATTCACTGTCTGCCTGACTTATTGTAATTATAATGTTAGTTTGCATCCTTACTTTGCTTCATTTTTTCCAGGCTCATCCTCCCTGGCAAGTGTGGAGTCATCTACACATGATAAGCAAAAATTTTTTCTTTGATTATTGATGACAATTTGTTACATCTATGCATTTATCTGTATGTGTGAGGTGGATGTAATGAGTGTCTATATTTCCATACCATACATACTTCTCAACCATACAAAATTCCTTGGTATTTACTGGTTCTGGGGAATAAATGTTGGGGTGCCATGAATTCCAGAGTGGCCCCCTTCATTTCCGAATTTCCCGGTCTTTTTTTTTTTTTGTAATACCCCTTTAAATTTTTGGCTGGTGTCACCACCCATCACCAGCCTATAGGGGTGTATGTGATGACAGCAGCTACTACCCGTTGTTGGACTCGTAAGGAAGTGGGGAAATGGTTGGCGGCATAATTTAAATTTTGGAGAGCAAGTCCTCCAGCAGGTAAGAGAAAAAACAACTCTTTATTATTTGTTGTGGCCACTGGCCCAGTGTGCAACAGTGCAAGTTCAGTGTCATCCAAGAACACTGTGCATTTATGGCTTTTAGTATAGTGTGTCTATCTGCTGGTAGGGCAAGAATACTGAGCGCAAGCATGTGTGTGTAGGTTTGTTGAACATTGTTCTTGTGCATTTTAACTGTCTTTTTGCTGCATTTAAGTCCAGTGGCATTCAGTTTATCATTCAACCATTTTAGTGTGTGTGTAAGTTAAGTTTATTCATTCATGTGCTTTGCTGCTTTTAAGTCTGGCATTCACTGAGTTTTAGTTAGAGTGTGTGTAATGTGAAAGTAAGTTAAATGTACTGTACTATGCATGGCTCTTTGCTGCAAGTCCAGCATTCAGTTTATCATTCAACCATTGCACTGCAGTGTGTGTAAGTTAGAGCTTGTGCATTTAAACTTTATCTCATTCTAAATTTAACTGATTTTTATCAGACCATGTGTAAGTTGGCTCGCTGTAACTGCAAGTAAGTCTTGTTCATCATTGTAACTTCAAGTCCAGCAGGCATTTTATTACTACTTTGTTTTCAAGTCTCGTTCTAACTTTAACTGATGTTTTGCAAGGAATTAGAGTGTGTGCTGCAGCCTGCAAGTCTCGTTCTTGTGCATTTTAACTTCAAGTCTGGCATTCAGTTTATCAGTGGCTCATTCTTGTGCATTTTTTTACTTTTGCTGCATTTAAGTTCAATGGCTCATTTTTGTGCATTTACGTCTTGTGTGTGTATGTGTTAACTGATTTTAATTAGATTCATAGGTTCATAGGTAGATACTAGGCTATCTGCCCTAGGGCATTTATAAGCCTAGCCAGAGTGTATTTGGCTTCCGCCTCCCTATTAGATTAGCCTACTGTGCTTCTGCAAAGTAGGTCACAGAAGGTACCCTTTTAAGATTAGTTTACTGTGCCTCTGTCTAGCAGGGACACGGAAGAGATCCCAGGGGTGAATTTGCGATTTCCCATCCACGCGTCCAGATTTCGCTTGAAGAGGATCAGCGAGGGGCTATGTCTAACATGAACTGGGATTCTATTCCAGAGTGAGGGGAGCCTCTGGGTAATGAATCTGTCCCTCCAGCATGTCCTATTTATTTTTGTGCTGAGGTTTAGGTCCCTGGAGCATGTAGCTCTAAGGGACTTGGATTTTTTGAGGTGGAGCATGTCCATTAATTCTGGGTTTAACATGGCTTTGTACGTCAGGCATAGATCACCTCTGAGTAGGCGGTAAGCAACTGAGTAGAGCTGGAGTTTCTTTAATCGAGCTGCATAGGACATCTGTTTGTAGCCCATAATCCTCTCGGTGAGGTACTTTTGGGGTCTCTCCAGTTGCTGCAGGTGTCGGGTAAGGTACATCCCAAAAGGGGCATTGTATTCAATTATGGGCCTGATGAGTGACGAGTAGAGGGCACAATGACCTCTCTTGATCTAGATGCGAACCCTTTCGTGATAAGGTGGGCTATATAGAAGGTCTTTCTAACCACTTTGGCAATGTGATTATCAAAGAAGAGATTACTATCTACGTTGGTCCCCAAATCTCTAATTACTTCTTCCAGATTAATGGATTACCACCTATGTGGTAATTTGTGGGCACCTTGTTTTTCCCAAAGGGGATGACTATGCACTTTTTAGCATTTAGCTTGAGGCCGTGGCTCTGGCACCAAGCATCCATCTCTGTGAGACCCTTTTGGAGGATGCTTGTGTCAGCTGGAGATTCAATTATGGCCCCCAGTTTGCAGTCATCTGCGAACTTTGTCAGCCATAATCCCCCTGTGTTAGCCTGAACCTCAGAGAAGTATATACCAAACAAGAGAGGTCCAAGAACTAAGCCCTGTGGGATGCCACTTGTAACTGGTTTGGATTCGGACAGGGCACCTGCGATTCTGACCATGTGGGTTCTATCTCTGAGCCAGTTTGCAACCCATCTTGTGATATAGGGGTTGATATTTAAGCTGGTAAGCTTATTTATGATGCCCGAGGGGTATTGTGTCGAAGGCTTTTGCGAGGTCCAGGTAGGCTGTGTGGACTACCTTGCCCTCATCTATGGCTTTGGTAACTGTTTCAAAGAAATCAACTAGGTTTAAGAGGCAAGATCTGCCCTTAACAAAGCCGAATTGGGTAGGGTCCAGTGTCTGGAGACTCCCAATGTCTTTGTTTATGAGTTCCATGATAATACGCTCCATAGCTTTACAGACCAGACTAGTCAGGCTTATGGGGCGATAGTTTCCGGGGTCCGTTGTGGCACCACCTTTGTGGAGTGGGACCACATAGATCTCAACCAATCGAGGACAAATTTGAACAGAATCAGGGACGGACAAATCCAATAATAATCAGGAACAATCAGGGACACTTTGAAAATATTAGCACTATTTAGCTTGAAAGTTTGACAGAATAAGTGAATGTGAATTCATATACATTTTCTGAAATAAAAGAAGTTTATAACTCTAATTACTATCATTATTTTTTAAGTTCAGTTCACCACCTTTTCTCCAACAGTCATCAGTTTTAAAAGGGATTAAGAGGGAAACACCTAAAACTTGAGTTAAAATCAGGGACAGTTGAGAGGTGTGTGTGTGTGTGTGTGTGTGTGTGTGTGTGTGTGTGTGTGTGTGTGTGTGTGTGTGTGTGTGTGTGTGTGTATGTGTGTAAAATTCCCCAGATAGGTACAGGTGTGTGTGTGTGCCCCAGATAGGTACAGTTGTGTGTGTATGCCTCAGTTCGGTATAGTTGTGTGTGTATGCCTCAGATAGGTACAGGTGTGTGTGTGTGTGTGTGTGTGTGTGTGTGTGTGTGTGTGTGTGTTTGTGTGAGTGTGTATGCCCCAGATAGGTACAGGTGTGTGTTTGTGCCCCAGATAGCTACAGGTGTGTGTGTGTGTGTGTGTGTGTGTGTGTGTGTGTGTGTGTGTGTGTGTGTGTGTGTGTGTGTGTGTGCCCCAGATAGCTACAGGTTTGTGTGTGTGCCCCAGATAGCTACAGGTGTGTGTGTGTGTGTGTGTTTGTTTGTGTGTGCCCCAGATAGCTACAGGTGTGTGTGTGCCCCAGATAGCTACAGGTGTGTGTGTGTGTGTGTGTGTGTGTGTGTGTGTGTGTGTGTGTGTGTGTGTGTGTGTGTGTGTGTGTGCATTTGTGTGCCCCAGATAGCTACAAGTGTGTATGTGTTTGTGTGTGCCCCAGATAGCTACAGGTGTGTGTGTGCCCCAGATAGCTACAGTTGTGTGTGTGTGTGTTTGTGTGTGCCCCAGATAGCTACAGGTGTGTGTGTGCCCCAGATAGCTACAGGTGTGTGTGTGTGTGTGTGTGTGTGTGTGTGTGTGTGTGTGTGTGTGTGTGTGTGTGTGTGTGTGTGTGTGTGTGTGTGCCCCAGATAACTACAAGTGTGCATATGTGTTTGTGTGTGTGTGTGCCCCAGATAGCTACAGGTGTGTGTGTGTGTGTGTGTGTGTGTGTGTGTGTGTGTGTGTGTGTGTGTGTGTGTGTGTGTGTGTGTGTGTGTGTGTGTGTGTGTGTATGCCCCAGATAGCTGCAGGTGTTTGTGTGTGTGTGTGTGTGTGTGCCCAAGATAGCTGCAGGTGTGTGTGTGTACCCCAGATAGCTACATGTGTGTGTGTGTGTGTGTGTGTGTGTGTGTGTGTGTGTGTGTGTGTGTGTGTGTGTGTGTGTGTGTGTGTGTGTGTGTGTAAACTTCCCCAGATAGGTATACCTGGTGGTTAAGGTTACTCAGGCTCAAACCCTCTACCATTATGTACAAGGGGTATGAGCCTGAGTTTTCTATCCATACCATCACTTCTAATTGAAGGAGGTATAGCTCTAAACTGTACAGAATTTCATAGAATGTCTGTAATGTTTGTCTCATAATTTTGGTGTGTTCTTCTTAAAATTTGGATGGTGCAGTGCCAGTGGTAGTGTTGTCTCATGGCTAGAGGTTCTCTGGTTCAATTCCTTTCTGAAGTGCCTTCTTTGCAGAGTCTGCATGTCCTCCTTGTGTTAGTGTTGGTTTTTTGTGGGTGCTCAGGTTTCCTCCCATGATACAAAGACATGCGTCTGGAGCATTTCTCCCTGGGCCTTTCTGCTAAAAATTTGATTTGTTCCAAGTCTGACTTTCCCAGTAAACAAATGTTAAATAAAATGTATGGAGAACTGAATTTACTAAATAATGATAGCCATTTAAGTTTCAGTTTTCCTATTTTCAAGAAACTCATGGTAACACAACATTTTATTCTAGCAACTTTCTAAGATTATACAAGCAATTTTTGAAATGTGTCCCCAGTTTTGAGCCTTTGTCACCTCCCCATAAGTTTTGTTTTTTTCCTGATTTCTTGTGCTGCACAGTTCTTCAGGGAAAGAGAAGTTTATTGCTGCTTATGCAAAGTCTACTTTCATTGTTAGTAGCACAGCAGGTAGTATACTCACTCTTACTGCAGAAGGCTGTGGGTTCTACTCCCACAGTATGTAGATGGATTGCTGATACTGTACTGTGTTGTGCTTTTAAAGGGGTCGATGCTGCAGTCCTGAGAATGTTCACCTTTGGTGGAGATACTTAGTAACTATGCACCTGTTATCAGTTTGCCATCCATTCCCTATTGGAATACTACTAGCTTATCTTTTTTTAATGTAACATGGGTCATTTATTCTTCAAGGGCATCAGGCACACTTATAGATGAAACAGTGGCATATAAAGTTGTTTGCTAGCAGCATCTTCATTAGTTACAGATCTCTTTAATGTGGAATTATTTAGATTACATTTACTTCTGCAGAGAATGTGCATATTTACTGATACTGGTGGATTGTAGAAGTCTGAGTAGACTTTTATGATGGGAATGTTCTGAATTGGACAGTTTTGTCATTATTAGTCCATGCATTTTGTTTCATTGCTTACTGGAAAAATGTTCAAAACAATAAATTTAAAATGCGCTCTAACAAGTGTGCTGTATTATACAAAGAATATAATTTAATATAGTCAGGAAGCTGCATCAAAGAACACGTGTATGTTTCCTGTGCAAGTGTCCTATGATTTGAAAACAGCCCAAAGGTAATCTTAATCTACCACTGGCCAGATGCATTTTGCTTGGATCTGGGTTTCAATGTTGTTTCAATGAATGTGTGAGTTTCAAGGGCAGAGAAGTTTTAATTTAATGCTGTCTATTTTCATTGTGAGACTGTATTGCTATGTTTAGCATATGTTTATTAGTGTTTGTGCTATAAAATGTAAAATAAAATCCAAATAATCATTGTAGAAGTAAAGCAGTATGCACATTACAGTGCTTATGGTAAATGGGGTGAAACAGCCAAGTAATGGGACATTGGAATGGCTGCAGGGAGACTCTGGGGCCATATTTTGGTTGTATGTTCTTCAGTTTGCGTTTGAAAGTTGGCATCCCACAATTCCATTAGAGTGGGTGGGGTAAAATAATGATGTATGCAAATGATATGTTAATCAGCGTACAGATTTGTACCTATTTTTCATCAGCCTTTGTTCAGATTTTTGAGGTTTCCAGGTTGAGAGGTATGGTATCATATAGTGTGACCAGTGGTAGCTTGTTATATAAATTGTTCTAACTATTTAGTGTAGAATGAATTTTGTTCCTGTGTTTGTTGATTATTATCACAGGTGATCGTGAAAGTGGAAGTGTATGACTCCTATCACCTGATGTCAGAGTATTAGTAGACTCTGATTATGATGGTGGCCAAACAGAGGCACAGTCTTGGGGCGGTGCAGAGGATGAATCTGATACTGAGGTTGATATTCAGCCATCCCCTGTATTTCCCTCAGACACAATCAGTAGGCCTACAATTACTTATTCCACTGAGCCCTAAGGTTTTGGATAGGTGGAGGGTGACAAACTTGATCAGAGTAGTGTGGTTACTGCTTCAGTGCCAGTTGACTCTGTCCATAGCTAAAGTGTGGGTGAGGTGCCACACAGGAGGGTTGTTAGGGGTGCTCAGAAGAGGCCTGTTTTTTTACCCTCCAACTGATCCTGGTGTCATTACATGCCACTTGATATATGTTTACGGCCATTTTTGAGGTGCAGGCATGTTCCTCTAGGGCCTCTGAGGACATGCTTAGGGTTGTAGATGTGGCACAGACTGACATTCATGACTGCCTCCACTGTGTGACCAATTCAATGGATTGGATGAATGACACAATGGAAAGGGCAGTGTTGGTGATTGAACATCTGCTGTGGGTGGCAGCAGCCATGTGGATGTAGGTCAGCATCATCATCTGATGTTAAATAATGTGGCCATGCCCGATCATGCTCTGGTAGTGGCATTACTTCTACTACTCTATCAGTGATTGATGTGTCCACACCCAAACATGATAGGTCATCAGGTTATGGTCCTGGGCATATTGTTAAGGAGAGCCCATCCAGCAGTCATCAGTCATGTTCCTGCAGTACCAGACCATTTGACCATGGGAATGGACATGCCAGTGCAACTCTTGGAAAAGCCAGTTCTTGCAGTCATGGGTAATGACGATGAACTGTTACTTCTACCTTGCACAGCTCTCACCTGTTTGACATGCCAGGATGCAGAACCTGGCTGTGTTCTTGCAGACCCTCACAGACATGCTTCACCTTGATTGCCCATACAGACATAGACACATAACAGATACATGGGTCATTTTCTAGGCTTATAGCTTATTCTGTACAGTGGCCATTTGTCAATTTATCTAAATGTCTTCCTGCCTGTCTTTCTTATTCACAAACGCACTACCTATTGTGTCAGCCCTGGCATCCTGCCCACCCCCCAAACATCACCCTGTGTAAATAATGATGATACTGTGCCATATCATTGATTATATCTCTAGGATTCATGGATACATAAGTCTTTTGTCTGATGTCCAGGGTGACTGAGTGCTTAGTTTATGTGTGTTTGTGATGCTCTTTTGAAAATTATACTGCTTTCTTACAGGTTTTTGTATTGTGTGTATCTTTGATGAATGAGGTCTGTTAGTTGATAGAGAACACATCTATTAACATAAGTCAGCGCCGTCACATATTCATGCCATTGCTGTAAAATTCACACCCCTTCTACTTAGGTATAGTAGCAAGTAACAGCATGCAAGGTTCTGCCATTCATTTGTGTTCTTAGCCATTTATTTTCCTATTCCAGATTCAACACTTACCTTGATAGTCCAGCAGTTACAAGTGCTTTAATTTAGGACTGACTCTGTGTAATGCTAGTAGTATACATCCATTACATTGGTAAGTAAAGGTTGTGAGTGTATTTTCACCAACAATACAAGAAACCCATACACAATAATATGGTTAAGGAACAACAAACCACTCTCGATTATATATTGGGACTTACAGATATCAGAATAATGAGGCCGGACAAAGGCAGTGGGGTGGTCATAACAGACAAGGGGGACTATATTTCCTATATGACTACAATGTTAGTTGGTGATTCATATTCTGAGGTGAGTTTGAATGAAATTAACATTGCCCACCAAAGAATTGATAATTTTTTAGAAGACATGTTAATGCAAGGTGAGATCTCGGAGGATGAATATGATTTTTTGAGAAATGATTATCCTGTAATCAGTGGAGTTTTTGGTATACCCAAGATTCATAAAGGTCTGAATAATTTACAATTCAGACCAATAGTTGATGGTAAGAGAAGCAAGACTTGCTTCATTAGTCAATATTTAGACCATCATTTTAAAAAGGGCTTAACCAAATTTCCCTACATAACCAAGGATTCTTGGGATTTTTTGAAAAGGTTGAATGTATTTAAAATGGATGATGGTTACATTTTTGTCACTGTGGATGTGTGTAATCTTTTTACATGCATTCCACATGACATAGGTTTAATATGGTTAGAGGAACAACTTTTTGAATCCAAAATATATGATCAAACTAAAATTAATACTTTGATTAATCTTATGGACATTGTGTTACACAACAATTTTATAAATTTTGAAGGAAATTATTATCAACAGATTGATGGAGTAGCCATGGGGGCAGCTTGTGCCCCCATGTATGCAAACCTCATAATGACCTACTGGGAACATAATTTTGTTTTCAAAAGTGCATTTCAAAAACATATCAAAATGTATTCAAGATACCTAGACGATATTTTTATCATCTGGGATCAAGATGAAAGGGCATTACATACCTTTTTAGAATACATAAACAACAATGTCCGATTTTTGAAATTTACACATAATATTAGTTATGATGAAATCACCTTTTTGGATGTCAAATTAACATATAATAAAAACAATGGTTGTTTGCAATCTAATATTTTTAGAAAACCAACGTTTTCAAATTCCTACCTCCACTATGACAGCTGGCACCCAGACCATCAGAAAAAGGCTGTTGTTAAGGGCCAGATGGTCAGGGCGGCCAGGATGGTCAGTGACGAGGGGGAATTTATTAAAGAATTGGAATTCATGGCAACTATGTTCATCAATAGGGGTTACCCTAAAACCTTTTGTGAGAAAATATTAGAGGAAGTTAAAAATAAGAGACTTACAGGATTTTATGAGGCTATATTATGTCATGGTTACAGAAGTGAAAAAATAAACAACAACATTGTAGATACCCATCAGTTACCCTTGTACATTTCTGTATTCGACGACTCTTATGAAGTCATTAGGAATATAATTAAAAGAAATTGGGGGATTTTGACTAATGATAACAGTATGGCACACATGTTTCAAGGTCAACTTAAGTTTGTTTATAAAAAAGATTTGTCTCTTAAGGAATTTTTTGAGAACAAGATGGAATCACAAAGGCATAAAACAAACAGGTCAGTTGGTAATTTCAAATGTGGGAGATGTACAGTTTGTACACATATAAAATGTACAAGTGGTAGACTTATGGTAAACTTCCACAGTATCAACATAGGAGGGCACTTTAATTGTTATACCTCAAATGTCACATACGTTGCACTTTGCCAGGATTGTAAGGCATTTTATATAGGTAAAACTAGCAGACGTTTTAGGAATAGAATTAAAGAACATCTGCTAGATATTCAACATATGAGAACTACGAATGCCCTTGCTAGACACATACAATCAAACACAAACCACACTTTTAAATTTTGTGTCATTCAACACATTGAATATGATGCACGTGGTAAACATACTAAATATGATTTAGATGTTAATGAATTAAAGTGGCAAATATTATTGAATGCATACAACTGGCCTGGCCTGAATGATTATTGTAGTATAAAACCTATATTAAATAACAATCATATTAAGGGTAGACCATGATTTAGTATCAAGACATTAATAACCATATATCTTGTACATAGATGTACACGTGTTTAAAACGATATTTTGTTAAAATGTTACAGTTTTATATTACATATATTAATACTTTATATATGTGTGTATATATACATATATACATATATTTTTTATGTGAATGTATATATTAATATTTGAAATTCATTGGAATAGTGTTATTAATTAATATAATGAGATAAGTTAACGTGAAATATTTATTCATATCATAAGATTATAATTTTAATTATTTACACAACTTTATTAATTTTAAGCATGCATATTTGTTGTGAATTTTATTATACATATGTACATATATATATATTTTTTTTTTTTTAACTTATTTTAACGTAACATCAGCACAGGACTCATCAAATGTAACATTATTGTTTAATTAATTAATCAATAGTTAATTGGGGTGTGACTTGTGTATTTAAAATCAAGGCAACAACTGCAATGTGTATTCTGAAGAAGTTCGTCATATCGGACGAAACCCGGGTTAATTCGTTTTTTGTGCTGCTGTTGTGTGTGTTTTTTGAAGAATAAACTATCCATTATTGTTGTGAATAATTCATATTCTACAGCGTGGATTTTTGTCAGTGAGTTTGCTGTGGTAATACTGGATTCCCAGGGTGCTTGAACTCCTTGGACCTTAAAGTTTCAGTTTATATTGTTCCTTTGGGCATCAAAGGTTGTGAGTGTTGCCTGGCATCAATTTTACTGTATGTATGTCCATAGGTTGAAAGGTGTATACCCCTTAGGTGCTGAGTATGTATGCCACCTACTGCCTCTTGGCTAGGGTGAGGGCATATTGCTCACGCCTATGCCTACCAACACCCACAGCAGATGGCATCTCCCAGTCCGACTCCTCACCTGCATGTGGCTGTGATGACCTTGCCAGTGGGGGTGGGGTATTTCCCTCCTTCCCCTTGGTGTTCTTGTTGAAGCTGTTTTCTTAGGATAATACTGTTAAGGATAGCACAGACAGAGAAAATTTCAGTACAAGTATGGGAATTGTACTGCAGGGCTCCTCCTGATGTATCTAGGCACTGGAACTGTGAATTCAGCAGCCCAATCACATGGTCTATGATATTTTATTTTTTTGAACATGTGCCTCATTATAGCCTTCTTCAGTGGAGTGCGTGTGTATGTATTTCTGATGGACGTCATCAACCACAGCTCAAGTGCATACCCTGTTTCGCCCAGTAAATGATCATGTGGAATATCCCAATAGAAAACCTCTGATAGAGCTAAGAGTTGTGCCAGATATGGAAGTCATAGTAACTGCCGGAGTTGCCAACACACACAGGATAATTCCCTTAGTGTTATACATGACCTGGCAGTTAATGGAGTGAAAGCCCTTTCATTTTCTGTAGACCCTTCCCTGTTCCCTGGGTGGTGTTTTGATTTCAATGTGAGTGCAGTCTATTGCACCCAGGACTTCAGGGAAGTGGGCTACAGGGTAGAAATTCTGCATAGTTGTAGCTCTCTAGTTTTTTTTGTGTAGAGTAGTTTCTATCGCTGTATTCTGATTTCGGAATTTGAGGCCAAAAGCTGCACTGAGTGTACATGATTACTTTATACTTATTTGAATAGCTCCTCCATTTTGGATTAGTTGATGAGCATACAATTCAGCTGCCTATGCTGTAATGAGCATGCCATGATCTTTACCTTGTTTGTGCATGTAGAGCTGATTACTGAATAGAAATTGCTGCATTGCCATGTGCAAATTGCCCCACGATGGGCACATGGTTTTAGCGAGCCATGTAGACTTTACTGAATCTGCACCATTGAGATTGTCTGATACATGTCTTACTATAGACATCAGTTCATCACAATCTGAACATTAATTCATCAACACTTGCATTTATGCGATTTACAATGTGTGTGTGTGTGTGTGTGTGTGTGTGTGTGTGTGTGTGTGTGTGTGTCTGTATGTGTGTGTGTGTGTGTGTGTGTGTGTGTGTGTGTGTGTGTGTGTGTTTGTATGTGTGCGTGTGTGTGCGTGTGTGTGCGTGTGTGTGTGTGTATGTGTATGTGTGTGAGACTGAGTGCATTATGTACGCAACTTACTGGGAAACAGGTACATGTCTGTCTCAGTTCTGCAACATGCATTCATGATAACTTATTGCATAATGGTTAAGAAGCTATCTTTTAAAGTATTTGTGCATATTGCCTGCACAAAAGCAAATCCAAAGTCCACATTTTGCACACTGGTCTCATAACGGTATATGTTACCTGCAACATAAAATGATTATGTCAACCTCTATAAAGAACTCTATGACAAGGCCAAAAAATCATACTTCATTGATGACGCCAGTGTTAACTATTGTGTTCTCCAGCTGGAATAAATAGTTAGGTAGCTGTGTCCTACTACCATCACTCAAGTCTTATGGAGAACAAAGTTTTACAGATGTACATGACTGTACAGCAAGTTCATACAGCCCTCCCAACATACACTGATGATGTCATCTGCTATAAAATGTTTTGAAGAGTATACAAACCAGACTAGTATTGTGGTGTTTGCATTAAGTACTGTGTCCTATATCCTGTGCAAGAAGTTATGGGTTCTAATCTTACTACAGTCAACCTGTGGGTGTGCATAGTCAGAAAAGTGTGAGTCTACATTCTACTGACATAAGTCAGTCTCACTAAGAAAGAGGTTTACAGTTGTACATGACTATACAGCAAGTTCCTACAGCCCTTCTTATGTCTCCTTCCCAACTTACACTGATGATGTCATCTGCTATAAAGTGTTTTGTGACAATGCAAAAGTCATTCTTGTGCCATGAAACTTGCATTGGGTACTGTGCTCTGTAGGTACTATAGATAGCTATGTATTCTTAATTATTTTATTTATTTTTGTTTGCATTTGTTTACCAGGAGGGTCCAGCTGGGTCAGAAGTGCCCATTTTCAGTGGAATCCCAGGGAGAGAATTGCCACATATAAGACTTTTCACATACAACACCAAATTTACATTAATACATTTAGTACATATTATTAGCAGCTTATACAATTGGTGAAAAACTGTACATAAGTAATCATTCTCAAATCAAAAATATTAATACAAGCAATACAGAGTATATACATGAGAACATTCCATATGACTTGTTTTCAGCTAGCAAAAATTATATAGGACACTTCATGCAGTGGATGCAAAGCAGATATAGGAATTAATTAGAGACTAGGTACTTAAACTTTTTACACATTTAGGAGGTGTAATAGCTGAGCGATAGAGTATATGAGTCCTGTTGCAGGAATCAGCAAAGTTGGTGGCTATTGTTGCAGATATAAGTGGTAGCATGATATTAAGGTAGGCTGTGAGAGTACCTGAATGTCTCACCTGATTCAATGGTAGGTCTATAATGGTTAGGAAGAGAAGGAAGTAGACAGGAGGGATCAATGGTAGGACAATGAGGGTTAGTAGAAGAGAGAAGTGGACAGGATGGAGAGGTGGAGTAAGTAAAAAGACAGGTAGATGTGAAAGGAAGATGCCAGAGTAGTACAGTGGGATGAAAATAGTTGTTCTATTCCATTTTATTCTAATGTAGGGGTACTAATCTCACTGTGGTTGACTTGTGTCTATTTTCAGTTTGCTCTCATTCTGGAGACCAATTTAGATCAGCATGTGAGACACTCCTACTAAAATATTCTTCTTACCAGACACTGATGAAGTCATCTGCTATAAAGTGTTGTCTGACAATATGAAAGTCAGTCTCATGCTGTGGCGCCTGTGTTAACTACTGCTGTATACATAGGTAGGGGTTTTAATCTCATGGAGGTCAACTTGTGTGTGTTCAGTTAGCTATCATTCTGGAGATCATTTTAGAACAGCATGTGAGACAATCCTATTAACATTTTCTTTTCACCAGACACTCATGATGTCATCTGCTATAAAGTGTTGTCTGACACTATAAAAGTTAGATTTGTGCTGTGATGCTTGCATTAGGTCTTCTGTAGATGGCTAGGTAGGGGTTCTAATCTCACTGCAGTTAATAGAGAGGGGTTCTAATTTCACTGCAGTCAGCTTGTGGTGGTGTTCAGTTTGTGCTCACTCTGGATACCATTTTAGAACAGCATGTAAGACAATCCTACTAACATCTTCTCCACACCAGACACTGATGGTGTCATCTGCTATAAAGTGTTGTCTGACAATATAGCAATCAAGTTTGTGCTGTGGCACTTGCATTAAGTACTGTGAACTGTAGCTAGTGTAAATAGCTAGGGAATGGTTCTAATCTCTCTCTGGTCAACTTGGGTGTTTAAATAGCTAAGTAATGGTTCTAATCTCTCTGTGCTCAGCTTGTGTGTGTAAATACCTAGGTAATGGTTCTAATCTTTCTGTAGTCATCTTGTTTATGTGTTTTCAGTTAGTTCTCAGTTTGTAAACAATTTTAGAGCATCATGTGAGACACTCCTACTAACACGTTCTTCTCACCAGACACTGATGATGTCATCTGCTATACAGTGCTGTCTGACAGAATGAAAGGCAAACTTGTGCTGTGGTGCTTCTGTTAAGTACTGTGTTGTGTAGATAATTAGGTAGGGTTTCTAATCTCACTGTAATCACCTAGTGTATGTATGATCATTCTACAACCAGTATGGAGACAATTTTAAAACCATATGTGAGACTACAGCTATGTCATGACTCCTGTCCACTTCTTATTATCAACATATACTGATGGTGTGATCCCCTCTAAAGTTCAGTCTGACAGTCTGACAGTATTACACTCAGATATCTGTGCTGGCACTAAGATTAACTACCCTGCTCTCTAGGTTGTGTAGCAAGATAGTTTTTGGTTCTACCACACCCATCTTACTTCCTATCTGAATATCTCTAGTAACTAGACTAACCATGCAATTCATACTACCAGTACTAGTATTAAATCTCTCCACTCCAACCTACACCACATCCACACCCACTAACATACCATTAAACAGTACCTTCCACACAACACATACTTTCACACATACACACAAACACATACATTTTACAATCTGCTCTACACTATTTAATGATAGCTCATTATTCTATATATACAAAACACCCACCACTCAGCCTCTCAAAAGACAAACACTACCTAGAGCAAATATAGACCTAGCACATGCTATAAAACTCAAACTATTCTACAGAAAATGTTTACTAATCTCAGGAGACATACACCCCAACCCAGGTCCATGGAACAACATTCTCTCACACAAACAGAAATCAGACCTACTTATTATTAACCTAAACTCAAGAAGCATATCTAACAAATTGCATGACCTACACACATTCATAGCCCACTACTCCCCAGATTTACTAACTATTACTGAAACCTGGCTAAAACCCTCCACCCAAAATGAAGAAATTCTCCCACCAGGCTATAACATCTTAAGACTAGACAGAGATGCTAGAAAGGGAGGCGGAGTTGCTATTCTATTTAAAAACACACTCAACCTCCAGCCTCTGCAAACCCCACTTTCCAAATTCCAAAATGCAGAAACATTAGGCTCAATTTTATCTCTAAAAAACAAAAAGAGAATTAACATCCTATGCAGTTATATCCCTCCAGGAAATAACTCTGCAATAATAGAGGAATTCGTACAATGGGCTACAACCAAACTGCCACAAGAAACTATCCTGTTAGGAGACCTAAATCTAGACTGGCTATCCTGCAATTCCAGCAATCCCACAAACCATATTAACTTATTTGGATTCTCTCAACTAATCCAATAACCCACCAGAGTGGACAAAAAATCCCAGAAACAGTCAATTATAGACCAGACATTAGCAAACTTTCCTAAGCAAAATTATCATGTGGGCTGCCTACCTGATGCACTCAGCGATCACTGCCCCACTTTCCTTCTTCGTAAAAAGGTAAGCATACCCAAATCCATACTGTATAAGGAAACTAGAGATGAGCACAAGGTAAATCCACAAATTCTTAACAGTATGTTACAACAATGTAATTGGCACCCATTACATACTCTAGCACTAGACCAGGCAGTTAAACTTTTCAATAGTACTTTTAAGAATGTTCTTAATACAGTAGCTTCCATTAGAAAACTTAGAACCAAAGTAAACTATGCTCCTTGGTTGACTAGGACCACAAAAGGCTTACTAAAAGCCAGAGATAATGCCTGGAAGATCTGGAAAAAGAACAACACTAGCTTAAATAGGCAGAACTATCAACAACTTCGTAATCAAGCCAAAAGACAAACAAAGCTAGATAAACAAAGCTACTTACTAAATCTCCAAAACAAACATTCCAAAACCCCCAAAGGTTCTGGCAGGCTATCAATTCCCTTCTGAAACCTGGCAAAACTACCACCCCAGCTCCCAATACAAACACTACTAATGTCAGCATAGCCTCTCAATTCAACCATCACTTCATAGACTCTATTCCATCACTATCTACCCAGCTATCTAGCAATAACTCTCTATCCACCCCCACTAAGGAACACAATAATATACCATCATTTACTCTCTCACCTGTACCAACCTCCATAATCAAAAAACGACTCTCAAAACTAAAACCTACCACTCTCGCAACTGATGGCTTACCCACTAATTTCCTAAAACTAGCAGCTGAGTCCCTAGCCTACCCTGTCTCAATTCTGATTAACCGCTCCACACAAGAAGCTTACATCCCTCAACTATGGAAAATATCACATATTATCCCCCTACACAAAGGTGGCAACTCCTATGAGCTATCAAACTACCGCCCCATTGCTATCCTATCCCCCCTGTCCAAACTCCTTGAAAAATGTATTCACACCCAAGTGATGCATTTCCTAACCTCACATAATCTCCTCTCCTCAACTCAGCATGGCTTCCACCCAAACCACAGTACAACCACTGCTCTTCTGTCTTTTACTAACCAGGTTAACCATCTTAGAAATAACAACAACTTTATATCTGCCATATTCTTAGCTCTCTCTAAGGCATTTGACATGGTCTCACATAACCTACTTCTAGACACTCTATCCTCAATGTCCTTTGCCCCCTCTACAACTGCTTGGTTCAAAAACTATCTCTCTGATAGGAAACAATCAGTCAAATGGCAAGGAGTATTATCACCTTTACTATCATCCACCATAGGTGTTCCACATGGCTCAATACTGGGCCCATTACTATTCACTATTTTCACCAACAGACTACACACCTCCACACTGCATGCATCATTCATACAGTACGCTGATGACTCCACCTTAATCTGCTCAGCCCCATCCCTTACCACTCTTCAAAACCTTACCCAGGAATCCTTCAGCTTCGTTGAAAAATGGATTACTGATATCCAACTGATTCTTAACCCCAACAAGACCAAATTACTCCTATTCACCCCTAACAAATACAGACCAACACCTCTTTTCTTCACTATCACCTCCAAGAATGGCAGCACCATTTCCCCCTCCCTCCATACTAAACTCCTTGGAATTGAAATAGATAAAATCTTCACTTCGATGTCCATATCTCTCAAACCATTAAAAAAATACATAAAAAATTAGGAACCCTATACAAACACAAACACTTCCTATCAGACCAAGCACGGGTCACCCTAGCCCAAACTCACCTTCTGTCTACCCTAATGTATGCATCTCCAATCCTAACCCACATTAGGAAAACAGACATGAACAAACTAGAGTCATGTTATAATAAGCTTGCTAAATTTGCCGATAACTCTGCTTTTAGAAGCCATCATTGCCTTGTTCTAAAGGATCTACAGTGGTTAGAACATCCTCATTTAATTAGTTACCACCAACTAGTCCTCACCTATAACATCCTAAAGAATCCCCACAAGACTCCAGCCCTGAACCAACTACTGAACCAATACTCAGCAAACCGTCCACTCCGCTCATCCAACAAATCCCTTTTGCGTATAACTCAAGCCAACAACACTGCAGGAAAAACTCTTTTCTCTCATACCATAGCAAAAATGTGGAATAACCTCCCCCAGAATATTTCCTCAGCACCTTCTATCTCACTCTTCAAAAAATCACTTAAATCACACCTCTTGCATTCCTGGCTCTGCCCTTGCATCACATAAATGCTTTCCTGCTCTCCTCAAATACTTCCTACCTTCCTCTATACTCTGCTTACTGTCTCTATATTACAGTACTAAGTACTCCTCAAAACTGCCATACAGGGCCTACCTCTGTTTACATTTAAACTTGCTTTGCACAAAATATTCTCAATTTATATTGTCTTATGTGATGTCTCTGATGACTGTATTGTTACGGTGGAGCTTCTTTTTTCCCCAAGGCATATAAAACTGCCTTTCAGGGCCTAATATGTATAAATTAAGCTAGCTTGAACAAACCATTGTAAATGTGTTCTTCTTGCATGAAATATCTTGTATTGTAAAAATCCTACTGTACATGTTGTTTAATTGTGGAGCTTTTCTCCCCGGGACTCTGCTGTAAATGGACCTCCTTCCAGTCTGACTTTCCCGTTCAGCAAATGTAAAATAAAATAAAAATAAATAAATAAATAAATTTCACAGCATACTGTGTGTGTGTGTTTGATCAAATATGACTGGGTATACAATTTTACACCAAGGTGTGAACTGAAGTCTATGTGACACACTCCTTCCAACATGTTTGTTGCAGCATATGCTGATGCTGTAATACTCTATAGTCTGCACTGTGACAATGTCTAGTCAGACATTTGTGGTGTTGCAATTGTGGCATCATGTGGAACCAATTCATATACCTACACAAACCTAATGTTCAAATCTGACCTCATTCAACTGCTGTATGTGTGGCTGGTGGCGTACTATTGTCAGTATATGATCTTTTGAGTCTCTTTAAAATTGAATCCCACTGAGGAGAACCTTTAACATACCCCATGAGTCCAACATCCCCTAATTCCCTCTGTCAGCATGACATGCTTCCTGCAGAACCATGGATGATATCATCATCTCATAAATGCATACATACATCATGAAGTGCAGCCCTTCCAGGACCCTCTGCAAGCCATCTGCAGACCACTGGATGTGTGATTGTTAATTCTGTCATAGAATGGTGCACATGTCACATAGGCACAGAGGCAGTATGTAACACAATCCCACACATGCAAACATATATTTGTAACCCAATGATCTACCATAATATAAATATGGTGATTTTGGTTTAAATGCTATAATAATGGATAAGATTTTATGTGATGTTGGCCATTAGCCTATTAACATCATATGACCCTATAAAGATTGCACATGGCAATGCTGCTATCATTCACATGTGCTGTGTTAAGCTGTAGATGTATGGTAGCCTACAACAGTGTATTTCAATATGTGATTTAATGTAATGTATTGATGGACACTGGTGCCTTTCTATTACATGTTACTTCCATAAAACGGTAGTAATATGCCTCTTGAAGACTATTGACATGGGATGATGCTATGTATATTGTTGCCTTAGTAAGGCATGTGTTCTTGTAGTGGAGTATATTAATATTCTACACATTTCTCATTTAACCAGCACAGTGACACTTGCAGTATGGCATGTGTGTATATGTATACCTACCATCATGAACTGCTATGTCACATACAGCAATATTACATCATACTGATTAACTGGGCACATATGCCTTGTCTCATCCATGTATTGTAATACTGTTATATATGCAAACATATAACAAGGTCATATTCCCTTTCAATCTTGGGGAATTCATTGCATGCACAATTGTGTTGGTGTTCACAAGGATTGTTCAGGTGCTGCCCAGCAGCATTGTGTGACTGTCAGCATTTATGTCATTAACTGTTCTGTATGTACCACATCCACCTTATTTGTAATGTGCCCATATATAGTATCAGAGCCTTCAAACACATCTTTCCAATGATAAACATATAGGCATATGATGTGCAACTAATGGAATGATGTAAACTTTTCAGAGATGTACAACTAACAGTTCCACTGTGTGTCATGTGATGCATACCCAAGGCTGTAGTTGGCTATGTTGTCACAATTTTTTTTTAAGTTAAGTACAAAATCTTAAGGGGAATACTCGACTATGCAAATATATGGTTGTGGATGGCACTATCAATACTCAACCAGAGGCAATAGACTACCTGTTAGCTGACAGATTTGAATCAAACTTCATCCGCCCTGACCCACTGCTCATCGCCAAATGTATAGATACAAACATTATTCAGCACATTTTCTCAAGAGACCAGCTAATCTGGGCATTCTCTAAGGCTACAAACATGAGCTCTGACAACATCAACTTATCAATAAATTAAAACACAACTTAGCAGACACAGTTGGATCCCTACTTAACCACAGCCTGCAGACAGGCTATTTTCTAGCAGAATGGTGGACAGCAACATTCATTTGTCTGAACAAGGGTGGATCCTCACCCGGCACAGGTAATTATTGACCCATAAGCCTGACTAGCCTCATCTGTAAGCCAGTAGAAAGAATCATTATGTACCTTATCAACAAGGACATAGGTAATCTCCTGACTGTGTAACCGACCCATTTTTTTGTTCAATAAAGCTAGATCCTCTCTGTTAAATCTTGTTTGCTTCTTCAAGAAGGTCACCCAGGCCATGGATAAGGGATGAGATATGCATCCTACCTAAATTGACCTGGCCAGGGCATTTGACACAATTCCACATTCAGGAATTACAGATAAACTGTCTCAACTGACCATAAACCCCTATACCACCAAGTGGGTAGCACAAAGGATCACTAACAGGACACACATTAGCAAGAGGCAAGTGAACAGTGCAGTACCACAGGCTTCTGTACTAGGCTTTTTCTTGTTTCGCATTTAATTCACAGAAGTCAAAACAAACTCATGGAGCCTTTGTCTAACTAGATTTGCAGATGACTGCAAACTGTGGACAATTCTTGAATCCAGTAATGGTATTGATTCTGCAGAAAGCATTAACTCACACAAATGATTGGTGTCAGAGCCATGGAGACACACTAAAATATCCCAAAAAAAAAAAGTATTACTATTCCCTTTTGTAAAGCAAATACCCAAGGTAATTACAATATAGACGTCAAACCCCAATGAGTGGGCCCAGTGGCATGTCTACGTACTCCAGTAGATAGTAATTGGAAGTTCAAACACCATGTGTCCACAGTGGTGACAAATCCCTTCCATGTGGCACAACTCATAACTAAGAGCATGTCATCCAGATCAAACAACGTTACAATTTCATTGTAATCAGCCATCATCGCAACAATAATTGAGAACAATGCACCCTTTTGCATGTCGCTCAACACACATCTGCAACAGCTGGAGCAACACCAGACATTTTGCACAAGGAAGATAGAGGGTGCAAAAGACAAGTCCTATGTGAAAAGGTTCAAAGCCATATTACTGTATTCTGTCCCCTACAGACTACTAAGGGTTGATTTGTGTCTGCCTTACAGGTCATTCTACAATCTAGCTATAATGGAAATCTTACACATTTGACACAGTAAGCATGCACCATCTTTTTGCCAATACAGAACAATTCTTTGGTATGTATACATATTAGGAATTGACAGTGCATACTTCCCATGTTTGGTATGTATTTCTGTATTGCACCCCAATAAATACAGAGATCATCGGCAGCACTGTTGGTATGGGTTTGATTCTTGCATGCGTGGCTTGTGGCGTATGTGTCAAGCAAACCTCTCAAATGGGCAGAATTGCTCCTGAATTCAACTCCAGGTGTAATGCTGCCCCATTTAACCCCTCCAAAGACAGTTCATTTTTGGAAAAGTGGTGGTGACCTCCCCTTATAGAATACTGGCAATCACTATACTTGTAGACCTCTTTTCCTACAGAACATGTATAATAACTTATGCTCACATATTCTGGCAATACCACAGATTAATGTTTTCAATGTTTTAAAATTGTTTCTAATTCTGCCTGCTTCTGTCAGCAGCTGTCTATGAGTCTGTTGCTTATTTCTCCATGATTGTGAGATATGCCGACATTTCAGTCATATTCAAGCAAGTATTTTTGCAGATATTCACAACATGCACATACCCCCATTGTATATAACATCCTTGCTATGTGTCTTCTCAGTGAGCATGACAATGACATTTATATCACAACTTTGTACCTTTGTGTGACACTCAAATATATACTATCATGTGTGATAATATGAATATATTCACACAGGAGGTATAAACAGCAGTACACACTTACTATGTACATGTCTGCTTAATGTTTTGCTACTGATTTGTCTTGGAAGAGTACATACATTGACATATCCTATCTTGTGTAGATAGGTTCATAGGTTCATAGTTGTGTACTAGGCTAATGGCCCTGGACCCTTTTGAAGCCTAGCCCATAGGATTACCGTCGTGCCACCCGACCTTAGTTCCCAGTGCCTCTGTCGAGTACAGCCACTGGAGTGATCCCTGGGGTGAATTTTCTATTTCCCATCCACTCATCAAGATTTCTCTTGAAGAGGGCCAATGAGGTGCTCTGCTTGACATGTATGGAAAGTCTATTCCATAGCATGGCCAGTCTCTGGGTTATGATCCTGTCCCTCCAGCATGTTCTGTTGATTGTGGTAATGAGGTTGAGGTCTCTGGAGCATGTGGTGTGGAGGGATTGGGATTTCTTTAGATGCAGCATTTCTAACAGAGCTGGGTCAGACATGGTTTTGTAAGTCAAGCAGAGATCGGCTCCAAGCAGGCGATATGACACAGACAATAGCTTTTTTTAGTCTGTCCATATAGGATAAATGTTTAAGGCCTAGGATCCTCTTTGTGAGGTACTTTTGTGGCCTTTCAGTTGTTGCAGGTGTTTATGAGGTACATGCCAAATGGGGCATTGTACTCAATGACTGGCCTAATGAGGGAAGAGTAGAGGGAGACAATGACCTCTCTTTTCCTGGATGCGCAACCCTTAGTAATGAGATGTGCCATATAGAAGGACTTTCTGACCACAGTGGCAATGTGGTGGTCAAAAGAGAGATTGCTGTCAACTTGTGTTCCCAGATCTCTTATAACGCCTTCTGTGTTCAGTGGACTACAATTGATGTGGTAATTCATGGGAACCAGGTTTTTCCCAAAGGGGATGACGACACATTTTTTGGCATTGAGCTTAAGTCCATGGTTCTGACACCAGTCATTGGTCTCAATGAGGCCTTTCTGTAGGATGTCAGCATCACTTGGGGAGTTAATAAGAGCTCTCGACTTTCAATCGTCTGAGGGCTTTGTCAGCTAGAGTCCCTTCATGTTGGCCTGGACTTCAGAGAAACATAGCCATAGTTTGCATGTCCTCTTCCTTCATTTCCATCATTTATGTTTCTGGCCATACACTTTCCCTGCCTAGTGTATTAATGTTGCATCGTATTTTCCTTTGCTGATCACCTCAACATCTAATACTTCATTATGCAATAATTTGTAGTGTACATTGCAGTGAGTACACTTATTTGTGATGTGTTCTTACTGCAGTCATTGCAGTAATTTCACCCCTGGTAGTCATTGTGGCTGCCCATGCAATCTTGCAGTGCTCTTCTGCATGGTTTCCTGGCCTGCAACACTACCACGTTACCTCACTTGTATTCATGCAAGCATCATGCAAGTATGCCTATGCAATTAGTGGAAAACCTACATGGAGTTTATTTAATTCCCAGGTAAATCTAATACCATATTCACATCTCCAAATATGATGGGCATTCTTGACATTCTTGGTATCTGTAAAGACAAAATAGCATTTAAAAAGGAGAGAAAAGGGAGGGGCTATCTAAGACAGTCTGTACACATTTCCTACAGACAGTTGCCCTTAAACATTTTCCTTTTCCACCCTTCTCAAAGTGGCTTATAATCTAGCTCAGGTGTGCTCATGTTAAAATTGTGCCTCCTTTACTACAGAAATTAGCTAATTTACAAGGTGATTGCCATTTCCACACCGGGAATAAATATATTTCAGGTCTGATTCCCAGGATAAATAATGATAAGTTTACCTACTTAATATAATGCTGCTGAACTTCCCAGCACTTCAACATAATATTAAATGATGCTGTTTAATAAAAAATAACGTCAAATGTTGTCTTTTTTAATCCTATGTTTGCTTACGGTTTTTGAAAGCCCAGAAAAAAAAAAAGAAAATATTCCTTGTCATCTGCTGTAAAATCAGCCCCTTCACAAATGGTCTCACAAAGTGGGGGTGGGAACAGTCACTATAACCTGTCGCTGATCCTCAGTGGGTAAAGGTCTGGCATCCATCTGATCAGAATATTCTTGGTAGAGTTGTCAGAACTATTTGAGATAGGAAGCTGATGCAATGCTTGAGAAGACACTTTTCTGGGACAATTCACCTAGATTATTATCTGTGTCTCAGCAGCTAGTAGCTGGTTATGGGCTTTGTGCATTCTGATTGCCTGCATATTTTTCTTGGCTCATGCTTCTGGAATCTATTTCCTCAAAAGAAATATATGCTAGTGCTGGCGAAAAGATCTCCATTTACAGCCAAGCATAATGCACTAGTAATAGAGTGTCAGTTATCCAGTTCTTCATCTACTAGTTGTTAACTAGTTTAGCTAGGTAATGAAAGGCATACAAAGCACACAAAGCTGTGTCAAACCCAGAGCTGTTGGACATGCTCCACTTAAAGAAATCCCAACCACTCCAAGCTACATGCTCTAGGGACCTAAACCTTGTCACCACAATAAACAGAACATGCCGGAGGGATAGATTCCTGTCCCAGAGACTTCCCATACACTGGAATAAACTACCTATCTATATCAAACAAAGCTCCTCATTAGCACTCTTCAAGAAAAATCTTGATGATTGGATGGGAAATAGGAAATTTACCCCGGGATCACCTCTGTGACTCTGCTCGACAGTGGCACAGGAAAATTATTTTCTTGGGTGGCAAGGGTACCTTTCTGGCTGGGTTTGTATAGGCCCCAGGGCTGATAGCCTAGTACCTACCTTTGAACCTATGGATATTTTTCCAGTAGCATAATTACCTTACTTCAAAAAAGCCTTCCTTTTGCTGAGAGTTACCAGGCCATAATTTTGAAACAACTTTAACTTGATTGACCGCAGAATAAACTCTGCCTTTGCTATGTTTTTGAATATCAGCTGTTCTTCTCTGATGTCTACTAAGCTGAAGACAATCACTTTCAAAGCCCAATGAGCATGTTCAGCTGAAGTACAGCGAGGAAATCTAGGGCAAGCGATATCTTTTTTTTTCCACAAAAAAAACTGATTCCTGCTCTTTCCAGTCCTTCTTTCTGACCAGTTAAACCCTGGTTACTCATGTGTTACCTATATTAAGTCCTTTGGTTTAGCCTAATGAGCAGGTCCTGAGAAATGACATTCCACCAGAGCGAATCCAATCTGCGGCGTGGTTGACTAGATAATAACAAAAGCCTCCATAAATGTTGCCTCAGTTACTCATTTTTTTTGTGTTTCAGTTTTGTTGGACATTTGTCCATCATTCAGTTCAGTTCTATCACCTAAAACTTTGGTTATCAGATGAATTAAGTTATACATTTTTTTGCTCACTTCTCTGATAACTGGACTGACAGTGTAGACCCTGCATACTGATCTATCTTTGTCATTAGCTGTGTGGTCTGGCTGGTTTGACACCTATGTCTCTAATGGACACAGGCAGCCTATAAATGGTTCATCTTCCAGGCCCCCACTTACACTTATCAAAGGTATCAGAACTTGCAAGAGATTTGGGATGCATGGTTAGGCTTAAAAAGGCTCTTGTGGTGGTTAGCCTAGTAAACACTTATGAACCAATGAAAATCAAAAGCTTTTCACAGAATTCATAAAAAGTAAGTGTAAAATGGAGCTAGTGAAATACATATAATAAACTTACAATTTATTTTAAAGTTAATAACACATAAATTAAACGTTTATCATACATATAGCTCCAACCATTGTGTGAGATTAATACTCACCCTGTGTTACTAAGCACTGGAAGTCCATCCCACACACCCTAAAAGAAAACAACATTTATATACACTTCAAACACAACTTAAAACAACACCTAACTTGCTCATAGCTGTGCTCATGTTTCCATCCTGACTAAAGCCACCTTTCTGCTTCTCTTCTATTGCAAATCTCTCTTTCAATCACACTGATTCTTTCATCATTCTTATCCCTAATTCCTTTCCACCCCCTCTGCTGCTCCTCCAACCAACCTATATTCTCAGTCCTCTCCTACTGATACGCCTTCTCTACCTGCATCATCTTACCTATCTACTCAGCCTCTCTACTATCAGAACATTTCTACTTATGTGTTTCTTGACTATTTCTGCTTATACCCTTCTTCCTCCTCCCCTGTTTTCTGTTTCTGCTCTGGGGACATCCTACCTCATTAATATCAATATACATATACAGAACCTATATGCATCTACCCCATTAAAGTCAATATACATTTACTGAACCTATGTGCATCTACCCCATTAATGTTAATATATTTATTCTGCTCCATTTATTACTGCTTGGTAGTAGCCTGATTAAATTGTAACTGTTATTCTAAGCCTTTTGGTTTAAGCACTTGGGCTCTAGACCAGTTGTTTTACATTAAGAAGGTGTGTGGTCTGCACTGTTGTGGCAGGACAGGTAGCTTACATCCTTCTAAGTTGGGAATTGCTGATTGAAGGTTTAAGGTCTGTTATTCTGAAAGTGTATTAGTTCTGGTTAAAGCACTTGGGCTTCAGGCCAGTTATTTTTCATTAAGAAGGTTTGTGGTCTGCACTCTTGTGGGAGGAGAGCCTAGATTCTGCCCGTCTGAGCTGGGGATTTCTGGTTAAAGGCTTATTGTGCCTGCTTATTTGAACTGTTTCGTTCTGAAATTGGTGTGCCTTGTTTGCTGTAGCAGACTAGATTCAGACATCCTGACTCTAGCTTTGTTTGTATAACTTGAGAACTAATCCAGGCCATCTCTTTTGGAGAAGGTTCCCCTGCACCCTAGTGGCAGGAGTGTGCAGTTAGAACTTGTCTGATTGAAGACTGTTGGAACAAGGCTCAGTTTTGAGCTTGTTTACTGCTTAATTGGGTGATTTGTTTAAATCAGTTTGCTTGTTTTCTATTGTTATATACAAAATTGCACTTTATTCATCTGCTTTTACTGTAATTGTGTTTCTTCCTACTTTATTACTTTATTTTGCTTTTGCTGCTTGTTCTTAAAAGTACTTATTTATTATTTATTTATTTATTTGCAGTTGGTTTACCAGGATAGTCCATTGGGCCAAAAGAACCCGTTTTCAATGGAGTCCTGGGGAGAAAAGCTCCAATACAGACAAAATCAGGTACATACAAAAATTACAAAAGATTGTACAGAGTAAAACATAAAACATTTAAACTCACAATTCAAAAGCATTTAAATCAATACAGTGTGATAAATGAGAGGTAAGAAAAATAGAGAGAGTAATGTGATATACATCTATAGGAGTTATTCAAGCAGACATCAAATAACCTTACATAGTAGATATGCTGATGAAAGATAAGGTTGTTAGCTAGAGATATGTATCAAAGTGTATAAGATGATGAGATATAATAAATTTATGAGGGGAGGGAGCAAGAGCAAACCCATTGGGACCTCAGGTATGTATGGAGAGAGTTTTTGAATGTGTACCGGTTAGAGGTGGTACGAATGGATACTTAATTGCATTTATTCTGCTGCATGTATTACTGATTGTTAGTAGCCTGATTAAATTGTAACTATGATTCTAAGCCTTTGGTTGAAGCACTTGGGCTTCAGACCAGTTGTTTTACATTAAGAAGGTTTGTGGTCTGCACTGTTGTGGCAGGACAGGTAGCTTACACCCTTCTAAGATGGAAGTTGCTGATTGAAGTCTTAGTGTCTGTTATTCTAAAAGAGTATTAGTTCTGGTTTAAGCACTTGGGCTTCGGGCCAGTTATTTTACATTAAAAAGGTGTGGTCTGTACTCTTGTGGAAGGAGAGGGAAGATTCTGCCCTTCTGAGCTGGGAGTTTCTGGTTAAAGTCTTACTGTGCCTGCTTATTTGAACTGTTTCTTTCTGATAATGGTATGCCTTGTTTGCTGTAGTATAGACTAAATTCAGACCTGCTGAATCTAGCTTTGTTTGTACAACTTGAGCACTAATCCAGACCATCTTTTTTTGGAGAAGGTTCCCCTGCACCCTAGTGGCAGGAGTGTGCCGTTAGAACTTGTCTGATTGAAGACTGCCGGGACAGGGCTCAGTTTTTAGCTTTTTATTGGTTAATTGGTTAATTAGTTTAAATCAGTTTGCTCATTTGCTACTGTTATATATATAAAAAAAAAAAATATATATATATATATATATATATATATATATATATATATATATATATATATATATATATATATATATATATATATATATATATATATATATATATATATATATATATATATATATATATATATATATATATATATATATATATGTATACATACACTTTATGCATCGCTGCTTAGCTAGGGTTAAACTATTCCCGGCGCCATAAAGTCTGCTCTTTAAATTTTCCCTTAGAACTAGCCAGTTTTTTAGTTTTAGCACTCAAATCTGTTTCTTTGAGCTTAGCACTTGTTCAGAACTCATTGTAAGCACTAAATAAGCTGCAAATTACTACAGCACTCAACTCTCCTCATTTGTCTAGAGGAAAACAGTTTTTAGTACTTAATAAATAAGCACCTATCCAGGCATGTCTAAGGGTCTGCTCCTGGTGTTTTCTACTGTCTACCTGATGAATCTAGGCATCTTGGGGCAATGCAGTAGTTGCCTCCTGTACACAGACAACCCTCTCGTCCTACCTCCCAACACTACAACCTGTGAGAGATGCACTTATATAGCCAAACTGGAAACAAAGCTCTTTTCACCCAAGACTGCACTAGACAGTCAAGAGGAGAAGGTAAACACTTGCACCATACCACACTCATCACATAGTCCCTCAAAACCTACACCACCAAAACAGACACATAGAAACACAAAATACACACTTACATTTGCGGAGGCTCTCAATAAAAATCTGCTCAAGCAACAGAGACCTCAAAAGTAGAAATGCAAGCAGCCTCCACCCCCCAACACAACCCAAATGACACATAGCCCACAAACTCAGTGTGCCACTCAACCACAGCCCATAAGGCATAACAATGTACCCAACACTCTAGTCATATGTGACTCTATAGTCAGGCACACTGATGTTCCACTCTCCAGGGTAAACAAGGAGAAAGTTACTGTCAGCTGCCTGTTGGGTACCAGGATCTGCCACATAATGCACACACTCAGATCACGCCACAAGTACAAATATGACTTTGTCACTGTCCATGTTGGTGTGAACAACCTGAGATGTACCTCCCTGGACTACATGAAAAGAGACATGGAGGAGCTCTCCGATCTTGTAGCCCAGGTAGGTATGACCCTAGCCCTGAGTTGCATCCTGCCATTGCCCAGAATGATACCACAGTACAAAGACAAAATGATTGACTTCAACAATTGGCTAAGCTTCTGGTGTCATTCTAAGGGGATCCAGTATCTGTCTTCCTGGGATGACATGATCGATAGACCATGATGCTTTGCCAGAGATGGCCTGTACCTGTCGCCCTTGGGATTCTGGATACTGGCAAAGGCTATTGCCACCCCTATAGTGCCTTTTTTTATGCAAGGTTCAAATGACAAATTCACCACAATAACAGGTACAAGCAAGCAAAATCTGAGAGTAATGCTACTCAGTGCTAGAAGTCTAAACCTCAAAATGCATTCACTTGAGGCATTCCTTGAAATGGAGAACATCGACATCTGTGCAGTGACAGAGACCTGATTTAAGGATCCAGAGAGCACCTCTGCATTACCAGGCTATAATTCATATCACACCTTTTGGCCACCTAACCTGGACCGAAACACTAAAGGTGGAGGTATGTCCATATTCATTAAGGATATCCACACTCCAGGCTAGTTGCTCAGCATAATGCATCCGAGATTATCCAAGTGCATCTAACTCTAGGCAAGACCACAATCCAAATTGTAACTTTCTACAGACCTCCCACCATGCCCAGGATTCCCACTCCACATTTCTTGATAGACTGGAAAATATTAGGGTACAACTCAACACCCTCATAATGGGCGATTTCAACTACCCCACCATTAACTGGGAAAACTACTCATGTACCAACTCTTTTGCTCAATGTTTTCTGGAATTCATAAATTCCAGTGCCTTGGATCAACTTATCCACACCCCCACCAGGGTCAGCAATATCCTAGACCTGGTCATTACCAACATGGGTGACCGGTGTTCCACACCAGAGGTCAATTCCTCATTGGTCAGATCTGACCACAAGCTAATCACCCGAGACATCCACATCCCACCCCCCACCCCCCATTAGGGAAACCACTGTAAAAAATTTCTCCAAAGCCAACTTCACGCTTCTTAAGACAGAAGTGGCAAACTCCATGACACCCATGCAGACGGACAATAGAGGTACGACTGCTGAATCTTACACAAATGCACTTTATAAGCACTTACACTAGTGCATGGATTGTGCTATCCCTAACTGAACCAAGATGCTATCCTCCAAAAAAAGGAAGCCAATCTGGTGGTCCCCTTCCATAAACAAACTCTACAACAGAAGAAAAAAACTGTTGCAAAAAAGAGTAAAATCCTATGGCTGGAGGAACTCCCTGGTCAGCCTCAGTAAGAAGCTGAGATCCCTTATAAGATCCTCCAAAGCTAGTTATGAACACAAAATCGCCACTGATTCTAAAGACAATTATAAAGCATTCTATAGCCATGTCAAGAATCTCAGTGGCAACACTCAGATCTGCTCTGAGTTACAGCACAATGGCACTAAATATACAGAACCAACTGATATTGCCAACATCCTGGCAGATAGGTTCAGTGCTAACTTTACCTCCCTCTCACCCCCTAAAGGGCCCATCTCTATACCGAAAGAATGCAAAGTTCCTGTAATCATGGCTGCACAGGTAAAAACCACACTCTCCAAAGCCAAGAACACAGCATCCATGGGACCTGACAACATCCCAGGCTGCATTCTACATGAACTACAAAATGAACTGGCACCCCACCTAAGCACCATGTTCAGTCATAGCCTCACCTCAGGCTTGGTGCCCACAGAATGGCGCACAGTGATGGTTATCCCACTCCACAAAGGAGGAGCCACCACAGACCCCGGGAACTACCGCCCCATTAGACTAATGAGCCTGGTCTGCAAGGCCATGGAACATATCATCATAGAACTTATAAACAAAGACATTGGTAATCTCCAAACTCTGGATCCCACCCAATTCAGGTTTGTAAAAGGCAGATCATGTCTCCTAAACCTGATAGACTTCTTTGAAGCAGTCACCAAGGTATGGTGGTTCACACAGCCTATCAAGAGCTCGCCAAGCCTTTTGACACCATCCCCCACTCTGGAATTATAGATAAACTCAATAAACTACGTATAAATCCCTATGTCACAAGATGGGTTGTCAACTGGCTTACTGACAGAACCCACACTGTGAAAGTAGCAGACTCCAAATCTGACTTCAGACCTGTCACTAGTGTAGTACCATAGGGTTCAGTCCTGGGTCCTCTCATGTTTGGTATCTATTTTTCTGAAGCACAGGCTAACACAGTTCAAAGATGACCGCAAACTAGGAACCATAATCGAAATTCCTAATGAAGTGGACATCCTACAAAAGAGCCTCACTGAGACAGATGCCTGGTGTCAAAGCCATGGCCTCAAGCTCAATGCCAAAAAGTGCACTGTCATCCCCTTTGGTAAAAACTCTGTGCCCATGAGCTACCACATAGGTGGTAGTCTACTTAACACCGAAAGTGTGATAAGAGACCTTGGGACACAGGTGGACAATAGTCTCTCCTTTGATAATCACATAGCTGCAGTAGTCAGGAAATCCTTCTATGTGGCACACCTCATCACAAAAGGTTTTTCATCCAGGAAAAAAGAGGTAATTGTTCCCCTCTACTCGTCACTCATTAGACCCATTATAGAGTACAATACCCCTTTTGTTATGTACCTCACAAGACATCTACAACAACTGGAA
>NC_056730.1:132859649-132962149 GCF_019279795.1 Protopterus annectens | reverse complement strand
AACAAAGTACTACGTTCATAGGTTCATAGGTTCACAGGTAGGTACTAGGCTATCTGCCCGAAGGCATTTATAAGCCTAGCTGAAATGTGTTGGCTTTCGCCGTCCCCTTAGATTAGTTCCCTGTGCCTCTGTCCAGCAGAGCCATTGAAGTGATCCCTGGAGTAAACTTTCTGTTTCCCATCCACTCGTCAAGGTTTCTCTTGAAGAGGGTTAGAGAGGAGCTCTGCCTAATGTAGATTGGAATCTTGTTCCAGAGCATTGGAAGTCTCTGGGACAGGAATCTATCCCTCCAGCATGTCCTATTTATTGCTGTGGTGAGGTTTAGATCTCTGGAGCATGTGGCTCAAGGGGATATGGTTTTCTTTAGTTGGAGCATGTCCATCAATTCTGGGTTAGACATGGTCTTGTATGTCAGGCAGAGATCACCTCTGAGTAGGCGGTATGCAACCGAGTACAGCTGGAGTTTCTTCAGTCGAGCTGCATAAGGCATATGCTTGAGGCCAGTGATCCTCTTGGTGAGGTACTTTTGTGGTCTTTCCAGTTGTTGCAGGTGTCTTGTAAGGTACATCCCAAGCAGGGCATTTTACTCTATGATGGGTCTGATGAGTGATGCATAGAGAGGCCCAATAACCTCTTTCGATCTGGATGCAAACCCTTTTGTGATTAGGTGGGCCACATAGAAGGATTTTCTAACCACTTTTGACAATGTGATTATCAAAGGAGAGTTTACTATCTACTTGGGTCCCCAGATCCCTTATTGTGTTTTCCGTATTTAGGGGGCTGCCACCTATGTGATAGTTTGTGGGTACTTTGTTTTTTCCAGAGGGGATGACTATGCACTTTTTGGCATTTAGCTTGAGGCCATGGTTTTGACACCAGGCATCTGTCTCAGTGAGACCCTTTTGGAGGATGTCTGTGTCAGCCAGAGAGTTAATTATGTCCCCTAGTTTGCAGTTATGCAGAACTGCATTATTTATCTTTAAGGCTAGTCTTTACTACTGGATGGGTAGACAGAAATTCATGCCAGGATTATGTACAGTCCTACTCAATTTGGGATGTTAACACAGTAAGTACTTGAAAAAAAGATGCACAATCCTTTCAGTGTGTCTACCTAAAGGCATATATGATAGGCATCTTATTGTCCATGTGCTCAGTTGACTAGCATCATTCCTATGTTCTTATGCTCCTATTCCGTAATACTGTACATTTCACTTCTCTACTGGCTGTTGTAGATTGTACACAGGTAGCAATAAAGACTTCACCTGGTCCCCACTCACAAATGTATATTAACATGAAAGTCTACTATTCCCTGAATTGCAAAGTAGTGTACAATGTACACAGGTATATCTAGCATCCTGGCAGTTCACAGGATTCCCATATTTGGCATACATTTCAACTCTATCATCACTTTCAGCATGGTGAATTCCCCCAGGGCTATCCATTCAATAGGTATGAGCTCAATGTGCAAAATGAAATGTTTACTGATCCAGAGACTGTATGTTTAGCACCTGCCCCCCCCCCCAACAAATATGTACTGTGTGTTGCAGGTGATGCTAGATATCATCTGGCATCATCCTGGCCAATGACTGCCATCCTCAGACACATGGGAAATGGCATTTAACACCATTCATGCCACCACAAGGAATGTCACAGAATGTGTTTTTTGTGTTTACAGTACTTTGTTTAATTTGTTGGAGAACTGCAGTACTCCTCAAATGCAGTCATTGCACAACATGATCTATCAGAAACCAGCTGTTCAGGCTCTATGACATGCCTTTGTCAGGCCCTATCCCAAAAGCCAAAGCAGGATCAACAACAGCAGCAGCAGCATCACACACAAGAGAGGATGCTAAAGTAGAACATGAGGACTCACATGCAGAAGAGCACCCCTTGGGCAGCAATGGGTGCTGTATTCAGCAGCTCTGGAGAACTGACAATGTCTGTTTAACAATCCTGACAAGTAAAGTGACACGATGGCTGCAGTGTCAGTGTTATATAACCCTCATACACCTGAATCAGTTTATGCTGGTCAGTACATGGCCTTCTCACACTGTGCAACAGATACCCATAAGTTGTAACACAGAAGCAATGGTGTAGTGTGTTGCAGTCATTATCATCTGCACAGGGGACCAAGGACACAATACCACAAGACTGGGTGGGACACAAGACACAGAACATACATGGTGAACAGGAAATGCATCGTGGGGGATGAGTGATGCAGACTTGGGCAAGGCAACTCCAATGCCCTGGATCAACTTATCCACCCGCCCCACCGGGGCAACAGTATCCTAGACCTAGTCATTAGCAACATGCGAGACCGGTGTTCCACACCTGAAGTCAACTCCTTATTGCTTTGATCCAACCATAAGCTAATCACCCTTGATATCACCATCCCGCCCCCACCCCCCCATTAAAGAAACCATGGTAAAGAATTTCTCCAAAGCCAACTTCATGCTTCTTAAGACAGAAGTAGTGAACTTCATGGCACCCATGCAGATGGACAATACAGTTACAACTGCTGAATCCTACACAAATGCGCTCTATAAGCACTTACACGAGTGCATGGATCATGCTATTAGAAACAGAACCAACACGCTATCCTCCAAAAAAGGAAGCCAATCTGGTGGTCCCCTGCCACAAACTAACTGCACAACATAAGGAAGAAACTGTTGCAAAAGAGAGTAAAATCCCATGAGTGTAGGAGCTCCCTGGTCAGCCTCAGTAAGAAGTTGAGATCCCTTATAAGATCGTCCAAAGCCAGCTACGAAAACAAAATTGCCACTAATTCTAAAGACAACCACAAAGCATTATATAGCTATGTCAAGAATCTCGATGGCAACACCCAGATCTGCTCTGAGTTACAGTACAAAGGCACAAAAATTACAGAACCAGCTGATATTGCCAACATCCTGGCAGAAAGGTTCAGTGCTAACTTTACCCTCCCCTCACCCCTAAAGGGCACGTATCAATACAGGAAGAATGCAGAGTCCCTGTAATCACAACTAAGCAGGTAAAAGCTTCACTCTCTAAAGCCAAAAACACAGCATCCATGGGACCGGACAACATCCCGGGCTGCGTTTTACACGAACTTCAGAACGAACTGGCTCCCCACTTAAGCACCATGTTCAATAATAGCCTCGCATCAGGCTTTGTGCCCACTGAATTGCGCACAGCAACAGTTATTCCACTCCACAAAGAGGGAGCCACCACTGATCCCAGGAACTATTGACCTATTAGCCTGACGAGCCTGGTCTGCAAGGCCGTGGAACATATCATCATGGACTCATAAATAAAGACATTGGTAACCTCCAAACTCTGGATCCCACCCAGTTCGGGTTTGTGAAAGGCAGATCATGCCTCCTGAACCTGATCGACTTCTTTGAGGTAGTCACTAAAGCAGTAGATGATGGTAAAGTGGTTCACACAGCCTATCTTGACCTCGCCAAGGCTTTCAACACCATCCCCCATTCTGGAATTATAGCTAAACTCACTACGTTACAAGACGGGTTGCCAACTGGCTCACTGACAGAACCCACACTGTAAAAGTTGCAGACTCCATATCTGACCTCAAAGCAGTACCAAGTGGAGTACCACAGGGTTCCATCCTGGGACCTCTCCTGTTTGGTATCTACTTCTCTGAAGTACAGGCTAACACAGAAGGCCTCTGGCTAATGAAGTTTGCAGATGACTGCAAACTAGGAGCCATAGTCAAGTCCCCAAATGATGTGGACATCCTACAGATGGGCCTCGCTGAGACAGATGCCTGGTGTCAGAGCCATGGCCTCAAGCTCAATGCCAAAAAGTGCAGTGTCATCCCCTTTGGTACAAACTCTGTACCCATGAACTACTACATAGGCAGCAATCTACTTAACATCAAATGTGTGATAAGAGTCCTTGGGACCCAGGTGGACAGTAGTCTCTCCTTTGATAGTCACATCACCACAGTAGTCAGGAAGTCCTTCTACATGGCACACCTCATCATAAAATGGTTCCCCTCTACTCGACATTCATTAGACCCATTATAGAGTACAACACCCCTTTTGGAATGCACCTCACAAGACATCTGCAGAAGCTGGAAAGGCCACAGAAGTACCTCACAAAGAGGATTACTGGCCTGAAACAAATGCCCTACACTGACCACCTCAAAAAACTCCAGCTTTACTCCATAGCATATCACCTACTCCGAGGTGATCTCTGCCTAACATAAAAAGCTATGTCAAACCCAGAGCTGTTGGTCATGCTACACCTAAAGAAATCCCATTCCCTCTGAGCTACACACTCTAGGGACCTAAACCTTGTCACCACAATAAACAGGACATGCTGGAGGGATAGATTCCTGTCCCAGAAACTTCCCATACTCTGGAACAAGCTATCAATCTATGTCAAGCAAAGTTCTTCATTAGCTCTCTTCAAGAAAAATCTTGATGAGTGGATGGGAAATAGGAAATACATCCCAGGGATCACTTCTGTATCTCTGCTCGACAGTGGCATAGGAAAATAACTTTCTTGGGTGGCGTAAGCCAGGGAACCTTGTTGGCTAGGCTTACATAGGCACTTGGGCCGATAGCCTAGTACCTACCTATGAACCTATGAACCTAAGTGTGGGAACCATGTCTTCTCACAAGGCTGGTAACCACAAAGGGCAAGGATAGGATAGTATTGGGTAAACGGTATTTGGCTACAAATCCTTTGTGCTGACTACATGGGTGGCATTGTAGAACCTGTACCATTAAACAGATGTTGTGTTTTGGTAAGGAGTGACAGGGCTTATGCCATGTTGTGAAAGAGAAGCAGTGGTACTTCAGGACATGGAATGATGCAAGAAACATATTGTAACTGATGGTGAGGGTTGAAACACCACCTGACACCTTGTGCTGAAGGTGTTTTTCATCCTCCTATAAAAGCCTTGGTAAAAATGTATATGTGCATGCCCAATGCTGGGTATGCTAATCTCCTAGCTTACATGCAAACCAGGACAGCAATCCTCCAGATAGCACAGCTTACTGCAGTGAAGACACTCATCTGAGTCAAAATCTCTTGATGCATATATTCTGTGTCTGTACAGAGCTCTCAAAGGTGCTTGGTGCTTTCCTTTCAAATGCCATGTAACAGATTTACAAACTCCAGCATGGATTTGAGAAAGCAAACTCTGCATGTATGATGTTCTTGCATATCTTTTGGTTGAGCTCTAAAGTTCCACATGTGAGATGTGTTGCTTTTGTGTATCTCTGTGTGTTTGGGCTAGGACAAGGTACTCAAATCAGGATCAGTGTCAACATATGATGTTGCTTATTTTGAAATAGGGGAAACTGGCTTGTGGTGCTATCATCAGGGGTCTGTCTCCCTCTGGGGATGTTATGTGCACTCTGTACTAAGTACTAGTATCTGCTGTGGTGCTATATCCATCCCCCCTCTGTATGGAGGGGGCATCACCATCCAAGTAAAACATGTGCAGTGGTATTGTGTCTTTGGACTGTGTGTCATCATTACCTTTATTGCCATCATCACTTAATTCCCCACAGCATGAACCTCAGTCATGTGATCAGCTTCCAGATCATGAGAAGCTACCCTGAATGATGCACCCTGTGGATGCAGAACATGTATGGCACCATGCTGAACACAATAAAGCAAGTTCCTAGGTTGTCCTTGTGGTATGCAGGGTAAGGGTGTCCATGCAGCAGAGAAGATTTAGCCATGCTTATCTTAATTTCCTACTGTCTGTAGCTGTATCTGCGAGAAGACTATGAATGTAAATTTGCATTGTACCAACTGGGATATCTTTAACTCAGTATGTCAAGGAACAGTGTATCCAGCACTATGGGAGGTAATACTAATCTGCTGCATAAACCAGAGAAAATACGAAGGTCTGTACGACCATCCAAGGATCATGTGCCATAAACATACATTGCTCAAAGCAATACCTAATACTGCTCCTCTTTTGTCAACTGGGTTCACTCTGGAAGGCCACCATCTGTAGTACTCTAACATGCCTACATCTAATGTGCCTTTCTTTTTGTCTTATTTATAGTGTAGAAAGAGTACTGTTGACACTGTCCCAGTGTTCAGATGTGCCTGCATGCCATTTATGATCTGCAGCACTGTTTCCCACATATAGTTCCAAATCTGAAGATCTGCAGTCTCTTGTCCAAACAGCCATAGGCATGCTGCTCAAGGCCTTGCAATAGGAATTCAGTTTTAGAAGAGCTGAAACTCTCCAGCTTCTGGCATCCTCCTCTGGACATGCTGATGCTTCTGCCTATATAAATAACAATACATGTTCACTGGGAGTGCAAACTACATGTGCACAGATAGTATATTTGTAGCTGCAGTGCACAGGCACAGATGCACAATGTGCATGACCTGGCAGCTCTGATATGCTACTTCATCCTGTCACAAGGACTACTAGGAAAGGTGCATTTGCTCTGCATGGGTTTAGACGTCTGCCTGTATATGCATGCCCACTGGAAGAGACATCACACCAAGAACTATCTCACATTTAACAGTACATAATATGTTCACATTTGGCAGGCATCTTATATCACATGTCAAGTTGTCCTGGTATGACAGGTACAGTGGGGACAAATAAAGGAGCAGACGGCAGTGGCATAGCTAGAGTTTGTAATGCCCAGGGATGTTTTTGAGTTTGCCACCCTCCCCCATAAAGTCATGCTATAATGGGGACCCCCCATACACAGCCCTCCCCCTCACAACCATTCCAGTTTCCCATTACTTGGCTATTCTCACAATTTACCATAAACACTGTAATGTGCATACTGCTTTATGCTTTACTTCTACAATGATTATTTGGATTTCATTTAAAACTTTTATTTTAAATTTTGTAGCACAAACAAAGATAGACATCTGCTAAACAAAGCAATACAGTCCCACAATGGAAACAGACTTAGCATTAAAACTTCTCTGGCCTTGAAACTCACATTCATTGAAAACCACATTTAAAGAAAATGCATCTGCCCAGTGGTGGATAAAGTTTACCTTTGGGCTGTTTTTAAATCATAGACCCCTTGCAGACATATATAGGACCACACACACATACATGTGTTGTTTGATTTCACCTTACTGATTGTATTAAATCATATTCCTTATATAATAAAGCACATTTTTAGAGCATGTTTTAAATATATTGTTTTAAACATTTTTCCAGTAAGCAATGAAACAAAATGTATGAACCAATAATGACAAAAATTACCAGTTCAGAACATTTCCATCATAAAAGTCTACTCAAACTTCTGTCATTACAATCCACCAATATCAAGAAATATGTACAATCTCTGCATAAGTAAAAGTAATCTAAATAATTCCACATTAAAGAGATCTGTAACTAATGAAGAGGTTGCTGCTAGCAAACAACTTTATTTTACTGTTTCATCTACAAATAAAGTACCTGTTGCCCTTGAGAAATGAATTGCCCATGTTTCATTACAAAAATGATAAGCTAGAAATATTGCAATAGGGAATGGATGGCAAACTGATAACAGGTTCATAGTTACTTGTTATCTCCTCCACAGAAGGACATTCTAAGAAATGCAACATCCACTCCCTTTAAAGTACAACACAGTACAGTATTAGCAATATGGGCCACAGTGGTGCAGTAGTTAGCATTGTTGCCTCACAGCAAGAGATTCTCCCATTCGATTCTCGGCTGGAGCGCCTTCTGTGTGGAGTCTGCATGTCCTCCCCATGATTGTATGACATTTAAAGACATGCAGGTAGGTGCATGCATGAATGGGTGTGCCTTCTTTGAAGGTTGGGCATTGAGCTGGCAACTTGGCACCGTAAAATCCACTGCCAATCATTAGCAAACCGGAGTTCCACTGTGACGACCCCTATCCAGGAAAAGCTGAAAGACAGTACAGTATCAGCAATGCATCTAGATTCTGTGGGAGTAGAACCCACAGCTTTCTGCATCAAAAGCAAGTATACTACCTGTTGTGCTACTAACAACACAAGCAGACTTGGTATAAGCAGCACTGAACTACTCTTCCTCTGAACTTGTCAGCTCCTTGTAAAATCCACTTGACACTCAACTATCCCTCTCAATTTTGCAACACAAGAATCTGGAAAAAGCCAAAATTTATTGGGTGGGAGACAAAGGCCCAAAACCAGGGACACATTTTAAACATTGCTTGTATAATCTTAGAAAGTTGCTAGAATAAAATGTTTTATGTTACCACGTGTTTCCTGAAAGATAGGAAGACTGAAACTGAAATGGCTATCATTAACTTAGTGAATTTAGGTCTCACTGTTTGCCACAAAACCAGAAATTTTAAGAGGAATAGACCAAAAGGATGAGGTAAACATTCTGTGAAAATCTGGACAGTTGGGAGCTATGGACTCAACTCCTGGAATCATAAACAAGTGGTGGTATGTTTAGAGAATTCAGGTTCGTGCTCCTTGTACCTAAGGTACCAGGTATACCTATCTGGGACATTTCACACACACACACACACACACACACACACACACACACACACACACACACACACACACACACACACACACACACACACACACACACACACACACACCTTACTTGAAGCAGCAGTTCACTTCTGTGAAAAAGGAACACAAAAAAAGCAGCAGTAAACTAAATTCCCTTACTTGATGAAGCAGAATGTGAAAAATCAATCAGGAACAAGCAATTAAACAGTAAACTCCAGCCAGCAAATGTTACTTAGTTGGTAAGAAGTAATAGCGTGAATGGGAGCGAGTGGGCAGGACAAACAGGATGTCTGTGGACATACACAGGCTGTTCTTAATGAAGAATGTCCTTAAAAAAACAGTACAGAGTTTTAGACAGTCCCAAAAAGTGCAGCCCGGGGCGGATCGCCCCTCTTGTCCCCCCCCAGCTACGCCACTGGCAGAAGACAACTATGACCCAGGTTAGTAGTTAACATGGTGCTGTATAGGTTGCCTTGGAAAACATGCCTGTTTCCATACATTCTGCTAATGCTACCTTTCATATGGTCTTACTTTTTCAACTATTGCTAAGGTATATGGCAAATTGCTTGTCTCCGCAGTCTTCCCTTAGCAGCAATATCTAGACTACAAATACACCTAGCAAACATAACATGTTATAACAGCTGTCTAACATATGACAACAGCTGAAAAGGAAACATATGTATCTTGAACATAAATTTCTTATCCGATATATCCAGAGGAAGTTTAATTAAGTAGAACAGTGACGTAATAATGAAGTGATTTATGACAACCAATGAAAAAGAATGTAACATTATTTAAATGTATTTGGAGAGTTTAACAGATGATTCTGATGAAGTCTCGGGACACGAGATGAAAGCGCACTAAATCTATGGAGTATTATTTTATTAATTTTATTAACTTTTGTTTTACCAAATAAAAGTTTTTTTACCATTCACCACAGTGGACGTTTTTGATCCAAACAGAGGAGGACAACCTTTATAGTTTTGGGCAGCGGCTGTGTGTTTAGTGATTCTGGTTTGGTGACTTCACCGTTTGACTTTGTGATATCCAGAGGAATGTTTTACAGTCCTGTATTGCCAGCTAACCTTAGCTCTACCACAGCCACAATCTCCCTCTAGACTATGCCAAAGATGGCAACCTACTGACAAGCTATAAACAGCTATACATCTGTACATATTACACATACAGTCATCTAGGTTAAGGTGAATATCTCTGAATCAATTAAGGTGGTGTGTACCACGGTATTTTCATGGATTAAGTCACAAAAGCAAGACAGACAGTTCCACAGATATCTAAACACAAGCTTAACTGGTGTTTACTAACAGTATTCCATTGTGACAGACCCTTGTATAGCATCAAGGCAGCCAGTCGGAGGCATCGGTGTCAAGCAGGAATGGAAATCAAACCAGAATTAGATAAAATCAGGCAGCAACTGAATGTGCCAAAAACCAAAGAAAGAATATAAGGAGAAGGACCAGATGAGAAGGTAAGAAATGTGGAAAATGCATAAATATAGTTGCAAATATAGAAAACTTCTGGAAGAACCTCTTGCTGATCAGGAACGAATACAGGAATGGTTACAGAGAGGTGAATTCAAACCAAGAGATGAAAGGTTAATATTGGCTGCCCAAGATAGTGGGATATGTACACACTGGTTTACAAAGTCCATTGGCCATGTGGGAGAAACAGACAAATGTAGCTTTTGTAAAACTGAATTGGAAACAGTCGCACAACTTGCTGCTGGATGTGATATACTAATGGCAGAAGGACTGTATAAGGAATAATAATATGGCAAGACTGCTGCACTGGGGATTGTGCAAACATTATGGTACTGAAGTGGCTGAAAAACACTGGAAACATGAGCCACAAAGCATCATAGAAAATGATGAAGTTTATATCACATGGGATCACCCATTACCAACAGTTCAAAAGATAGATGCTAGAAAAACAGATATAGTGGTCCAAGAAAAGAAGACAAAAGCAGCTTTGATCTTTGAAATCACCACACCCAGTGACTACAGTGTGTTGCATACAGAGAGACACAAAGTCATAAAATATTAAAATATCAGGATCTGCAGGCAGAAACGAGAGCAATGTTGAAGAAAGATACCCAGACAGTTTCAATAGTAGTAGGAGTAACAGGTCTTATAAAAAAGAATCAGTCGTATTTAGATATGTTATCAACACATGTAACCCCATACGAATTGCAGAAGGAGTCATTACTGGGCACATTGCGGGTGCTGCGAAGAGCACTTTTGTCTGACATCAAAGAATGAAACAATACTTATTTCATGAACTTTAATCATATTTTGACTTAGGAATAAGGTCAATTCCCATCATGGTATTAGAAATCCAAAAGATTTGGAGAAATTAAAAAGGGAGAGGTCTACTCACATCAAAGCTCACACATAGTGTCTTGTTCTCTTTGATGTGCAAGTCAGAAGTACATAGATGCACAGCCTTACACAAATCACTAGCTGTCAGTTACAATTTCATGTACCAAGAATTGCTTTGGTCTGACAAATTGCTGCACTTGCAGTGATATATTGAGAGGTGTCACATACTTATAAAGTGTAGTAGCAGAAAACCTCCATCATGGTGTCCACAGTAGAATAAGATAATCTCTCCATTGAGAAAATCAGGACTTGCTGCAAGACCGCTATACTGGCCGCTTCAGAAAAGTGGATGCTTGGCAGGACTTGCCTTAACACATGCAGAGCTCAATTTGTGACTTGCCTGATGACCCCAAGCCACAACTCTCTTATCGCCCATCCCTACTTCATTTAGTTGCTTGAAAACACAAGTTTGTGAGGAACAGAACAAAAATATGAGGTTATTCTTCCATACCTCTCAAACTCTTAGGAAAAGAATTCTGGACAAAGCCAAAAATAGTTGGGGGTTGGGGGGGGGGGCAAAGGACCAAAGTCAGGTATACATTTTAAATATTGCTCTTACAAACTTAAAAAAAGTTGCATGAATAACATGTTTTGCATGAGCATGCATTTTCTGAAGAAAATGAAGTCTGAAATTCAAATTTCTGCATTATTTAGTGACTTCAGTCCTAAACTGATTTGCCAGAAAATCACAGATTTTATGAGGAGAAGACCAAAAATGCAATGCAAAAATCTGGACAGTCTGAAAACTTCTGAACAATTGAGAACTGTGCTTTCTGTGAAATTTTGCGCAATTAAAAGGTGTGATATTGGCATTTATTTATGAATGCAGATACATTTTTAGCATACTTCACAAATTCTTTGCTCACAAATAGTACCTCTTGCAGATTTACTGTTCTTTTTTGACTAGATGGTTGAGTTGTTTGTTTCTCTGGTATTGGTTTGCTTAACAATGTTAACAACTTAAACCACTGACCTCAGATAGCCCTCCAAGTCCAAACAGCATACAAGCATATATTAAACATGCTACATCACACAATTTTACCCATTCTCTACACAGCCAGTCAAACCCAAAAGACATCATCTGCTGGCCAGACACCAGACAGAGCTGTTATTGGTACCACACTCTAGTCAGGACCCAAACCATTAAAGTATCTCTCAGCACATTAGAATTACAGACAGGCTTCCTAATTAAAACCTGATGAAACCATTAAAAAGTCACAAAACAATGATTGCAGTCCATCAGAATCTCTTCAATATAATCTACAGTCAAAATATTTACCAAAACCATTCATTTTGTAGTGGACCCCATACATTTCTCTCTGTCTCTCTCTCTCTCTCTCTCTATATATATATATATATATATATATATATATATATAATTTTATGTATATGTATCAGCATATTAAAAAAGAAAAGTGACTGAAACACCCAATTGTAGATTTGGACAGCAAAAGATGGGCAAAAAAAGTTGACGTCATTATGCATGCACCAAGAAATAGCCTCAGCTTGCAGGGTAGCAAGCTCCCTATACCTACATTCCATGTTAATATTATATTCTAACTCAGAGATCACACAATAATGGCAATATTTCCCAAACCAGGTAATGTAGCGATCTTGCACAACTGTCAACTATCTGTTAAGTGGACCTAACTGTGTTGAATAAACAGTTGTCAGCTTTAATGACAGTTGATTTAATTCTTGGCACATGTATACATGAATCTCTCTCTCAAAAAAAAAAAAAAATATATATATATATATATATATATATATATATATATATATATATGTGTGTGTGTGTGTGTGTGTGTGTGTGTGTGTGTGTGTATCTATCTACATATCTCTATCTATATCTATGTGTATAGACAGAGAGATAGATATGTTGTATCTCAACTCCAAGATCACTCTATCTTGAAGAAAACAAGTCAGTCACAGGCTTCCTATCCTTAACCACAGAATGTCATGTTATTGATCAAAATTTAAAGATTTGATCAATTGTATAGCAGTTATATGCTGGTATCCTAACAAATCATGTCTGGGTACTGGACTGAACTGTTTGGTGGTTTGGTTTTAGTTTAATTAACAATGGCTGGTGATCTGATAATTACAAACAGAGATATAGCTGGCTCATTTGGCACCCATCTAGGTCCTGAAGCCCTACATGATCTCAGATCCACCAGTCATGCTGTACTAGCTCATTTGTTCATTTACATGAGGAGTGAAAATTTATAAAAACTTGGTTTGCTGATCCTGCCCCCAATACATTGCATCAAGGCGGATGGTTATCCCATTGACCCCACCCTAGCTAGACTTCTGACTACAAGGACAGCAAACTACAGTAACAGCATAGTGCACTACCAAATATATGTACATCTGTGCATAAGACAGAGTGCAGCTACAGTTCAAAAAACATGTCACAATAGGCAAGCTCCTTTTTTCAAATCCTTATGGAAGTAACTGGATAACATCTACCAAGTCAGAGTATCTAAAGTTTAACACCTCACTTAGACCACTAGATTGCCCTTAAATCTGTATGCTAAGTTACATTCCTTTGAAGACCTTTCCACCCGTAATATTTATTTGGCTGTATACTAAAATTAGAGCAATAAAAAAATTTCACCTCAGTGATAATACTTGCAGCTGGATTCACCCACAGGACATGCACACTCACCCAGAGATTATAGCTGAAGGCATTAATTAACATGATGCTCTACTTACTGTCAGAAGCACTAGCATAAAGATAGCACGTGCCATGCATATTTTTGCAAAGAAATTGATGTACCAGAGGTTTACTTCTCATGTCTTAACTACTACTTAGTTTTGGGAGAGGAGTTCATGCAATCTAAAAGGTTGAAATAAATCTAATGTAAAATTTAAAATGTTACAATAAAATGATTTACATCCCTTCAGTGTCCTTACATCCAAATATTATAAATTTTGGCAGTAAAGGATCTATTCATATCTGAATATATGTAGCTTACCTTAGACCCTTTATTCTCTCCCCACATTTGGCTCCCTCTGGTGAAATGCTGTACTGGATACAGTGGATATTTTCAGTCTGTATGACTGATTTGTTACAAGGCATAATGATGATTAACAGTTATAAAATTTAAGATAGTTGCAATACAGGGATTCTGGGAACTTAACTATTCAGTGAATGACCGGTGTAGGACGAGATTGATATTGGCATTTATTTATGAATGCAGATACATTTTGGCCATAACAGCAAAGTGAACAGAATGAAACAAACAGCTCTCTACTTGGGAGAGGTGCATGAGGAGAATGCTGGACAACCCTAATGATGTCTAGGTACACAAGTTATCCCTTTAATGATTGACTCAAAAAGGTGGAACACAGCGTTGGCATAAGAAGCTGCCTTGAGTTATATCCCTTTGCGGTAACATTAAAAAGAGAAAACACTGCATCTGTTTACAGCAGGCCATCTTACTACAGGTTGTCAATTCATTGTCCATTCATAATGTCTGATAAATCTGTTAACCGTTCCTCAGTCACTCTAGTCTATGTGACCCTCTCAAACTTTTAGTGCAAGAAATCTGGACAAGGCCAACAGTAATGGGGGGACAAAGGCCCCAAAATAGAGACATATTTTAAATATTGCTCTTATAAACTTAAAAGGTTGATAGAAGAACAGGTTTTGCATTGACAAGCATTTTCTGAAGGATAAAAAGTCTGAAACTCAAAAGCCTGTCAATATGCAGTGACTTCAGTCTTAAATGATTTGCCAGGAAAAACACAAATTTTTATGAGGAACAGACAAAAGTATGAAGAAAAAATCTGGACATTCTTTGAAAATCAAGAGAGTTGAGAGGTATGAGTTCATAGTAAGTAGGACCCGTCTTCTGAATTCAGTTGTCATCATCATCATATCATCATCATCTTTCGGCTTTTCCCGTTAGGGGTCGCCACAGCGGATCATTTCTTTCCATTTCTTCCTATCCTCTGCATCTTGCACTGTCACACCAACCACCTGCATGTCCTCTCTCACCACATCCATAAACCTTATCTTAGGCCTTCCTCTTTTCCTCTTACTTGGCAGCTCCATCCTTAGCATCTTTTTCCCAATATACCCATCATCCCTCCTCAGCACATGTCCAAACCAATGCAATCTCGTCTCTCTTGCTTTGTCTCCAAACTGTCGAACATGAGCTGACCCTCTAATATACTGATTCCTAATCCTATCCCTCCTAGTCACACCGAGTGCAAATCTTAACATCTTTAACTCTGCCACATCCAGCTCTGACTTCTGCCTTTTTGTCAATGCCACTGTCTCCAACCCATATAACATAGCTGGTCTCACTACCCTCTTGTAGACCTTCCCTTTCACTCTTACTGGTACCTGTCTATCACAAATCACTCCTGACACTCTTCTCCACCCATCCCACCCTGCCTGTACTCTCTTCTTCACCTCTCTTCCACATTCACCATTACTCTGAACTGTTGATCCTAAGTACTTAAACCCGTCCACCTTTACCAACTCTACTCCCTGCATCCTCACCATTCCTCTACCCTCCCTCTCATTACACACATATATTCTGTCTTAGCCCTGCTGACCTTCATTCCTCTGCTCTCTAGAGCATATCTCCACCTCTCCAGAGTCTCCTCAACCTGATTCCTACTCTCACTACAGATCACAATGTCATCTGCAAACATCATAGTCCAGGGTGCCTCCTGTCTGATCTCATCTGTCAACCTGTCCATCACCACTGCAAATAAGAAAGGACACAGAGCTGATCCTTGATGTAATCCCACCTCCACCTTAAACAGATCTGTCACTCCCACTGCAGTCCTCACCACTGTCACACTACCCTTGTACATATCCTGTACCACTTTTACATACTTCTCTGCCACTCCCGACTTCCTCATACAATACCACAACTCTTCTCTAGGCACCCTGTCATATGCTTTCTCCAAGTCTACAACGACACAATGCAACTCCTTCTGACCTTCTCTGTATTTCTCCAATAACACTCTCAGAGCAAACATTGCATCTGTAGTGCTCTATCCTGGCATGAAACCATACTGCTGATCACTAATCATCACCTCCCTTCTTAACCTAGCTTCTACTACTCTTTCCCATAACTTCAAGCTGTGACTGATCAATTTTATCCCTCTGTAGTTACTGCAGCTCTGCACATCACCCTTATTCTTAAAGATAGGTACCAAAACACTTTTTCTCCACTCCTCAGGCATCCTCTGACTTTCCAAAATTTCATTAAACAATCTAGTTAAAAATTACACTGCCATTTCTCCTAAGCACCTCCATGCTTCCATTGGTATGTCATCTGGGCCGTTGTCCATGTCAAAAAGCTTCAGTGATGGTAGTCATGGAAAAATATATACCTAAGAAAGTACCAGTGGTTCCTTTACAGCTCCCAAACTACTTTGTCTTTATGAAACTAAACTATGGGTGCTGCTCTCTGTTCCCTTTAAAGATTAAGAAAGTCACAATTTAGAATTGAAATAAACTAGCCAGAAACAGGAACACAGTTATTAAACTGCATGTGTAACTGGTCTGAATTCCATATACTTGTTAAAATGGATAATGTAAATGATTTGGAAAGGTTTGATAATTAAACATAGTTCAAAAGTAAGAGTGTTAATCTGACTTACTACGTATCAAATTTGGAACACTAGGAGGATAGCGAAGTGATAGTGATCAATATAGTAACAAATATCTCAATGGAATAAGGAAGGTATAACAAAATACTTAAAACTCCCCTTGTAAGATAACTATATGAATATATTAGATGAGTGAGCAGTGCTGGAATGGAACAGAAATGTAATCAGAGTTATGCAAGCTAAGTGAAAGCAGGAAGGAATCTGGTCCAGATACTGTAGTACTTGTCAGAAGTTGCATTCCTTCACCTCAGGGCAGCAATATCACACAAATGAAGTGAAAGGACAGAATCACATGCAACGGCAGGTTTCTTATTCACTGCTATTCTTCAGTGCTCTCCCAAGTTTGTAAAGGGATATCTTGACTTTCACAAATGCATTACAATATGCTTTATTGAGATGAAGTTTCTGTACTTCTTTTGGGATGGGGGGGTTGTTGCTTTATTAATATTTGGAACTTTAGTTACCCAGTGAGACATAACTGTAGATTTGGCACACGATGTAGTATAAAATGTCTCATAGATGTATGAATTAAAATGTTGCTGTGCTATGTAGTGCACTGATTTCTACTATTTTTGGTAAGAATATAGCTAGCATACTCTACAGATACTTTTTTTTACCTTTACACTGCTCTCATTCACCTCACACAACACTTTAGGTATGCTACTGAGAAAAACTAACAGGAGAAATTATGCTTTAGTTTGATCACCTCCTAACCTCAGTCTGCTTCAGTGTATTGTGCTGCTTAAGTGACTGGGGTAACTTCTTTCCCTAGACAAATAAGCAGTATAACTCTCCCTATAATGCTATTTGCCATGACAGGAGGTTGGAAACCTTGTTACCACAGTTCCCCCTATTTAAGGCAGCTGATTTATAGCACCATGACCTTGGTATGCTTTTTTTCAGTTTTCAGCTTCACACTCACTCTGCCTGGCCTGCCTGGCTGCACACATTTGCTTTGTATCCCCACCAGTCAATCAGTTAAATGAATTTCCTGCTGATTAGCTCCCTAAACAATTAAGTACTTTACAAAGCTAAAACACAAGACTAAAAGACAAATTAACTGCTAAATGGAGGGTACAATTCTAACTAGGGTTTGAGTTCTGGATTGGAAGTTAAAAATCAAATGGAGTAAGGCATGGGGAAACTGATGAGTGTTAGCACGAAAGAGAAGTTTGCAGATGACTGCAAACTAGGAGCCATAGTCAAGTCCCCAAATGATGTGGACATCCTACAGAAGGGCCTTGCTGAGACAGATGCCTGGTGTCAGAGCCATGGCCTCAAGCTCAATGCCATAAAGTGCAGTGTCATCCCCTTTGGTAAAAACTCTGTACCCATGAAGTACCACATAGGCAGCAATCTATTTAACACCGAATGTGTGATAAGAGACCTTGGGACCCAGGTGGACAGTAGTCTCTCTTTTGATAGTCACATCGCCACAGTAGTCAGGAAGTCCTTCTACGTGGCACACCTCATCATAAAAGGGTTCTCATCCAGGAAAAAAGAGGTCATTGTTCCCCTCTACTCGACACTCATTAGACCCATTATAGAGTACAATGCCCCTTTTGGAATGTACCTCACAAGACATCTGCAGAAGCTGGAAAGGCCACAGAAGTACCTCACAAAGAGGATTACTGGCCTCAAACAAATGCCCTACACTGACCGCCTCAAAAAACTCCAGCTTTACTCCGTAGTATATCATCTACTCCGAGGTGATCTCTGCCTAACATATAAAGCTATGTCAAACCCACAGCTGTTGGACATGCTATACCTAAAGAAATCCCAATCCCTCTGAGCTACACGTTCTAGGAACCTAAACCTTGTCACCACAATAAACAGGACATACTTTGGAACAGGCTACCCATCTATGTCAAGCAAAGTTCTTCATTAGCACTCTTCAAGAAAAATCTTGATGAGTGGATGGGAAATAGGAAATACACCACGGGGATCACTTCTGTATCTCTGCTTGACAGTGGCACAGGAAATTAACTTTCTTGGGTGGCATAAGCCAGGGAACTTTGTTGGCTAGACTTATGAAGGCACTTGGGCCGATGGCCTAGTACCTACCTATGAACCTATGAACTTAAGCCTACCTCTCAACTGTCTAGATTTTCACATAATGTCCAGATTTTTGCCTAATATTTTTCGTCTGTTCCATATAACATTTGTGGTTTTCTGGCAAGTGTATAAGAACAATATTTAAAATCTATCCCTATTCTTGGGCCTTTGTCCCCCCATTGTTTTAGGCTTTGTCCAGATTTCTTGTAAAAGAGTCTTGAGGTATGAGGATGGGGTTGGGGAAGGGCCATTTTTTCTTTGCAATGCTACCTCCTTGGATGATATATGCACTTAATAGCATACATATCATATTCTGGATGATGCCCTTGTTTAATAGTATAGCAGGTTCTGCCCCAACATGCATTTTCTGAACAATGCAAATTAAGAAACTCTAAAGTCTGTCATTATTGAATGACTGTAATCCACAATAATTGGCCAGAAAATGAAAATATGAGAGGCAGGGCAAAAATCTGTAGCAAAATCAGCCAGGGGCATTTTGTAAGAAAGGGACAGTGTGTGGTAATTTAACATTAGCAAGCTGATTGCAACATTTTGTATATGGCCTCAAAGTAGATTTTTTTTCCCCAATATTGTCTTCAAGATGAATACCTTTTTTCTCTTGCTTCTGAAGCTTTCAGGGATAGTGATCAGGCAGTGGTGATGGTGTGGGAGTGCAGTACCAGCATATAGGTTCATAGGTTCATAGGTACTAGGCTATCTGCCTGAGGGCATTTATAAGCCTAGCCAGAATGTGTCGGCTTTCGCCGCCCCATTGATTAATTAACATCCTCTGTCAAGCAGAGCCGATTAAGTGATCCCAGGGGTGTATTTTCTGTTACCCATCCACTAGTCAAGGTTTCTCTTGAAGAGTGTTAGTGAGGGGCTCTGCCTGATGTAATTTGGAATTTTGTTTCAAAGCATGAGGAGTCTCTGTGACAGGAATCTATCCCTCCAGCATGTTCTATTTATTGTTGTGGTGAGGTTTAGCTCACTAGAGCGTGTGGCTCGCAGTGACTTGGATTTCTTTACGTGGAGCATGTCCATCAATTCTGAGTTGGACATGGCTTTGTAAGTCAGGCAGAGATCACCTCTGAGTAAGCGATATGCCACTGAGTACAGCCAGAGTTTTTTCAGTCAGGCTGCATAGGACATATGTTTGAGGCCAGTAATCCTCTTGGTGAGGTACTTTTCTGTTAATGAAAAGCTGGTACTGCATTTGTGGTTACAGTTAAAGAAATGAAGCACTTAGTTTATGTCCGTTTGACTATAGTGAGATACTTGACACATTTCTAGGAAGCAGCTTGCTACAATTTGAAGTAACAAAGACAATTTTTTTTTTGTTCTTCAAAGTGAAGACCATTTTTTCTTTCCTCAAAACAAAGTTGAGGGGGTGCCAGCATTACATTGACAAGTGTACTGCTTCCCACTTAAGCACAGGGCACTCTTGTGCCCAGTTGTCTTAGCTGGCCTAAGGCCAGAGCTGATGTCTGGTATGACCTATGGTGGACATTAACCATCGAAGTGCACAGACATACAGGCACAGTGCACATAAGGTGCAGTGGTGCAGCAGTTTGCATTGTTGCCTCACAGCAAGAGGTTGTCCAGTTCGATTCTCAGTTGGGGTGCCTTCTGTGTGGAGTCTGCATGCCCTCTCTGTGCTTGTGTGAGTTTCCTCCGAGTGCTCCAGTTTCCTCCCATGTTACAAAGATATGCATCTGGAGCATTTCTTCCCTGGCCTCTGGTGAAAATTGGTTTGTTCCTAGTCAGACTTTCTCAGTAGACAAATGTTAAATACATGAATAAATAAAGCCATGAAGCACTGCAACCCTGATCTCCTCCAGCACTGGGAGAAGGAAGTTCAACATGACCCACTCAAATATACAATTAGTATTTATATCAACACTTTTCATTCTGCTGACTGTATACCTATTAATCAGGTAGCTAGACCCTTTTTAGAGGTGGCCAGGAGGTAACATATCTGTGAGGGTGTTATGGTTCCATTTCATAGGGTCATAGGTGCATAGGTAGGTACTAGGCTATTGGCCCTAGGGCCTATACAAGCCTAGCCAAAAAGGTACCCTGGCTTTTGCCGCCCAAGAAAATGTTTTCCTGTGCCCCTGTCAAGCAGAACCATAGAAGGGATCCCTGGGGTGAATTTCTTATTACCCATGCAATCATCAAGATTTTTTTTTTTTTGAAGAGTGCTAATGAGGAGTTCTGTTGGACATAGATAGGTAGTCTGTTCCAGAGTATGGAAAGTCTCTGGGACAGAAATCTATCCCTCCAGCATGTTCTGTTTATTGTGGTGACAAGGTTTAGGTCCCTAGAGCGTGTAGCTTAGAGGGATTGGGATTTCTTTAAGTGGAGCATGTCCAACAGCTCTGGGTTTGACATAGCTTTGTATGTTAAGAAGAGATCACCTCTGAGTAGGCGATATGCAACAGAGTAAAGCTGAAGATTTTTGAGTCGGTCTGCATAAGGCATCTGTTTGAGGCCAATAATCCTCTTTGTGAGGTATTTTTTGCGGCCTTTCCAGTTGTTGAAGATGTCTTGTGAGGTACATACCAAAAGGGGCGTTGTACTCTATAATGGGCTAATAAGTGATGAGTAGAGGGGAACAATGACCTCTTTTTTTCTGGATGAGAAACCTTTTGTGATGAGGTGTGCCACGGAGAAGGATTTCCTTACCACTGTGGTGATGTGATTATCAAAGGAGAGACTACTGTCCACCTATGTCCCAAGGTCTCTTATCACACTTTCAGTGTTAAGTAGATTACCGCATATGTGGTAGTTCATGGGTACAAAGTTTTTACCAAAGGGGATGACAATGCACTTTTTGGCATTGAGCTTGAGACCATGGATTTGACACCATTTGGGCAGTCTACAAACTGTTACGGAATGATATATAATTTATCTTGCATTTGGATTGTGTAGATCAGTAAAACTTTGTATGATGCACATACTTTGAAGCTATCTTATCTTTAACAAATTGAGGGATGTTGCTGTTTGCCAGTTGTGTCTATTTATGGGATATATTAACTTGAGTAGGGTAGGCAGATTGCCAGGGAAGGTTTAACATATATTACTGACAGTACTCCAGGAACTGGGTTACGGTCATTGAAGAGGAATAGCTGTTATAAGTACTGATGCTTCTCATAGTTAGGAACATTGCATGTTCAGTCTGGTTTTGAGCACTGAATGATGAGGGTGCTACATGAACATGGTGAGGGTGCTACATGAACATGGTGAGGGTGCTACATGAACATGGTGAGGGTGCTACATGAACACAGTGAGGGTGCTACATGAACACGGTGAGGGTGCTACATGAACATGGTGAGGGTGCTACATGAACACGGTGAGGGTGCTACATGAACACGGTGAGGGTGCTACACGAACATGGTGAGGGTGCTACACGAACATGGTGAGGGTGCTACATGAACATGGTGAGGGTGCTACATGAACATGGTGAGGGTGCTACATGAACACAGTGAGCTCCAGAAAGAGGAAGCACAGACTAGCTGCACACCAGGTGTAATCAGAGTATGCTTTCTCACACTGTGCTTTGTTCCATGTACCACCCTTCCTACTGTGTCTGCCCATGGGTGCCATGAACAAGAGAAAGAGCAGCTTTTTGAGGTGCAATGATCAGCTGCATGCATATGTGGACAAAGTCTCCTTAATCGGGATGACTGAGAGTCTCTCATCAGTATTGGGTGATGTGGCTAAGCGTTATGATTATCTCCTCTGGGTGTAAGCTTGGTTAGAACCTATGAATCTGTTAACCTGTTGTCACCGGCTCATTTCCTCCTTCTTGGCCATCATCATGTATAATCTTACAGCCTGCCAGATTGACATGGTGATATGTCAGCTGGTTAAAGGATGGCTGGACGATGAGGTTTTTTTGTCCACCTCAAGAAATAGATGAACATCTTCAGGCCACTAATGCTGATATGGGTAAAATCTCATCACAGCAACAACTTTTCATCCTCTGTCAACTGTCAAATACTTATGTTACTTATTTACTGTCTTTGGCAGATTGATATGATTTGCCTCTCTGATACCCTTACTTGCAATTTGTAAGTTAATGATCCGTCATTCCACAATATGCCCAGGATTATTTATGACTTGTTGAAGGAAGCTGAAGTAGTCAGTTAAACATTTTTGACTTCATTTGACTACAGCTGTACTACTATTTTCCAGGTTATACAGTGCCATCAGTGAAATTATATCGGCTGTGGGATAGATGTTTATTCTAGATTCAGATAAGAACTGATTCAGACAGCTAATGGGGTTATAGATTCATAGGTAAGTATTAGGCTAGCTGCCTTTGCAGACCATTTAATGTCTCAACAATTTACCTTTTTATGCTTGAAAGAACTTGTCCCATTCAGTTATAGATTAGCCTTACCTATCCCATAGTCGATAATTATATATTACCCCTAATGGGAATAACTGGTATCATACCATAGACAATATGGGGCAACCCATGCATGGAATAAAGCATTTAGGAGCGGCATCTGTCTTTCAGTAGTGCAAGGGGGTAGTCCTGGGGTACATTTTCTGTTTCCTGTCCAGTTCCAGAGTTTTAAGCTGTAATTGAAAATAGACAGGGATGAACTTTGTTTTATGTGGATGAGGAGTCTGTTCCACAGCAGTGCTATCTTCTGTGAAATATACTTATCAGTCCAAACCATTTGACTTGCTGATATGAAGTAAATCCATCAGTAATGGATCAGAGGATGGCTTGTTTGCCAGACACAGGTCATCTCTTAGCAATCTATAATATACTGAATACAATGACAGGGCTTTGAATCAGCCCATTTGGTGCAAAGAAATAAGGCTGCACTCTGTTAATGAGCTTCATCCTGACATTTGACATTTACTTCTGTGGAAAGGAGAGTTATGACATCATTCAATGGGTGTGTAATATAAAGTAAATTGCAGTGGAGCCAACAGAATGATCAAAAGACTGCTAGTGGTCCCCAGGATGCAGTTTTGCATCTTGCAAGCAATTTTCACCTACCATCTTCACACCCTGTGGAATTCATTACCTTCTTGGATTTCACTGATTGAGTCTGAGACTTGTTTTAGGAGGTGTATTAAGTATAACATTTTTAGTGAGGCTTAAATCTCAGGCAAAGAGCTTACCTTAATCAAAGACATGGATTTTTGTGAACTCCCACATACATTGTATTTTACAATTTATTAACTTACATACTGTTACAACCATGTATATTTGTATGGCCATTTGGTGCAATGGATTAAGGCTGCAGTCTGCTGATGAGCATCATCCTGTCTTTAGCCTGAAGTCCTCAGTCTCTGTTTGCCTAGTGTGTTATTCTCAACAAGTAATTTAACCAGATGGAGCTCCTAGGATACCCTTGAAAAAAGCTTTTTGCCATATTGGATTTACCTGTTAACAGTCCATCTGTCTGTGAGTCAGTCTATCTATCTATCCCTCTATCTATCATATATTTTACTGATATCTTTGCATTTTTTCTTTATATTTGTGAATTTGTGGAATGTTTGAACTTAAGCACCTAGCTGAAATACTATTATGGAGTACCATACATGGTGACCATAGTGCAATAGTGGACTTTGGGATGTGCTTGGTGCAGCAGCATCCTGGGCAGTTGCTGTTGGCAGTCCGTCCTTACCATAGGATTAGTTAACACCTTAGACTTTGCACTGTTGACTACAAAAACACATAAGACAATGGGGAAGGTCTCATAGATACAGCATAGATGTCAGCTGGTTTTCTACATACATATCTGTACAGTGGGGGCACAATTATCAGTACCACCATGAACAGCTGGGAATGAAACAGAAGAAATAAGGCAATTCCTCATCAGACATCATAATGAATGTTATACCTGCCCTGATGCTCTCTTACTACTGATGGACACCTATACCTTGCATTTTAGCTCTGCCTTTGGTATCATTCACATAGTAGCTGCACTGAATGGTTGTCATTCCATGACCACCTGCAAAGCCTCCACCTCAGCCCACTATTGTTTCCTTGCTCTTTACTGGATCCGTGCACACAGGGAGTGAAGTATCATCTCAACACAAGACAATTAATAGTACCTCATTTCATACCTCTCAACTGTCTAGATTTTTGCCTCATATTTTTGGCCTGTTCCTCATAAAATGTGTGATTTTCTGGCACATTACTGGGATGATCTGAGGACTGAAGTCACTAAATAATGATATACATTTGAGTTTCAGACTTCAAATCCTTCAGAAAATACATGTTAATTTCTCTGTGTGAAATGAGTTCCAGTAAGACAAATTCTCAAGACTCCAGCATCAAGAAAGAACTTCAGCCTCTGATATCTACAATCCAGCAACTAACTGCTAAGATGGATAAACTGGATACTAAAATTGATACCTTCATAGAAAAAACTACAAAACAAATAGACTTGTTACATATAGACTTGCAACAACAGAAGATCCAGATTACAGGCATAGAAGAGACAGTAAATGACATGGAAAATAGAATCCAAGAAGAGGAAATCAACATTGAGTTTTTGCTGAAACAAAATACACATCTACAAACAAAGCTTGATGACCTGGAAAATAGATCTAGGCGCAATAACATTAGGATTTTTGGACTGCCAGAAAATATTGAAGGTAACAATATTACTTCTTTTTTAACAACATGGCTCCCTAAAACTTTAGACTTACCAGAAGCACTCTCTTTTGGTATCGAAAGAGCCCATAGATCTATAGCTAATACTAACTCTAACAAAAAGTATCCTAGATCAGTTATAGTTAGATTTCTATCATCTTTTGATAAAGAGATGGTTCTTAAATCTGCTTGGGCTAAAGCTCTTGTTAAAATCAATGAGACAACTGTCCATTTTGACAATGACTATTCTTCTTTAGTAATAACTAAAAGAAAAGTTTTTCTGCCATTAATAAGGGAGCTTAAAAAAGCACAGTTTAAAACCTACCTTATGTTTCCTGCCAAGCTAAAAATCTTCCTTCCTGATGGTCCAAAAATATTTGATGACTTAGACTCTGCATTGCTGTTTATCAAAAAAAATAAGATTTTGGATAAAATAGAGGAAATGGAATGGGCTAGTCCTTCATTAAAGAGGTTGGCAACTGAAACTTCGTGGAAGACTTCAGAGAAGAAGAAGAGACTAAAAAACAAATGACTTGTACTATGTTTTTTTTTTCTTTTTTTTCTCTCTTTATTTTTTTTTCATTATTAATCTTTTTAAATATAGTTACTGCATTTTCAGAAAGTCACAAATATTCTGAAAAAGATTTAATCAAAGTTATTTTCTGTGTGCAAAGAACTGTTTTGTTTCATAATCAGTCAAAATATCTGAGGAACTAATAACAAGCTATCATTCAATATGTTTCTCTTTCTGAAAAAGAGAATTAAGGTTAGTAACTTGATACATTTTTTTCTCTTTTTTCTTTTCTTTATTTTAAACAATGACATTCTATTTAGATTATGCACTGGGTAAGGGGTGGGGGAGGGCAGGGAGAGAAGTGTAATGAAAATATGATAAACGGAATAATAACTTATTTATTCCTTGTAAAAAAGTTTATATGTTGTTTAAATGCTATTGCTAATTATACTTCCTTGATTATATTGTTTATGCTTGTTTACAAATAATCTGTCATGCTTTAATTAATAATAATTAGAACTAAGTAATAGTAAATAGTATGTTTCATTTTCATCTTTATTAATATAAGCAGCAAGTAATATTCCATTGTAAATACTTTTTATAGCTTCCCTTTACATTTTTTATCTCTGCTTTTGCTCTCTTTTATTTTCTACTCTCTTTTTTTTCTTTTCTCTGTTCTTTCTTTTTATTCTCTTTCATATTAATATATAGACATGCTTTTGATCATACTGGTACAGTAAATAATAAGATTTGTATAAAAATTGAATTGGGGCAAAAATATTGAGTTCTATTACATATTAATAACTTTGGGCTTAGTTTCACTTTCATAGAGGCTGTAATAACTTGTAAAATACTTCGCAAAGGTTTTGTTATGTTTAGCTTCATTTATACTACTAAATGAATGTCAGTCACTTGTTTTTAACAAAATTCCCGCCAAAATGTTAAGGGAGACAATCTGGGATGTGGGTTACCTCGTGAACAGTGTCCTTGAGTTGTTTTAAAAGCTTCAACACTCAGAATTCACGCAGAAAAGCTGAAAGCAGTCAATTTGAACTTTGACCCCAGAATTCTCACTGACACATCGCAGATTCATGAAGAACACTCTACCAGGAAGTAGAACTGCTGCAAATGCGACTCTGCGATGGAAAATGAACTCTTTAACATTTAAATGTGAGTTATTTTATATAATTACTTAATTATTTATGTTATAATTTATAAAATATGTAAGTTATAATGATTTTAAATGATGCAGTTTCTCATAGTAAGCAAATGTGATATTTTAGAAGGCATAGAAAGTGAAACATTTATACAAGTGTTCTTGAAAGTTTACTTGACTGCAGCATATTAAAGTATGTTAAAAACTTATGATTTAAACATATACAGTGCTATAATTCATTTGATTTATCTGATTGACAAGCATAAATAACTTTATGACTCTATTCTGGAAGAAGTTGTCATGTGATATATTTTAAAGCAGCAGTTTAGATATACAAATTACAGATGGCTTTCTTCACAATAATGCAAGTGTTTCTGAGAATTTACATAACTATGCAGTATGATTTATAACCATTTCTATAAATTTAATATTTTATTCTACGGACAATAATAAGTATGAGAAAAAGCTCTGATACAAGTAATTTGAAGTCTTTTGAAAGCTGTTAACTACATTTACATGACAGAAAATAGATACATCTTAATATATGTAATGTCTGAACCATATTAGCCAAAGCTATTGATTTAAATGAACATTAGAACTTATTTTTACAAACTTTGAATAAATTAATATTTAAATATGCACTCGCTCTTTTTTTTTTTCTTTCTCTCTCTTTCTTTCACTCTCTCTCCCTCTATCACGTCTTTTATTTCTCTCTCTCTTCTTGGTTCCTAATATCAAGTTTATTTGAATGCTATTTGAATATAAATGTATTATATTAAATAGATGTATATAGTAGTATGAATAGTTTTTAAAATGTTTCTCTTAGTTTATATGATACTGTTTTATCAAATGTGTAGTTTTGTCTTACCAGATAATCTAATTGAAAGTTGTTAATTTAAGTTAAATATAACTAGTATTAAATTGATAAGGTGGTAGCTGAGGTACTGCTGCTTAGGGTAGGGGGTTAACTTGAGTAGTATGTACTACTCTAAGTTGGAGTTTTTAACTCCAGGCTGGGTGCAAGATTTAATCCTTACATCATTTTCTCTTGTTCACTGTTGTATGTATATAGTTCTGACATCCACAATACATTTTGTAAGTTCATTGTCACTACAAACAAAATTGAATCTTATACAAAATCCCAAAAGAGATTCAATAAACACAGCTATATTTAAAGGCACACCTAAAGGAGGAGGTATAACATTACTTATTTTGTTAATTGTTATTTTGATCATAAGTTTTCTATGTTTTAAAAATGCCAAATGACTTCTCTAAAAGCAATTTCTTTAAACATTAATGGACTGAATAATCCGTGTAAAAGGGCAAGCCTAATAAGATACATTAATTTACATAAGGCCAACTTAGTCTTCCTTCAAGAAACACATCTCTTGAAAAAAAATATTGATAAACTAGCCACAAACAAATATACAGTATTGGTTAGTTCAGAGCACACTCAGAAAAAAAGAGGAGTGGCTATTTTATAGAATAAAAGTATGCCCATTCCTAAAACTATTAAGTCTTATCAAGATGATAAAGGAATGTTTTGTATGGTTACAATACAAATTAATGGGAAGACTTATACATTAATTAATGTATATTGGATACCTGGAATTGGTATTAATACAGTGAAATACCATCTTGATAAGATCATATCATTCTCTATAGGAGATATTATTTTAGCTGGTGATTTTAATTGTATACCACATGAAAGTGACACTACCACTATAGGAAAAAGGAAAATTACATCTAATGCAAAACATTTAAAGGATTTTGCTAATTCTTATCATTTAAATGATATTAATAATCAGACAGACTCAAAATCATTACCATACACCTTTTTTTCTAACAGATACAAAACTTATTCAAAAATAGATAGAATCTTTATTTCTAACCAGATGGTAACAGAATTAATTAACTCTAAAATCATTTCATGTCCTATATCTGATCATAATTCAATTGTTTTTGAGTTCATGATAAAAAATACTCACAATGTTCAGATCATAAGGATACCAGCATACTTAACTCAACTAAAAGACTATAAAGAATATATACTTTCAGAAGTACAACATTTTCTAGACATAAATAATACTCCTGAAGTCTCCATTATTTATGTTTGGGATGCTTTAAAATCATATATATATGGACAAAGTATCAGATGGTATAATAATAAAAGGAAATCTTGGGATAAGGAATTGTTAGATATTCAAAGTAAACTAGACTCTTATAAACATAATAATAAAGAAAATATTATGGATAAGAAAGTCATTGAAGAAATAAACAAACTAAATGAGAAATACAAAGAAATTTTAACTCATAAAGTTAAAATAACTTTAGAGAATTACAAGTTTTTGTCTTACTCAATAAGCCCCAAATACTTACATAGACTTAAAAATAAAACAAAAAGGTTGAATAAACAAAATCATATCAAAGAAATCTTTTCTCTAAGGAAAAAGAAGAATGTTTCTAGTCTACCAGAAATACTAGATGAATTTAGAAATCACTTTCATAAAATTAATCATAATAACATTAGCATGGAACCTAAAGATAAAATAAAGGAATTTATAACCACAAACATCAATAAAAAGCTTAATAAACAACAGACTAAACTATTGGATAAAAGTATTTCATATACAGAGGTTGTTACACAAATAAACAAGCTTAAATCAAACAAAGCACCAGGTAATGATGGTATTATATCAGAGATATATAAAATCCTTTCTAAAAGTACATACTCATTAATTCATAAGGTTTTTATTTTGGCCCAAAATGAGCTAATAACCCCCCCATCTTGGCAATATACATTTATTTCGCCAATTTTAAAACCTAATAAAGATCCAACTAGATGTACTTCATATCGACCTATCTCATTACTTAATGTTGATTATAAAATGTTTATGAGTATTTTTGCTGATAGATTGAAGACAATCATCCCTGGCATTATAGATATAGATCAGACAGGCTTCATTGTAAATAGAAATACTTTTGATAATATAAGGAGAACTCTAACATTAATTGATTTTGCAAATAGGAAAAAGAAAGATTTAACACTTATTAGTCTTGATATAAGTTCAGCATTTGATTCAGTAAGTTGGGACTACCTATTTACCTTACTGAAGTGCACAAACTTCTCAGATGCATTTGTAAATCTAACTGAACATCTATACAAAGGAACATTGGCTTATATTAAGGTAGGAACATATGTCTCACAAAAAATACCCATTTTTAAAGGTACTAAACAACGGTGTCCACTCTCTCCACTATTATTCACTTTAATAATGGAGCCTTGGGCTAATTTGATCAGAAACAGTACTGACATAGAGGGATTTGAAATAGATGAAAATACAACATCTAAAATTCAACTTTTTGCAGATGATGTTCTAATTACATTAGCAGGATCTAATTCTTCTATGCAGTCTCTATTTTATAAAATGATGAATTTTAAAAGTATTTCTGGTTTAATATTCAATGAAGAAAAAACTAAAATACTACCTATATATACACGAAAAAATTTTCTCATTAGTGATTTTACTAAATATGTACCCAATTCAGGTCAGATAACTTATCTAGGTATAATATTATCTAAAGATATTAAATCTATTATACATAATAATTATAATACCTGTCTTCTTAATATACAAAATCTTTTCAATACCTGGAATAATATGTTTTTTACTATGGAAGAGAGACTTACAATTATTAAAATGATAATATTCCCCAGATATTATACTTAATACAATCAATAATACTTCCACCTACAAAAATAATTATCAAGAAATTGAATACACTAATGTTAAATTTCCTATGGGCACCTAATAGACCTAGGATTGCATTAAAGAAACATATTAATAGCTGGTCTCAAGGGGGTATTTCTTTTCCAGACTTTAATTTATATACTATCTCTTCCATTGTAAAAGTTATTACTTTATTAATAGATCAGTCATATATTGCAAAATGGAAAGATTACTGGGAGCTAATTAGTATTCACTTCATGAAAATCTCCTTAACACATAAGAATATGATTGTAAATAACTCTATGTTATGGTTACTAAAGGAGTTTTGTACTTCACCTATTACACCTAAACATTTTGTTAGTTACCCATTAAACATTATTATTAGCTATCGTAACTTTATATTCATGCATCCTAAATATAGGGAATGGAATTTTATTATATTCCCTATAATGTATACTAGGGGTATGCTTTTGTCATCCACTTCTGAAGGAACCCATTTAGCTATAGATAATGATCTAAAGTACTGGTATCAGTTGATATCTGATAATAAAGTTAAAAATTTAGATTTCTTAAAACAAGAATTTGATCTAAGAGAAACTTGCTGGTTAGAGGTTCAGACCTTTAGACAACATCTCATTGATAAAATAGATCTAATGTTTATAACAGTTAAAGAATCTATCCCAACACTGATTGATTACTTGATATTAAATTTACAACATAAAGTTTCTGATAAAGGTAAGCTTTCATACATACATAAAATTATCAGACAAGAAACTTTTTACAGTGTAGATACCTACTGGAATTATTTCACTTCCATTAATGGTGACCCACCAAATCTACAAGATAAACAATACATATTGGAATCTGCCTATAAAACTACGTCTTCCATTGTCTGGAGACGTTTTACATGGAAATTTTTACATAGATCCTTTTATACACCTTTGATGATGAATAAAATAAATAATAAAGATAATCTATGTAAAAGATGTAATATAGAAATTAATGCTGATTGGGCTCATATGTTTTATGACTGTATAAAATTGAAAGAATATTGGAAGTCAATTAATGAATTTTTGCAGGCTCTTTTTACAGATAATTTCATTATTTCTAAATCTCTTATATTATTCAACACACCTGTACCTCAAAGTGTTAAAAAGGTTAAGCTTCCCTTGTTATGGTCTATTCTAGCAGTGGCTAGAAAAATAATAACCAGAAATTGGATTTCAGATACACCTCCTTCGTTCAATGAATTTAAAAATGTTATGAATATAGTGTGCCATATGGAATTGAATACAGTAAAGTCAAGAACTACTAGAAAAACATCTTATTATATTGTATGGGATAATTTACAAAACTTGTTAAAAAAATCTTAACTTCAATAGCATGGTATTTTAGTTTAATTAATTGATCTGATTGTAGTGGATGTCTTTGTAAATACTTTGGTTGTTTTGTTGAATGTTATAATCATATCTATTTTAATTACTTGTATAAAATTGTTATGATATTTCTTTTGTATGTTAAAAACAATAAACTTGTTTTAAAAAAAAAAGAAAATACATGTTAACACAAATCCTGTTATTCTAGCAACTTTTTAAGTTTATAAGAGCAATATTTAAAATCTATCCTAATTTGGGCCTTTATCCCCCATTTTTTCAGGCTTTGTCCAGATTTCTTGCACTAAGAGGTTGAGAGGAATGCCTCATTTCATTTTATTCATCAGTAACATTTAATGAACACATGGAGGCAGCCAAGAGCAAAAAAAAAAAAAAAAAAAAGTTTACTAGCACACTTGTGCTACAGACCACATCTTGGGTTATATCTTTATGTAGCACTTAATGGTATCTCTTTTGAAAATAAGAGAACCGCATCACATACATCTTGAATTTGCATATATGTTTCAATTCTACAAATTCTTTAGCCAAAAAGGTCACAGATATTTGTCACAACCTATCCATAAATTGCCCAAAAACAAATGGAGCAATTAAAGATATTAATGTTCATCATTTTTCTTTTATGATATGACATATAGAACACTTCATGCAGGGATAAGCACCTTTGCCAAAAGTACCAGATTTTCTAGGGCCAATATGCTAGGATAGAACTTCCCCCGAATTCAAGAGTTTTTAAATGAAACAAAGAATGTTCAGGGAAAATACACCTGAGTTGTTTATCAGTTGAAAACATATGACAGTGTTTCCTGAAAATATTTTTGGGATTCTTAGAAATTACCCAGTGTCACAAAATACACAGCTATTTTGTCATCCCGTTTCCCTTCTTCATTCCGGAATACTCAGTTTGGTTCTATAGAAACCTTACAGTTGTCCAGCTTGTCTATCAACACATCTAGAGTACATACTTGCATTAAAATGGACATCTCATAACGTTTGTCTTGCAAACACTGAAAGATCATTTATAGACTATTGTGGGGAGAGGTCTGTGCCTCACCTGTTGTCCCATTAGAGACTCTATTTTCCTTGGTTTCCTATATTTCTTTTACTACAATAACTTAGCAAACGTTAGAAACATGGACCTAAATCTTTACCAGCAAATAAATAGAATAAGATGGAGAGATAGATTCATTATTTAGTGCCTGCTCTGGAATAAGGTACCCTTTCAGGTATAGGAGTGCAGTGCATTATCATTCATCAAACAGACTCTGGATGACTGGACATGTACCCTCAAATTTAACCTGGGACTAACTAGCCTACCCATTCCTTAGAATGGGGGTACAGTCTATGGTGGGTATTAACAAGTCATTGATGGTCAACAGACTGAATTCCTTAAAACCTCCTTTGAATTAATCTTATGAATGAAAAGCCTTGCACATGTGCCTAATATGTGTATCTGAGTCCTTAGGAGAACATTAGTGTGTGTTCCCTTAACCAGATCCTATGTTCTATGGCTGATGTGCATACCTAAGTCTGTTAGGTCAGTTCTTGTGATTAAGATGCACCATCCTGCCCTATTTATTGTAGTAGGTGTGCCAAAAGTGCACTCTTTAGGCTCCTGACAAACAGCTTGTGACATGGGTACATTGAAGCACTTCTGACCCTAATGTAACTGTGCTAGAAGGTTACACCTGTGTCTCGTGTCAGCCCTATGACTCAGGTGTGTCAAAGCTTCCATGTATCATAAGTGTAAATCATGCATGCTGCTATGTCCTGGTGCTATACCTGTAACCAGAAAGCACCCACCATCAGTTACTATGTCTTGCGTTGGGTTACCTAATGCTCATTCTTGTGTATGATTGCAAACTGGCTGCACCATCACTCTCAAAGATTTGTGCTTTTGGAGCCTAAAGGAAATGTTTGTGCCCACTAGCACACTACTTGTGACTCATGCATGCAGTTAAATAGTTTGTCCATTCAGGAATGAAGCTGTGCCAGCACCCCAACTTGAGGATCTTACCTTTGGGTCTCTGAGATAGCCGAAAAGATGAGATGTCTGTCTGTGAAAAGGTGAGTGAGGTGTGCACTAGGTCAGGTTTCTGTGGCATCATGAAAGCAAAATAACTTGTGGTGTTAGTCAAATTCATCTAGGCCAAGAGGTTATTACTGTATTTTGAACCACTGTGCTGTGTTGACATCTCCACAGCTGTTGCCCTCTTTAGGTCCTGTGGCTTTGCATTCCATGCAATTTCTCATTCCCTCTTCCTGGTAACCCTTGAACTTTAGATGGTATGTGCCTTCTTTCTCATCTGTAGGGGACTGAGATAACAAATGCAAGATCCTAGGTATGGGTTCAGAAACACATCTTCCATCTTGTTGTCTATACTGTCCTGCTGATATTGCTATCTCAGCCAGGTTCACGGACACTTCCATCTTGCTGGCTGTACTACCCTGCTCATATTGCTGCCTCTGTCTCTTTTGCTGTTAATCTGGTTCTTCCATTGCCTCTTTCTGCACCTTTTGCTGTGTCTGACCAACAATGGCACATGAAGTAGATGTGGCAACAGGTGCACAGGACATGACTAGACGATGACATAATGGTACAGAAGCAGTCATAGACTAGTTATTTCTCATAATATATGGACAGCTTTCCAGTTGTAATCTGTATGTAGTACATAGAGTGCTATGATTACACTCTAATATCAGAAAAAGAGAGGTGGGGGGGTGAGGCCAAGATGGTGAGCAGTTAACAGCACTGTTTTTTTAGCTCATCTTCATTTTAACATCTCTGACAGGATTTTTACTAAAAAACTCAGAATGTTTCAAAATTTTATGGATTTATACTTGAACATCTGCTGAAAGATTTATTACAAAAATAACAATTTTGAAACTCCTTTAATTGCTTTTTTTCTGTCAAGAAAACTAGAAAGAACTAATTGTCTCAGAATGACCCACTCTAAGCCCATTTTACAGGAAAGTACTATGAAAAAAAATACATACAGGCTATACTAAGTAACATTAGTGAGTTATTTGTAAAGACAGATAAATTAAAAAAGCTAAATGGACAATTTTAAAGAGGAATGTAAAAACGTTTAAGTGCTGAGTGAATCTCTTAAACAACAATCATCACAAAATCTCGAGTTTAGAAGAGGCAATGTCTGATTTTGATGGAAGATTACTTGAAAATAAGAATAACACTGAATTACTTTGGAAACAAAACAACTTATTCCAGGAAAATAAATAGAAGACTTAGAGAACAGATCTAGAAGTACTAACATCAGGATTTATGGAATTCCTGAAAAAGAAACAACCCTTCACCAAGGTCAGTGATCGTAAGATTTTTTCATGTCAAGATAAGGATTTTAGTTTTAAAGCTGCATGGACTAATTATCCAGTTAAAATTAAAGAAAATAATATAAGATTTGACAATGACTATTCAACATTAGTGATGTCAAAGAGAAAAGCATGTGTGCCACTTGTTGAAAGCTTAAAGAAAACAATATTAAAGCACAAATTTGCTCCCAGTAAAAACAAGGATTCACCTTCCAGAAGGATAGAGGATTTGTAACACCTTGGAAGATGCAATGGACTTTATACAGAAAAATAAAATCTTAGGAAAAAAGAGAAGAAACACACTGGAATCTATTAACTTCTTTGAAGAGAAATGCTACACGAGATGGTTGGTTAATAAAAGACAAAAACGGTAAAAAGATGAAAGACAAATGAAAATCAATGTATTTCATGGTTATAAATTCTTATTAATTTAAAGAAGTGCTTGAATTCTTATGAACAGGTGCTGAATACTACAATTTATAAGGTTTATAGATGTGTACTAGGCTATTGGCCCTGGAGCTTTTACAAGCCTAGCCCAAAACAAAATTGCCTTGGCGCCATGCCATCCAATGTTAGTTCACAGTGCCTCTATCCAGTAGGGCAACTGGAGTGATCCCTGGGGTGAACTTTCTGTTACCCACCCACTCATCAAGATTTCCCTTGAAGAGGGCCAGCAAGGTGCTCTGCTTGACATGAATGGGAAGCTTATTCCAGAGTATGGGCAGTCTTTGGGAGATGAACCTGTCCTTCCAGCATGTTCTGTTGATTGTGGTAATGAGGTTGTGATCTCTGGAGCCTGTGGCACGTAGGGATTGGGATTTCTTTAAGTGTAGCATTTCAAGTAGAGCTGGGTCAAACATGGCTTTGTAAGTCAAGCAGCGATCCCCTCTGAGTAGACGATGAGAGACTGTGAACAGCTGAAGTTTCTTGAGTCTGTCCATATAGGACATGTGTTTAAGGCCTAGGATCCTTTTTGTGAGGTACTTTTGTGGCCTCTCCAGCTGCTCTAGGTGTCTGGTCAGGTACATGCCAAATGGGGCATTATATTTGATGATTGGTCTAATGAGGGAGGAGTAGAGAGGAGTGATGACCTCTTTTTTCCTGGATGCAAAACCTTTAGTTATAAGATGTGCCATGTAGAAGGACATTCTGACCACAGTGGCAATGTGGTGGTCAAAGGTAAGGATGCTGTTGACCTGGGTGCCCATATCTCTTATGGTCCTTTCAGTGTTCAGTGGGTTCCCATCAACGTGGTAATTAGTGGGAACTGAGTTTTTTCCAAAGGGAATGATAACACATTTTTTGGAGTTAAGCTTAAGGCCATGGTTCTGACACCAGTCATTGGTCTCAGTGAGGCCCTTTTAGTTGATGATGACTCCTGGCTTGCAGTCATCAGTGAAATTGGTCAGCCAGAGTCCTTCTGTGTTGGCCAGGACTTCTAGGAAGTAGATGTCAAACAGGAGACGGCATAGGACCGAGCCCTGAGGGACTCCATTTGTGTCTGGTTGACAGTGTGACTTGGAATACACAACTTTTGCTCTATGGGTCCAATCTGTGAGCCATTTTGCAATCCACCTAGTGATATAAGGATCAGTGCCTAGTTTGGTGAGTTTGTCAATGATATACAAGTGGGGAATAGTATTAAACCCTCATCCAGAGCCTTGGTGACTGCCTCAATGACGTCAACCAGGTTCAGCAGGCAGGATCTCCACTTGACAAAGCCAGACTGAGTGGAGTCAAGAGTTTGGAGATTGCCTATATCTTTGTTAAGCAGGTCCATGATGATGCGCAACATAGCTTTGCATATCAGACTCATCAGGCTAATGCGGCAATAGTTCTCAGGGTCTGTAGTTGCTCCCCTTTTATGAAGAGGGATGACTGTAGCAGTGCGCCATTCATTAGGAACAAAGCCTGGGCAAGGCTGTGATTGGACAGGACACAAAGGTGTGGTGCCAGTTCATTTTGTAGCTCATGTAGAATGCAGCGAGGGATATTATCAGGTCCCATGGATGCTGTATTCTTGACTTTGGACAATGCAGCTTTTACCTTTGCCACAGAAATGTTGGGCACCAGGATTTCTTCTGGTATTTTGATAGCGTCTTTGGGTAGGGAGAGAGGAGTAAAATTGGCACTAAATCTGTCAGCCAGTATGTTGGCTATATCTGTTGGCTCAGTATAGGAGGTACCATTGTGCAATAACCTAGATCAAATCTGGGTATTGCCTTAGAGGTTATTGATGTAGCTATAGAAGGCTTTGTGGTTGTTCAGCTAGTGGTGTTTGGCTTTATTGGCCTGAAATTGTCCATTAAAATTATTTTTTTCAGTGACCTTCTCACTTATTGTTTTAGTTTGTTGTTTGAGATATTTTTCAAGTGACCCTAATGATAATGGACATCAGGTGGGTATAACAGCCCTGTGTTTCTTATGCTTGGTCAAACACTCTGCTTGTGTTGTGTTGACAAGGTCATAACAAGGCCGAAATATGCATATCCACAGCTAGTGGGGTTTGGCTTTATTGGCCTAGAATTGTCCATTAAAATGATGAAACAAGTCATGGGCACTCAGAATCACCAATTAGCTGAAACACCTGATGTTCATAATGGTCATTTGCATATATCCCATGTGCCTCTGAAATAAGAGGTTTGGGAGGTCACTTAGTAGAAGTTCTAGCTTTGCTGGAGTTTTCGTTTTGTTTTTACTGATTGGTTTGTCTGTGACCTCACTTATTGTTTCAGTTTGTTGTTTGGGGTATTTTTGCAGTGATCCTAATGATAATGGACATCAGCTGGGTATAACAGCCCTGTGTTTCTCATGCTTCGTCAAACACTCTGCTTGTGTTGTGCTGATGAGGTCATAACAAGGCCGAAATATGCATATCCACAGTTAGTGGGGTTTGGCTTTATTGGCCTGAAATTGCCCATTAAAATGATGAAACAAGTCATGGGCTTTCAGAATCGCCAATTAGCTGAAATGCCTGATGTTCATAAGGGTCATTTGCATATATCCCATGTGCCTCAGATACAAGAGGTTTGGGAGGTCACTCAGTGGAAGTTCTAGCTTTGCTGGAGTTTTCATTTTGTTTTTACTGATTGGTTTTTCAGTGACCTTCTCACTTACTGTTTTAGAACAATTTATTTTGGAAAATTTGAATCTTAAAAGGGAAGATTTTTTTTTCAGATCATTGTTCAGATTGTATTAGACATAACATTTAAGGAAAAAATAGGTCTGATTCTAACAGCAGTACTAGATTAAAGAATATCAAATATATAAAAGTAAATAGAAATGCCCCATTATATGACACTCCACATTAGGATTATAACTAAAATGGCTATATATTTAAAACCTAGGAATATAGTAATAGTGCTAGACATAGTATGCAAACAGAAGTAAGAGATCAGAATAAGTAGACATGTGTATAGTTAAAGAATATAAATATGTGTACATGGGTGGGAGGTTGGCATAGTGTTTAAGGTGTTCACCTTATGGGCACAAGGGACAGGGATTGTTTGTCACATGGGGTAATTGGCTAGGCTTGGGATGGACTACAAGGGCAGTTAGCCTGGTACTATATATTTATTTATTTTTATTTAACATTTGTTTACCAGAAAAGTCCGACTTGGAATGAAGCCAATTTTCAGTGGCGGCCCAGGGAGAAATGCTTCAGATGCATGTCTTTGTAACGTGGGAGGAAGCAGGAACACCTGGAGGAAAGCCACATGAATGCAAGGAGGACATACAGACTGCACACAGAAGGTACCACAGCCGAAAATCATACCAGAGAGCCTCTTGCTATGAGGCAACAATGCAACAGATGCACCACTGCGCCGCCATACTAATTTATGAACTTATGATCCTATGAGCAACCTTACACATAGTAAATAAAATAGAAAAAATATAAAATCATCTGACCTATAAATTAATAAATATGAAAATAACAACTGACTTCCTCCCTATAGTATATCAGGGAGTTAATGTGAGGTACAAGAAAAGATAATTGTAGAGATATTCAGTTTGGTCAACTTATAATAAGGATTATGAACACCTGCTTAACTTTTCTTATATATAATAACTCATTGACAGGATTTTTTAAGATGATGCATACTAAAAATATGAGACACAACATGAATCAAAAGCATGAGCTCAGCATTTTTGTCTAATGGAGAGTTTGACAGGTAGTTTGTCTTTTTCAACAAACTAGGAATATGTTATTTCATGGAAGAGTGCTTTAGGGTTATATTGTCCATAGCTGAAGATTTCATATTGCTATATATAAAGCATATAACAGGTTATGTACATAAATGTGATTTCATTACACCTGTGTTTTTTTCTCTCTTATATAAATGTCTGATTTTTAATGCATATCTGTTTATATTAATGGATTGAATATTCCAGTAAAGGGGGGGGGGGGGCTGTTCAAATACTTGCAATTACATAAAGCTCAGACATTATTTATACAGTAAACACATTTACTTTATAAACATGTAAATACATTTTCATTAGAAATATTTAGTTTTAGCAAGTTCTGGCTTTTGACCTAAAAGAACAGGCACCCTCATTTTATGGAAGATCTCACAAGTAATGCCTAAAGTAAAAGATACCTATGTTGATAAAAATGGTATGCTAAGCATTATTATAACTGAGGGGCACAGAAAACTATACACATTGGTGAACTCTTATTGGATTCCAGATATTGAAGCTAAAGATACAAAAAAAAATTAGACACTATAGCCTATTACATGAAATGTGAAGTCATAATGGCTGGTGATTTTAATTGTATTTTATGAGGCAAATATTCCACTGCAGATAGAAAGCTGGGGATCACATCTTCAGCCAAAGACGTAATGAATTTTGTAAAGCTAATGAATTTAAAGGATATATATAAGTTAAGGAAATCAAACTCACTTCAATTTACCCATTATTCATTTAGATATGGAACACAAACACATATTGATACAATTTTTGTCTCAAACAATCTATCACATATCAGAGAAGTTTCAATAGTTTCATGTCCATTATCAGACCATAATGTTATAATCTTTAATATTATTTTAAAAACTTACAATTTAATACATCACAGGAAATTACTATCATGCATTATTAACATAAAATGATTCAAGGATTGGTATGTTAAATAGATCAAACATTTCCTAGAAATAAACATGAATGGTGAAGTGTCTGAAATTGTCCTGTGGGATTCACTAAAGGCTTACTTAAATGGAAGAGTTACAAGCTGGTATATAAGTAAAACAAGAGAATGGGGCAAAGAATTGAATACTCTGCAGGCCAAAAATATACAACTAAAGTTAAATCTAAAAAACAAATGACATTATCAGTCAGTCTGAACTTAAAAAAAAAACTTAAATACAAAATATGTTGAAATTCTAAATCATAAAATTGCAATAAACCTGGAAAAACTTAAACTTCAGGCATATCCAGTAAACCCTTTAAGCTGCCATAAGCTTGCTCTTATATCAAATAAAATGAATAATCATATCAAAGTAATTATAACATGTATAAATAATGCAAAAGAAATAATAATAGATATTAAAGGTATCCTTGATGGTTTTAAAATGTTAAAAAAATATAAATAATAATACAAATAAACTAGATAATGATGATATAGTTGAAAAATGACAGACCATTCACTTTAACTGAAATAAAAGATCAAATGAAACAGTTAAAACATAATAAGGTCTTGGGCTTATATGATGTTATACCAGGACTATATAAAATTCTACTGGATGGTGCAGTTAAAATATTAGATACGGTCTATAGAAAAATAAAAACAAATGTTGAAGTCCCCCATCATGGAAATACCCCTTATATCACCTATTTTAAAACAAGATAAGGATCCTAAAAAGTGTTTTTCATACACATTCATGTTACCTTTAAATGTGGACTATACCATGTTCATGTTAATTTTAGTGAACAAAATTAATCTACTCATACCTAAACTAATTAACAATGATTAAAATGGGTTTATTTTAAAAAGACAAGTACCAGATAATATAATAAGAATACATATATTAATAGACTATGCAAATAAAAATAAAAAAGAACTCTCTATCATTAGTCGTGATTTAGATAAGGCTTTTGACTCAGTTAATTCCCTGTACCTGTTTAAAAGATGTAAGGTGTACAATTTCTCACCTGAGCTAATTGCATTAATCTCTATAGAATAACTCTTCTGCTTATGTTAAAATAGCTTCATTTCTTTCTAATTCCTTTAAATTACAAAAAACAAACAAACAAGGCTGTCCATTATCACCTTCACTTTTTGCATTAGCTATAGAACCCCAATAAGAACATTAATGGTATTAAAATAAAGATGATTTTGAACAAAAGAGCCAACTCTTTGTTGATGATATTTTGCCAACAATAAGAAATATAGAAAATTCATTAGAAAATATAAATAATTCTGAGTTAGTTTGAAGCAATTTCAAACTTAAGATTTAATCATAATAAAACAACCACATTATTAATTAATAAAAATAAAAAATATATACAGAAAATATTGTAACTTCAGTTGGAATAGCAATCAAATGAAATGCCCTGGTATAATCATTATGTATAAGAGTAACAAAGTGATACAAACAAACTTTCAACAAGTTGTTGATAAAAGGTTATGTTTAGTCACAAATTGGAACAAATTCTTTGTTACCATGGAGGAATGATTCATGTTTATTAAGATGGAATTCTCCATAAACTATTGTTTGTCTTACAATCTTTAGTACTATTTCTGCAAAAAAAAAATGATGAAGATGAATAATATTCTAGTTAAATTTTTTGGCATCCCACGAAGAGTTTCCTTTGATTGGCACAGAAAAGGTTGGGATAATGGTGGAATAGGATTCCCTGATATTCCATTGTATGCTACTTTAACAATTGCAAAAGTTATAGCATTGTGGATAAATTCATCTTATGATTCAAAATAGAAACAAATACATCAAGAAATATTATTAGTAAATAATAAATATATCACAACCAGTCATAAACAAATAGTCCCTAATAGTTTTATCTGGTTATTAAATTTTTTTACGTAAATGGAATTATACCCTCTTCTCAAATTCCCCATTTAAATAGCGTAATTTCCTCTTTCCAAAAGTTCACATATTCTAACCATTGTATTAAAGACTTAATATTTTCTATGTTTACGATAATATATGTGCTTAGAAACTTATGGCTTCAACAAAATTGAAACAACAAAGTAACTTAATTTTTTGGCATCAATTTGTAAATGGTATATATATACTGTTGAAAATGTAAGGTTCAAATACAATCAAGATTCTGAGAACTGATTAACTTTACAAATATTTAGAGACTTTGTGTACACATAGATAAATAAGATATTTAACCTAGATAAGAAATTGTTCCTCAAATTATTGGAATTCTTAATTACTATCAGTAATAATACAATGAAACAGAAATTATATTTATCACAATTTTTAAAATTCTTAAGGTATATTTCACAATTTTAGACAATTTCTATTGGAACTATTCCTCAAAATTAATAATGAAGACTTCTCTGAAGAATAGAAGAAAATAATATCAAAATCTACAGATAAAACCACATCTTCATTATACTGGAAAATTTTCACTTGGAAATTCTTACACAAAGTTTTTTGTCACTCCTAACATAATTACAATTATATATAAATAAAATAGAATTAAATGCTGGATATGTGATTTTCTAATAATAGCTGACTGGATGCATATGGTATATGAATGTGAAGTCATCTCCCCTTTTTGGAAAGAAATTCAAAACTTCATTCAAGCTATATGGTCAGATAGATGTAATATTTCTAAATCAAGTAATTACTAATAATTGGAAAAGTAAAGTTACCCCAACTAGTGCAGAATTTATTAAAATGGCAAAAATTGTTTGCACTAGTGAATTGTATACTATAAAGATGAAAACTTCTAATATTAAATGTTCATATAAATCTTAGCTGAAACTTAAAGACTTGCTTGAAAAATATTAATTGTTGATGGTATGTGTAACTTTGATGCATTGATCAGCTGTGGACCTATGTAAATAGTTATTTCCTTGTTTTATAATTTATTTGTCTATTGTTTTAAAGCCAAATAAAAAATAAAAAGAGGCTATTTAAGCACCTTTCTGAAGTTAGAAAGGTGGTTAACAAGATTTTGTTAAGCACCTTCAGCACTGTTACAATCCGGTCTCATGTTGTTGTTTAGCAGTGGACTGTGCCAACCAGCAAAGAAAAGCAGCAGAAGGTAAATGTTCTTCTACCACACTTCTTAACAAAAAGTGTGGCAGAACAAAATACTGAATAGCTTTTAGAGCCCTGGATCTTCAGAGGGACACTTCTTTATTCTTCCTGTCTGTTTGGCAGGGTTGTGTTTTACTTGGTTTCAAAGCACACATCACTTTGCAATACTTTTTTCTGTAATTAGTATTACATGGAACAGATAAAGTTTCATGCACTACAAAGAATTATGACTGAGTTTCACCCATCATAACTGTTATTAACTGCTTTTGACATGGATGCCAAGAAATTAATCTCAAGAGCTTGTAATCCATGTCTCAAACGCATAACAAGTTTGCTATGATCAGAAGTCTGAACATAATCTTTTATTCTGCACATATGCTGTGTTGCTTGCTTGTACATAAAATATTTTTGTTAACCTACAGGTGTGGCCTATATTTGTCTTGTGTACCTTGCTGATGATGTGGTTATGTTTCACATGGGTGTGCTGAGTTGGGATTTTCATGTTTGCTTCTGGAGTTGAATGTGTTGTTGCAGTATTGTTGACTTTGAGATTATTTCTAGTGTCTTTGCATTACTTTTGCACCTGTTAGCATATACATTGATGCCTCTCAAATTGTTGCTATGAATTCCATGAATCTACTGTGTCACTTTGCCAGATCTGTCTGAAAGTTAGTGGCTATTTCTGATCCATGACACTATCACTGTTAGCTAGTTCCATCTAGTATACAGTATTGTTCTGAGGGCTATGTATCACAAACGTGCACAGTGCACTCTGTGTACTTGCTTATAACATTGTTTCAAGCCCTATGTAACATAAGTGCACGCAGACTAATATGTGTAATATATGGCCTATATGGCATAATGAGGTCTGTGTAGTTGCTTACAGCATTGTTTTGAGACCTATGTAAAAGAAATGTGCAGACCAGTTTGTGTAGTTTGTGACCTATGTGGTATAATGCAGTCTGCATACTTGCTTACAGCATTGTTTGGAGACCTATGTAACATAAGTGCACACAGACTGGGTTTGTGCACCTTGGGGCCTATGTGGAACAATGCAGTCTATGTACTTGCTTACATCATTGTTTTGAGACCAATGTAACATAAGCGCACACAGACTAGTTTGTATACTTGGTTACAGCATTGCTTTGGGGCCTATGTAACATAAGTGAGGACAGACCAGTTTATATAGCTTGTGACCTACGTGATATAATGCAGTCTGTGTACTTGCCTGCAGGATTGTTTTGAGACCTACGTAACATAAGGGTCAACATACCATTTTTGTAGCTTGTGTCCTATATTGCATAATGCAGTTTGTGTACTTGCTTACAGCATTGTTTTTAGGCCTATGTAACAAAAGTGCATAGAGAACAGTTTGTGTAGCTTGTGGCCTATGTGGCATAATGCAGTTTGTGTCCTTACTTACAGCATTGCTTTAATGCCTCTGTAAAAGAAGTATGCACAGACCAGTTTATGTAACTTGTGGCCTATGTGGCATAACACAGTTTGTGTACTTGCTTACACCATTATTTTGAGACCTATGCAGCATAAGTGCACACAAGTTATTTTGTTTAGCTTGTGGCCTATGTGGCATAATACAGTCTGTCTACTTGCCTACAACATTATTTTGAGACCTACATAACGTAAGTGCACATAGACGAGTTTGTGTAGCTTGTGACCTATGCAGCACAATGCAGTCTTTGTACTTGCTTACATCATTATTTTGACACCAATGTAACATAAGTGCATACAGACAAGTTTGTGTAACTTGTGGCCTATGTGGCACAATGCGGTCTGTGTACTTGCTTATAGCATTGTTTTGAGTCCTATGTAACATAAATGTACACAGACCAGTGTGTGTAGCTTGTGGCCTATGTGGCATAATGTGTTTGTGTCATTGCTTACAGCATTATTTTGATGGCTCTGTGAAGGAAGTGTGCACAGACTATTTGTGTAGCTTGTGGATTATGTGGCATAATGCAGTTTGTGTAGCTTGTTTTGAGACTTATGTAGCATAAGTGGACACAGACCATTTTGTTTAGCTTGTGGCCTATGTGATTCTTGCTTGCAGCATTGTTTTGAGGCCTAGTATCTCCTCAGCTTCTCTCCAGCTTCTCTCCCCAGAGTTAGTGTGTCTACCAATTAAAACTAATGAAGAAAGCAAGTGGTACCACCAACATCATCCCAAGCTGGAACTGTTTGGATCCCAGTAACCCAAGATGCACAGTAACTCGAGAGGAGTGCCCTTAAGTTTCTGGAAGTGCAGTTTAAAATTATTGAAGAAAGCAAGTGCTACCACTAACATCATCCCAATCTAGAACTGTTTGGATCCCAGTAACCCAAGAAGCACAGTGACCCAAGAGGGCTGCCCTTAACTTTCTGGAAGTGCAGTGTATGTCTGCCTTTACTGCTACCAGTATTTTAGAATTAGCGTTTACTGCTGTTACAATTAGTATCCCTGCCTATCTACATATTTAAAACTGTTGAGATGAGACACTGGTGGCACACTACTCTCGCTGGTTCATTCCCCCACTATTTCTATCTCCTTCTCTAACCCACTGGCTCCCATCACTCAGACACTTCCAATAAACCCCCTATGTTTCATATTAAGGTTTATGTCTTTTGAGAATACTGTCGTTCCATTCCAACTTAATTATCCATTTGTGTACCTACACTAGTCTGGTGAAGGCTCCCTCTATTAATCTGTGTATATATTTACTAGAATGTAGTTCCCTTTCCCACAGTTAAACTTACCTGATTTGATCTCTTGACATCAGATATCGGCACCTTGCTGATAGTTTTTCTTACATGTTTCCTGCTTCTCGTGGCCCTGCACCAATCCCGCTAGCCTCCTCCTACCCAAACCACTCCCACTTCACCCAATCCCAATCAGAGGTTATTTAGTGCTTGCAATAATTGGGTGCCATCTTTTTCTGTGTCTCCTCCCTAGTCCTAGTATCTCCCAAGCTTCTCTCCTGGGTATTAGTGTGTCCGCCAAGTAGGTGACTATCTGCTGATGTATAATACCTGTTTGTTGTCTTTATACTGTAATTATTTTGTAATACCTGTTGTCATGACTTCTTACTTCACATGTTCTCCAAATGTTAATGTGATAATGATATCTAGAGTATGCAATTTCATGGTTTTTATCTGCTGTACCACATGGTGCTCAGGAACCTGGCTACTAGAGTGTTGCTACAACTCCATTCCTGTTCATGGTCACCAGCCAGCTTACTCATACACAATAAGAAATGAATAACCTGAAAATGTCACTCCAGTGGTTATTTCTCCTTCTAACTATATAAACACATTTCCCCATACTGAGTGTAGTTATTTTGTGAACAACCGTTGATGGTAAAAGAGTGGTCGCTTTACCTAAGTAATTATATTTGCCAGTATTATTGCCTATTCCACATGTAATTTTTAGTTCTAGACCACGCTGTCTACAGTAATGGTGGAAAGACTACTGTTTATTCAGCCATGATTAAAACAGCAGTCAATATTAACAAGCCCTATAGGGAAATGTTTGCAAAGCCTCTTTTGGCTACATAGCTGTAAAATAGAATCTGGGAGATTATTTAGTAGTTAACATATGTATCAGGTTCTGCACTGCCTATATGTTCCATACCACATTAGTATCCTATTTTTTGCTGCTGTATCTTTCAATGATTATAGTGCAATTACATTCTAAGCAACTACCTGCCTCATGCTAGGTTGACTGCCAGGACTCAACTGGTATTGCGCAAGGTCACAAAGCTTGTTTGATATGCTGCAACTGTGATTATATTAATTGGTTTATTCTAGGATACCATATTGTATGCTACATTTCTGGTGTCAACTGAGTCATTACTTGCTATGTACAATTGCTATAACTGTTATTGTGCTTAGTGCACATTGTAGGCATTATTTGATATACTTTAGCTGGACCTGTTTTGTAAATGTACCTAAATATTTAATATTTGCATAATATATTTGTAGTCTAGAAACAATTGCTTAACTGTGATAATTTTCCTACAGCTGCTCTGCACTAGTTTTGTATGCTATATTTCCCTGGCTACACTATTTTCTATCATCTTTCTTCTCATTACCAAGTCCTCCCATGATCTAAGCCTAATCCCATACCACTCTAACATTTTACACTGTCTCTTCAGCTCTCACTTTTGCTCTTTATTTCACCTCTGAATTATACTAGCCTCTCTGATATTTTCCCTTTTCTTTCCCCTTTGAGTCCTCTTCTAGCCAGTGTATTTTAAGAATCTTACCCAGACCCAAATACATGTTTGTGTTCTCTTTCATTACATTTAAAACTAATGAAGATATCAAGCGCTATCACCAACATCATCCCAAGCTAGAACTGTTTGGATCCCAGTAACCCAAGAAGCACAGTGACTCATGAGGACTGCCCTTAAGTTTCTGGAAGTGCAGTGTATGTCTGCCATTACTGCTACCAGTATTTTAGAATTAGCATTCACTGGTGTTATAATTAGTATCACTGCCTATCTACATATTTAAAACTGTGTTGAGATAAGACTTTGGTGGCACACTACTCTTGATGGTTTATCCCCCACCCCATTTCTATCTCCTTCTCTAACCAACTGACTCCCATCACTCAACCACTTCCAATAAACTCCCTATGTTTCACATTAAGGTTTCTGTCTTTTGGGAATACAGTCTTTCCATTACAACTTAATTATCCATTTGCATAATTACACTAGTCTGGTGAAGGCTCCCTGCATTAACCTGTGTGCATACCTTCTAGAATGTAGTTGTCTTTCCCACAGTTAAACTTACCTGACTTGATCTTTTGACATCAGATACTGGCACCTTGCCAGTTTCCTCTTCTCATGGCCCAGCCCACTTCATTTGCCATCACTATGCTCAGGCTCACTCTGCTGCTCTACCCTACCCCATTCCCACCCACCCCCACTTTCCTTTGATTTATACCCTCTACACCACACCCACTACTCTGCATGATCCAGTCACTACTCTCTCCCAATTAACATCAACAAAATTCCATACCCATTCGTCAGTTCATCACACTTCTCATACCACCGCCTAACCTACGTAACTTTAACTTGTCTACTTTACACACTCACTAACTATTTTTATTTATTTATTTATTCATTTATTTATTCCAGTTTGATGACTGGGGAGGCCCACTGGACTCAGGGAGCCCGTTTTCAGTGGAGGCCTGGGGAGGAAAGCTCCAACAATACATAGTTACATGAATAATTACTAAGAAACTTTGCATTACTGACAAATAAACAGATAGCATTCATAAAGAAACAAACAATTACAATTTGGTTTAGGTGTAAAAGACAGGCAAATGGTCTTGAGGCTAGATTTTACAGTATAGTTATTTATACATAATACAAATGAGCAAGGTTAGCTAGGTGAGAGGTTAGCCAGGAGTAAAAGTGGAGGAGACCTTGAGAGGTATAGGGTGAAGAGTACAGTTGCATTTCCTGTTTGAGTAAATGTGAGAATGAAGAAGAGTTTTAAAGTTTTCGAGGTTATCACAGGTCTTAAGAGTGGAGGGAAGAGCATTCCATTTTTTGGCTAAGGTGAAGGAAAGCAGAAGTTAATCAGCTGGGCGCTTGGGTTTGTGGATAGTGATTAAGTTTTGGTGGGTAGATTACTTATATACTATAGATTACTTAACATAAATTACTCTACTGTACACTTACATTTAGTAGTTAGATATAGACAACTTAACTCCTCCAACTATAACTTCCCTCATTTCTCTAACAAAGCTATAACATTTATTGTTTATTTATTTATAGTTTGTTTGCCAGGATTGTCCATTGGGCCATAAAGAGCCCGCTTTCAATGGAGTCCTGGGAAGAAAAGCTCCAGAAAAATTACAAATTACAGATTTAACATAAGGGTAAGTTATTAGAGAAATGTAATGCGCACAAATGAAGCAAAATTAAACAAATAGAAAAACACATATTAATAGAGTGCACATATTAGTACAATGCAATAAGAGTAATATTTACAAACAATCAACGTTTTTAACACTTTAACATATTAGCACAATGCAATAACAGAAACCATCTACATTTTTTAAGTTATACTAATTCATGCAGTTAATTTCTAGGCTACTGAATTGCACAATTCTAGGAGTTATGCAAATTCCTAGAGGTTATTAGGGGTACAAAACAATGAGAGGCTATTGTGAATTATAGCTTATAGAGAGTAGCTATATTATAGGAAGATTATGTGGGGTGGGAGCAAGAGCATTCCCATAATGAAGTTAGATGTGTGTGAAGTAAGATTTTGAATGAAGAGAGACTGCTGGTGTTGTGGATGAGAGGTGGGAGAGAATTCCAATGGCAGGCTAGAGAGAAGGACATTAGATGTTTGCCTGGTGGACGGGCAGGTTTATGCAGTTCAATTAGATTTTCAGAATTATATCTCAAAAGTCTGTTTGGTTGGTGCATTTTAAAGGTGGTAGCAAGAGAGGGACAGAGAGAGGGGGTGAAAATATGTTTGTGTGCTTGGGCAAGTTGAATATAGATGAGGTAATGGGACAGCTCATGCCAATTCAATTGCTGTAGGGCAGTGCAGTGATGGGAAGTGGATCTATGGACGGTTACAAATGTTGTTATTTTATTATAGCAAGAAGAGAGTTTAGTCTTCTTATAGCAAGAAGAGAGTTTAGGTCCCCTCCTCTTTAACATATTCATAAATGATTTCCACGACTTTATCCCTTTCTCAAACATTATCCAATATGCAGATGACTCAGCTATTATCTGCTCTGCCTCATCTATCCCTACACTCCTCAAGCTTACTCAAGATGCATTTTCAACCACTGAGCAATGGATGTAAAGTAACCACCTAGCACTCAATGCCTCTAAAACCAAATGAATGGTATTCACCCCCTCTAAAGTCACCTATTTCGATAGTAACACATTCTCTATTACTAGTCAAAATAACACACCTCTGGAACTGGTGTCAGAAACCAAATTACTTGGTGTCCAAATTGATAACCAGCTCAAATTCAACTCCCATTTACAACTAAATATCAAAAAAACCCATCAAAAACTAGGTATGCTCTATCAGCAAAATCACTACCTTACACCTGCTACTAAAATCACTCTTTCTACTTCCTTTCTTATCCCCTCCCTTCTCTATGGAGCTCCACTTCTAACTAATCTACAGTCCTCTCTGAAAACACAACTCCTCCTGCTACAACAAAATCGCCAAGTTCACTACCAGCCACAAGTCCTCCACCCACCACTGTTCCTCTCTCCAACAACTAAATTGGCTAGAACTACCCAAGCATCTCACCTATACCCAACTAACTCTTGCACACAAGCTCATTTTCAACCCCTCCCTCTGTCCCTCTCTGTCTTCTGCCTTTAAAATGCACCTACCCAATAGAGTATTAAGGTCTAACAACCAAAATCTATTAGAAGTCCACAAACCAACTCGTCCCCCAGGCAAAAATCTTCTATCACATGGTCTAGCACACCTCTGGAACTCCCTACTTCCATCAATTCGTATCACCTCTAACCATTTTATTTTCAAAAAATCTCTTCACTTATATCTAGTATCCCAGTGGGAATGCTCTTGCTTCCACCCCACATAACTAAGACTGATAATTCCATCTTCATTTCCTTCCCCCATTTACACCTGCAATCTTCCCTTATAATTTCTCCTATGTCATACACTCTTATTGTTATTACTGTATCCACAAGAATACACTACGCTGCACCTCTTAAGTGTATAATTCCTGATATGTAATTTGACTTCTCATTATTTACGTTGCAACATTCCTTCTTTGTCTGTACCCTGTAAGCTTCATCACTAATTTGTATTAGTTGTAAAAGTTTCATCTCTAGTTTGTATTAGCTGTAATGTTTCCTCTACTATTTTGTAATTGTTTGCTTGAATCTTTTACACTTGTATAATTATCATGTATAACCTATTGTAACTTTGACTGTTTGGAGCTTTTCTCCCCAGGACTCCATTGAAAACAGGTTTATTTTGGCCCAATGGACTATCCTGGTAAACCAACTGCAAATAAATAAATAAATAAAAATAAATAGTCTTGTGGGAGGATTGCATGTTAGTAAGGACAGAAGCACCATATAGGAGGGATGGGATAAGGTAAGTGTTGGCTAGGGTGAGCCTAGTGGAGGGAGAGATGTAACGGCTGTAGCGGTAAAGCATGCCTATTTTTTGTGTCTTTTTTTATATTTACTTGTAGATGATTATCGAATTTTAGCTGGTCATTGATCAGGACTCCTAATAGTTTAGAGACTATTTTGAGAGGAATTTTATTTTGACTGGTGACTGAGAATGAGGTTTTATCTAGGGTGGTGGTTTTGGAAGCAGTAAATATCATGAGTTTAGTTTTAGTAGCATTGAGTGCTAGATGGTTGTCCATCATCCATTGCTCAGTGGAGGAGAAGGCATCTTGGGTTAATTTAACTAGGGTGGGTATAGAAGAGGCAGAGCAGATTATTGTTGAATCATTGGCATATTGGACAAGGGTGACATTTGGGATGGCTTGGTAGAAATAATTTATGAATATATTGAACAGAAGGGGGCCTAAAATTGAACCCTGGGGGACACCTGTGGGAGTACTGAGAAAAGGGTAAGTGGCATTTTTCTATCTGACTGTTTGTTGCCTGTTTGAGAGGTAACTGGTAAGCCAGTTAATAGAAGAGTGGGATAGATTTAGTTTGGAGAGTTTAGTGAAAAGAAGGTTATGAGAGATAGTGTCAAATGCCTTAGAGAGGTCAAGGAAGAGAGTGGACATGATGTGGCCTTTGTCACGGGCCTTATTAACTGTTTTTAGGAAGGAGAGGAGAGCTGTGGTAGTGCTGTGGCCGAGTCTGAAACCATGTCGAGTAGGGATTAGAAACTGGTTGTTTATGAGGTAAGGTAGAAGTTGTAGATGGATGCATTTTTCGAGAAGTTTAGAAATGGGGGATAAGATAGTGATAGGTTGAAAATTTGTGATATTATTGTTATTACCACCTTTATGGAGTAAAACAATAATGGCCTTATTGCAGAGCTGGGGAACTTGACATTCAGCAATAGGTTGATTTATAAGAATGCAGATGGAAAGAGCTATGCCCTCTGTGGCAACTTTTAAGAAATATGAGGGTATATCATCAGGGGCATTGGAGCTGGGTTTCAATGTTAGAAGAAGTTTTTTATGGTGGCAGTAGGGATGGGGTTGAAGGAGAAAGGAGGAGGTTGGGATCAGGAGATGCTAGGGTAGTGAGGGATAGGTGGAAATAAGGGTGGGGAAGCCAAATGGGAAGAGAAGGATGATGCAAGTTTACTTATGGAATCGATAAAGAAGTCAGGGCAAGGGTTTTCTTTTTTGCCAGGGCTGAGAAGGGAAGAGATTCCATGCCAGAAGTTTTTGGGGTTGGTGTTATGGTTGGTTTGGAGCATAGAGAAGTAGGCTTTGTGGTCTGAGATAATATTTTGTTTTTACTTTGTTACGAAGTGTTTTAAATTCATTAAGGGCAGTGATCATTTTAGTTTTGGAGTAGCTTTTACAGGCTTTATCCCAAAATCACATGGCTAGTAATGTATTTTTGGTTAGCCAAGGTACAGGACTGCTTCTTATGCATTTTGTTTTCAGAGGTGCAAAGGAGTCAAGCAAGTTGAGGAAAATTGAGTTAAAGTATGCAACATCATTTTTGGTAAATTAGGTAACAACATTTTCTAAGGGAAGGGTTTTTAGTGGGTTCCAGTTAATTTTTTTAGTGCATTTCAGAATGTGCTAGGATTAAAGTTTTTTTAGACAGCAAGTGAAGGTGTAGGTATGAGTTAGTTGTATGGAGAAGGGAAGACGGTGGGCAAAAGTGGGGAAGTGGTCGCCTAATGGGTCAGGCAGAGTGCCACTATCAGAAATGTAATGTGGATGAGAAACTAGAATCCAGTCCAGGGTGCTTCCAGTAAGGGAGTTCTTGGAAGGCATAGTTGTTGAGTTAATATTTAGTGAGTTTGTAGGAGATTGAATGGTTGACAAGTTAATATTCATATCATCTAGGATTGTAGTTTCATCTGTGATGTTGTTAGAGAACCAGGAGATAATATCTTCAAGGGTTGAGATATTGTCTCCAGGAGGGATATAAAGGGAGACTATGCATATACATTTATGTTTGTTTATATGAATTAGGGCTGGAATTAGTTCTGCCTTGCCAAATTTGGGAATAGGTTTGGTATAGGGGAGAACTAAGTGGGATGATTAATAGAGGAGAGCACCCCACTCCTTTTTTATGTGTTCTATTTTTCCTAATTATGGAGTAGTTGGGTGGTGTTAGTTCAGAGTCTTTTATATGGGGTTTGAGCCAGGTTTCTCTGATGGCCAGAATATCGGGTTGGTTATGCAGAAGCCAGGCATGGAGGTTAGAAATTTTGTTGCATATGCTCTGAGCATCTAGAGCTGAGAAATGAAGGGGTTTACCAGTTATGGGAGGAGGATGGGATTGGGAGGTTGAGATGTGTGAGGGAGAAGAGTCAGGGTTTGGGTGAATATCACCAGAGAGATGGATAGAGATGAGATGGCAGAAGAGGTATTTGAGTTGCTTGATATATAATCTATGGGGTGTAAGCTTTATGGGGATGTGGCTAGTATAGATGTGAGTAGAGTTTTTGGGGTTAGGTAAGAGTTTGTAGGTGAAGAGCATACTATTATTGAAGGGGTAGAGACTGGGTGATATGCAGGTTGAGGAATATGTGCATCATGGAGATTGGGTTAGTTGTATGAAATGGGGGTGGGTGATTTGCACTGAGAGGTACTGGGGTGGTAACAGGGTCATGTAATGAAAATAAATATACAAGAGCTATGGTAACCACATACAACATGGAAAGTAATAAGGTTAACTGGATTTTAAACAAGAATTGGAATATTTTTAGGGAAAATCATGCACTTTGGCAAATTATGGGGACTCACCCTATTGTTATTTATAGAAGGGGGTCACAACTTTAAAGACATGTTGGAAAAGAAAACAACACAGGCGCCACTTAGGGGCAAGGTGGCTAAATGCAGAATGTGCAGTACATGTAAATATATCCTGGAGGGGGACAGGATCAACCTGAGGAATCAAGATTATTCAGTAACAGGGAGATACAACTGTCAGACAGCAGAAATTATTTACAGAGCTAGATGTCAACACTGTGAGGCTTATTATACAGGACAAACTGAGAAAAAGTTGCACAACCACATCCATGAGCATGTTTATGAAATCAGAAAGAAAAAAAATTACCAATGGTGTTTACAGGCACCTTATATTGAATGAAACACATGGCTTTAAGTTTAGTGTATTAGAAAAGGTGGAGAAGTGTCTGAGGAGTGGCCCATTGTCAACTTTCTTGGAGCAGTGGGAGCTTATTAGGCAGATCAGGCTGGAAGCCTACAGGCACCTGGGTTTGAATGACATGGTTAGTATAACTCCAGTTTTAGAACTTAAATCTTTGTAACGTCACTAACAGAATTACTGCAATTTTTTTACTCGTTGATTTAACTATTTATAAAACAATTTGTTTTTTTTTTTTTACGACAAGTGCAACAGATACTATTTGTACATTCCCTTTATTATGGTGTGTATATGCCTTTAAATTTCTGACTTTAGCTTCCTGACTCATGTAATGGATTGTGGGTGTGTTTCTAACTTCATGGAGGAAGATTTAAACAGTTCTACCAGTAACCAAGATCAAACAAAAGTAACCCACAAGATACAAACAGTTCTGTTTGGATTTTTAAATGTATCTGAAAACGTTTTTGGGGTAAAAAAATTGAAAGCTCTTATACTTTTAAGGATTAATGCTGGTTTTACAAAAAAAATCTTTTAGCTGGACGTATCATTCTCCGTGTTCCTGTAGATTGTGTTTAAAATCACATTTGTTGAACTCAAGGCTCTGGAAATGTGACAGTACAGGTTAATACTAAGACTCTCCTTTACTACTCTATCTCCTTTCATATGACCATCAATTACACTTTCACCCCACTTCTCTCCTCATATTTCTTATATAATTATATCTATCCATGTCTTATATTTCACAGAAAATGACACAAGTACAAAGGAGCTCAGAAAAGGCAAAAGATTCCAGTATAAAAAGATATTTTAATGTATACACACAAGCGCTTTCACAAAAAAAACTCTGCTTCATCAAATGCTAATAAAACATTAAGCAAATAAGCTTCTATTTATACTCCTCCCATGAATCACTAAAATAATATGATATAATCATTGTCACATGATATGGCTGCTGAAGCCTGAATTACACTAATACATACTTTAAAAAGAAAAAATATATATACATATATATATATACACACACACACACACACACACACACACACACACACACACACAAAACTTCTCTAAAAATGGAGACTACAAGAGGCAAATTGTAAACCTAAATAATACAAACAGGAACAATTAAATACATAAATAAAATGTATATAAATATATATATATACACATATACATTATAGTTATAACCAGATTAACCAAAAACAAACTGATGAGGCAAAAGTATTTTACCTGAATAAAGGTCTAGATTTCAGCTTAGGTTTCAGTGGTACATATTCGTTCAGGCCATGTCCTGAGTCCCCTCTTAATCTAACTATCCATCTGGCCTCTAACTGCTCTGTCATGTTACAAGTATCACCTCCCCTCTTATTCTCAAAAATCCTGCCTATAGACATGAATACCTAATAATAGCGATGATACCTAATAATAGAAGTGTAGAGAGTATTGAAAACTTCCTCAGAATGTTTAATAGCACTAGTAAAGATACGATTACTTTAATATGTGCTCTCTTGAGATGTGTACTTGAAAATAATATTTTCATATTTGGCGAGAATATTTATTGGCAGCGTAATGGCGTAGCTATGGGCAGTTCTTGTGCCAATAGCTATGCCAATGCTGTCATGGTGGTATGGGAGCTAGAGTATGTCCTACAAGGCCCTTTTTGTGAGCAAGTGCTCTTTTATAAGAGATATATGGATGATTTGTTCATATTATGGGGAGGCACGGAAGAGCAGCTCAAAGATTTTGTGAACTATATTAATATTAGTACTACATTTTTGAGATTTACTTCCATGTATTTGACACAGAACATCAATTTTTTGGATGTATGCATAGAAGCAGATGGTAAAGGGGGTATATTTACCAAACTTTATAGAAAACCATGTCATGTCAACCATCTGTTATCTAATGACAGTATGCACCATTCATATATCTTTAAGAATGTGATGCAAAATCAGGTGTTTAGAGACTCAAGGCTCAATGTCAATCATGAAGATTTTCAGCAGCAAACAGAAGTGTTATATGGAGAATTAAAAGAGAGAGGATATAAAGAACAAGATATGTGTACTAATATTAATAATGTTGCAGGTCTGAAGGGAACGGTGGCTAAACCTTATTTTTCTAATCGGATTCAGGATTGACAACATGGTTCTAAAAATGCCTCAAATATGAAATTAAAAGTACCACTGTATTATTCCAATAATGTTTTGTCTTATATGAATATAATAAGAAAACATTGGGACATACTTACTACAAATAAAGCCATCAGTGAGTTGATTGACCCTGAACCTAAGTTTCTGTTTAGGAATATGAAGTCTCTTTGTTAAAACTCAATGCTCCTCCAAACCAATGTGGTACTATTGTTGTGTGCTGCCTTTTCTCTGACATAGCTGAAGAAGGCCTTATGGCTGTCTTTCTCCTGGTAGACTATCTTAACCTCACAGTTGGTTTTGCTTGATCTAATTAGCCAGCTTAGTTGCAAATTTACTTTGATAAGAGAGTTCTTATCTTTATGGGAATTGCACTTCATGATTTTTGCCATCATTTTTCCCTTTTATTATATATCCTGTTTAATTTGGGTTGTGGCCAGGGATGTTTGTTTCTAGGGCTAGTTCTGTAATTAGACCTGGTAAGTACAGCAGCCTCTATGCAGCCATACAACATAGGCTGGTGTATTCTCAGGGTTTGGGGGAGCATTGAATTTTAATAAACCATCACTCAATAAAAAGTAATGTGCCTTGTAATGGTTCCTAACTCTTACAGGTTTTAATGGAATTACGGAACTGATTTTGATTTCGAAGGAAACAGGATTTTGGTTGGACCTTAAAAGGGAGGATGGTACATTGGGGTGGTGTGCAGCATTCTCCCATTTTTGTGAGCACAAGGTCCAGTATGTTAGAGCCTCTTGTGGGAGTATTCACTATTTGGTCAAGGTTGTTTGCATTTAGAAAGTCCAGGAATCTTTGACACTGTAGATTTGAGGTCATGTAGGATTCCCGGTCTATAGATGGATAATTAAAGTCTCCCATGAGTAGGGTGTTAGGTTGGATAATAAGTGTCTACTGTATGTCGAGGTATGCAGTGTAAGCTTCTGGGGACTTGGAAGGTGACCTATAGCTGGCTAGGCTATGGTATGAATTTTATCTGTAGTGATCTGCGCATAGAGGAACTCAAGCATGTCATTTTGTTTGATCACTCCAGAGGTATGCTTGCTATTGATGTATATTGAGACACCTCCACCTTTAACCCTTGTCTGTGCAGCTATTGGTCTAAAAGTGTGGAAGTCACTGAAACCTTGTGCTGATGGAGTACTCTCCGCTGCTTTAAACCATGTTTCTGTAATGCACAGATGTTTATATTTTTGATTGTGAGGAGGGCTTGGATGGAGTACACTTTTTTATTTAGGTCCATGGTACTGAGCAGTAACACATTGAAGTTCAGTTCAGTTGATTAGGAGGTGGAATGGTTTATCTCGAAGAGAGAAGTTTACTCAACTGTCTTGTAACAACATATCCAAACAAGGCCTGTAACTGGCATGCCTCATATAAAGGTCTAGTAGTTTCACATTCAGATGCATTAACAAGGCTGTAATCACAGTCATTCCTAATAAGTTGTGTAACCAGTAAGAGAATAATGAAACATGGCTCTTTGTACACAGCAGGATGTAGGTATTTGTTTTAGCATTAGCTGTTTGTTTATCCGCTGTCTTATAGCTGAAGTACCCCAATATATGAATAAGGACTCAGGAAAATGCATAGATAAGATGACGGTTCTCTGTGGTGTACAACAGGATGAACTTTATGGTGAAATCCATAGGAATCGTGTTGTATAACTGAAGTCCTCAATTTAAAATAAGTTTGCCTCCACTATTCACCTTCTGTTTAATGTGTATACAGATCTTGTCTCCACACTTGTTTATGTCTTTCTTCTTTTCTGGTACATTAAGCTACAATACTTAACGATACATCTAGATTTGCTTGATCATTTGACATAGCAGATGCTGTGACAGGAACTGCAGTTGCAGAGCAGTTATAAAGATCACATACAGTTTGACTAAATCCCTTATGTCAAAACTTGTGTAATGGTACCATGTTAGCTGAATTCAGTATACTCAAGCATTGAGATTGTGAAACTCGGGCGGCAATAAAGTCTTACCCTTAATCCCAAGGTTATGAGTTCTCAGAGTTAGTTTATATAGCGTAAAAGGGAGCAGGAGACAAATGTTTGAGTTTGCTTTTATTATGCAAGTCAATTTTAGTTGACTTTATGGTGGCAGTGTTTTGTGCTGTGATGTTTTTGTATGTGATTACAAGCCACAAATCTATTTAATTTTTAAATATATCTTTTACTAGAAAAAAATGCAGCAGTTTGCAATATTTTCATTTGTAAAATATCTTCTCAGCCCCTTTGACTACACTTTTTTGTCACACAGTTCTTCTTGGTGAATACGAACTTGTAGTCTTCCAGTGTCTGGATACTGTTTTCCAATGTCTTGATACTGTTTAGACTTCAAGTTGAAGTAACCCACTTTTAACACCAGTAGATTTAAGGAAGCCTCTCATCTGTTCCTGATTTTGCCTCATTTTATTTTTGCCCTGTCAGTCAATAATGCCAGACATTAGATGTCCATACTTCCTATTGTTCAGAAATACATGCTGAAGCAAAAATCTGTTATTCTATTAACATTTTAAGTACATTTGAGCAATAAACTGACCTTTGTTATCCTTACCTACATTATTTTTTCATTTTCCAGAATGTTTGAGTAAAGAAGTTGACAGGTATGGCTGTTGAACCTATCTGTGATAGCAAGTGGTGGCAGGTTTGGGAGTGGGCATAGATTTTATTTTGCTAACCTGGTATGATTAACATGGAGGTGGTTTTGTAGAAGGCTTGAGGAGTTATACATCATCATCATCATTACCATCATCCCCCTTTTTTCCATTTTTCCACATGGGGTTGGGCTGTTGTATAAACTGCCTCCATCTCTCTATATTTATTGACAGTCTCCTGCCTTCTTCAACACTCATGCCTGACAATCTCAGGTCTCCTCTCTCACAGTCCATTCACCTCTTTGCTGGATGTCCTTGTTTCCTTTTCCCTTCTTCCTGTACGTCCAAATTTTCTTTCCCAGATTGTCTTCTGCTTTTCTGCATATGTGCCCAAACCACCCTAATCTATTCTTTTTGACATTTTTTGCAATTGGAGCTACATTGGTTTCTACTCTTACGACTTCATTTCTTCATCCGTCCCACCTTGTGCATCCCACCACCCATCTCAGGCACTTCTCTCCATCATCTCCAGCTTCCTCAACTGCTCCGCCTTTACTGTCTGGGTTTCTGTACCATACAATAGTACTGATTACACCACTTTTTTGTACATCTTATTTTTCAGCTTCTTTGGCATTCTTCTGTCATGTACTACACCTGACACTCTGTGCCAGTTGACGGCAATTCCTCTGATTCCAGCTTTGACCTCTTCATTCAGACTTACCTTCTCCAAAAATTCCCTTCCAGATACTTGAAGCTGTTAACCTCTTCCACTATTTCCATTCTATGTCAATTCTCAGCTTCTTCTGATTTCCCCCATCTGCTGCCATTACAACTGTCTCACCTGTACTCAGTTTCATCCCATGTGCCTTCAGTTTTGCATTCCATTCCCCTATCTTTTGCTGAAGTTCTTGCTCAGTGTCTGCCTATAATGCAACATTGTCTGCAGTCAGCAACTTTGTTGATCTGTTCCCTCCGACCTGTTTGCTAACGTACCCCATCAACAGTATGAACAGTAGTGGGCTTAGAGCTGTGTCCTGATGCAAACCAACTCCCACTGGGAACCGCTCTGTGAAGTCAAACACTGCTTGTACTTGAGTTGTTGTGTCCTTGTATATAGCTTGCAATAATTCTACCAGTGTTTCTGGGACTTTGCACCACCTCCAGGCTGCCTAAATCAGCTTTCTTAGGACCTTCTCATATGCTTTTTGTAAGGCTAGTAAAGCCCATTTGGACTCTTTCCTCATCTGTAGCTTCTTCTTAGCAATCTGTCTCACTGCAAGCATAGGATTAGTTGTGCTGCATCCTGATCTGAATATGAAATGTATTAATTTATCAGTCACCCTCTCTAGAACTTTCATGCAATGTGACAGGAGTTTGATACCTCTGTAGTGCCCACAGTTGTGAATGCCCCCTTTACTCTTGAACTCTGGCACTAGCATCCTGATTCTCCAGTCATCTAGGATATCTTTCTTTCCACATTGCTATGAGTAGCCTCAGGAGCCATTTCTGCCCTATCTCATTAAGCATCTTTATCTTATCTGCAGTGACCTCATCTGAGCCTGCTGCTTTCCCTGACTTCCTTTTCCCTAGTGTTGTTCTTGCTTCTACTATGTTGGGGTCCTCCTCTCCTCTCATTGTTGGCTGTGCCTGGGGTTTCCTTCATTCAGAAGCTGCTGGAAGTACTCCTTCCATCTATGTTTGATGTTCTGTTACTGCTGAGCAGGTTGTTGCTGGCATTACTTATGAAGAGTATCTGACTATCTTCTTTATCTTTCTGTTTCTTTGGGCCATCTAATTATTCACTTTCCACATGCTGGTAGAGTGCATCTTAGGCCTTGTTCTTTACCACTGCAACTTCTGTCTTAGCCTCTTTGTTAGCCTTTCCATATTCCTTCCTAACCTGGACTGTCTTTTCTATTTCACACTTTTTCCTCCACTCCTCCTTTCTTTTGATGACTTCCTGGACTTCTGCATTCCACTACGAGCTTTCCTTATGTACCTTATTTCCATACCTGACTTGGCCACATATCTGTTCTGTAATCCTCATAAATGATGCTTTGAGGCACTACCATTTTCTTCACCTTTTTTCCTCTGCTTCTTGAGGTGTTAGAGCCTGAGTAATTCCTTGAACTATGGTGCTTTCTCTCCAGTCAACTTCCAGGTCTTCAGACTGGTCTCTGTTAACCTTGGAGCCATTTACCAGGCAGAAGTCTAGAATGGAATGTCCTTTATTCCTGCTGGTCCATTCATGTGGTCCCAGGTAGTCCTCATATCTTGTTCTGTCTGTCTTGATATGTGCATTCAAGTCACCCATTATCAACACTGATTCATGTTGTCTGCTTTATCTACTAGATCCTGCAACTGTTATCTGAATGCATTCTTTTCACCTCTATTACAACTCTGCTGTGAGGCATATACTAAATTTATGAAAAATGTCCCATCCTTACACTAGAGTTTGATTCCAACGAGTCTATCACTAATTCTGATGACATTCCTTAGTGTCTTCTGAAGCCTCTCCCTCACCACAATTCCCACTCCATTTCTAGCCTGTATGCCAAGTGTCTTTGCTACACTGCTCTTCCACCTTGTCTCCTGAATACATAGGATGTCCAGCCTGCTCCTTACAATCATGTCTTCCACTGCCAAGTTTGGTTCTGTCAGTGAACCTACATTGAGCATAACAATTCTGAGTTCATATTTGGCAGGTTGATTGGCTTTATGTCCAGCTTTCGCTCAGCCTATCCCAGATAACCAGCTGTTGGCAGTAGTTTCTTGACCTATGTCAGCTGGGCTTTATGGTGGGCACGTGTTGGCCAACAGAAGCACATACAGCCCTCCCACTGTTAGTCTGGAGCCGGGCCCTGACATAGGTTAGAGTAGATCTGGTCCTCAACCCAGTTATCACTGGCAAATACCTATGCCTATTTAGTGACAATAGTCAAAATGCCCAACTTAGCCAGAACCATATTTTATGCCAGAGCATTTCATTTCTTATTTGTGTTCTTCTATCTTAACGATACTTTGCACCATACTAGATGCCTAAAGTGGTTGTTCTATATAACTCTTCCTATTATATGGTACTGTGTAAAGTCTGTGCCACTGCCCACAGCTCCATCCCTGGGTATGTTTGAGAGAGAGGTACTCAGCATTTTTCTTGGAGGTAAGAGGAACTCCATAGAGACTCATGGAGAGCATGTAAACTTTAAACAGGCATTGGCCGGAGGGCAGGATTAAATCTTGCACTTTGTGCATGTGAAATTAAGTTCTTATCCATTATGCAATCTGGTCTTTTGTAACAAATTCCACTTCAAGAAAGGTGAGTATTGCTAATGACTGCTGAATCTCTGCATCAGGACCACTTGCTGTTCTTGCTGTCACTATCTTGTACTGCCATACCATATGGTACAAAAGAGGTTACTTCTGAATTTTGTAAGAAAACAATAAGTTGGCTTGCAAAATATAGCAAAATATATCAAGTATCATAGAAGAGCTAAATAAACCAGGGATAAACCCCTATGTTACCCAATGGATTGCCAACTGCCTAACAGATAGGAGGCAGGAAATCAAAATAGGGGAAGTTACCTCCATGAACAGACCAGTCACCAGTGGAGTCCCCCACGATTCTGTGCTGGGACCTGTCCTGCTTGGCATAGACTTTTCTGTAGTAAAAGTCAATATCAAAGGGCTCTGGCTGACAAAGTTTGCAGATGACTGCAGGTTAGGAGCAGTAACTGAATCCCCAAATGACTTAGCCACAATGATAAATATGAAAAACGCACACAGAAGGTGAAACTCATCCAAACCACAATCTTTAATTCAGAATGAGAGAGAAACTAAAACAACGCCAATCCTTGTGTTAAGTGCTTTCATTTCTGACCAATCAGAAACTTCATCAGAATGCTTAACCATTACAAAACATGTAAATGTATATAAAGTTAAAACGTGCCTTCAATTAAAAACAGTCCTATCATCACTAGTAAAAATGCATAATTCATAAGCATATTTGATTAAAACAAAATTACCACAATAAAATATTGTTAAAAACTCTAAGAAATATACCAGGAATTTAAAATAGTCCATTCATCTTTCAAGTGCTTTTAATTTCAGGAAACATGCTATAGATACAGCTTCATTCAGACCTGGCCATTCAGTGGCATTCATCTTAATTTGCCATAATACTTCTTTCAAAAGTCTGACCCACTGGCTTTAGTTCATGTTCCTTCAGTGCTATATATACCTCTCATTTGTACCACATTTTGACTCAGAACTTTGCTCTGACATTCACAATCCCTCCTAAAGCTATCAAGATTGGGAGAAAATGTGAATTACACTTAATAAATAATGACAATAATTTGAGTTATAGACTTATTTTACTTCAGAAAATGTGTGTAAATTCAGACTTTGTTATTCTTTCAGCTTCTCAGGTTAATAGTATTAATATCTCAAAAAATATCACTGATAATTTCAAAATTTGTTTATAATTCTTTTTTTACTCAAATACATTTTTATTATTATTGTTTCCATATCTTCAAATAGATTGAACCATAAATAGTGAAACATAAAATAATATAACATAATCAACTAGCCAATTATTTACAAATGAAACTACATACAATTGCCTAAGTATACAATCTGTAACATCACATTTCCATATGTAATAAATTTGTATTAAGATACTGTAATGACTAATCAGATCAATTTGTTTTGTCCAATATTTTGTCAACTTTCTGCCAATAAATGACGTATGATGTATTGTATGTTCTTTTCTTTATGGTTGCTACTTCCATTCAAGACACAAACACTGCAATTTTCTTGAAATCTTGAAAAGTTGGTGGTGCTTTATCCTTCCAGTAAGTTGTTATGGCTCTACGTGCAATGGCAAGCAAAGTCCACAGTGAAGGATATTTTACTTTTGGGACACATTGCAGTATGGGTACATTAAACAAAAATAATGACTTAGTTAACTGAAAGGTATCATTAAAAATTGTTTGAAATAAATAATTTCAAACCAATATTTATTCAGTGAATGACAGTCAAAAAACACATTCCCAATCTGCTTTTGTATGTGTTTTACATCTTCAACAATCAATATGTTTCGTATATATAAATTCTAATCTATGAAGGGTTAGAAAGGATCTATGTAGGAATTTCTTTTTTTTTTTTTAAATAACTTTTTATTTGATTTTACATCCAGAAATTAACAACCAGAACAATTCAAACATGAATAAAACAACAAAATAATCAACTACTCATAACTATATACAATCATCCATGACAATGTCAGCATAAAGATATATATATATATATATATATATATATATATATATATATATATATATATATACATACACACCATTAATATTTTCTAATAAAGTTTGCAATTTTTACCAGGCTAGTCTTTTGTGAGTTATATTAAATGTTCTAATGGAGTTGGTTTGCATTTCTTTTTTATAAACACATTTAGGTAATCTTATACAATCAATGAATAAAAGTTCTAGTTTATTCTTCCACTTTAGTGTTATAGTTTTCATAGCAATGGCAAAAATTGATAAAAGAAAAGATAGGTATCTGATGTTTAGGAATTGCACTTGGAATAGGCACATTAAATAATAACAAGGAATCAGTAATCTGACAATTCTCTGACCACAACACCTTTACAAAATATTTAAAATCATTCCTAAATTGTAAGATAGTTCTACATAGGTTCATAGGTTCATAGGTAGGTACTAGGCTATCAGACTAAGAGCCTATGCAAGCCTAGCCAGCAAGGTTCCAAAGCTTAAGCCACCCAAGAAAGTTATTTTCCTGTGCTACTGTCCAGCAGAGACACAAAAGTGATCCCCGGGGTGTATTTCCTATTTCCCATCCACTCATCAAATTTTTCTTGAAGAGTGCTAATGAAGAACTTTGCTTGACATAGATGGGTAGCTTGTTCCAGAGTATAGGAAGTCTCTGGGACAGGAATCTATCCCTCCAGCGTGTCCTGTTTATTGTGGTGACAAGGGTTAGGTCCCTAGAGTGTGTAGCTCGGAGGGATTGGGATTTCTTAAGGTGTAGCATGTCCAACAGCTCTGGGTTTGACATAGCTTTATATGTTAGGCAGAGATCACCTCGGAGTAGGCGATATGCTACGGAATAAAGCTGGAGTTTTTTGAGGCGGTCAGTGTAGGGCATTTGTTTGAGGCCAGTAATCCTCTTTGTGAGGTACTTATGTGGCCTTTCCAGCTGCTGCAGATGTCTTGTGAGGTACATTCAAAAAAGGGGCTTTGTACTCTATAATGGGTCTTATGAGTGATGAGTAGAGGGGAACATTCGATGAACATATGAACCAAATTAGTTTCCAAGGTTTCACCACATTGCCAACATTTCATTTCTGTACATTTAGTAATAATAGCAACTTTGTGTGGAGTAAAAAAAAACTTCTATGAAGAAATTTCCAGGTGAACATATGTAGGAATATCCATGCATATCGTTTCCACTGAACTGACTTGGTGGTAAGGCTTGGTGATAAAAGGATCATTTATTTTTTATTTTTATCAGGATCCTTTTGATTAACCTGATTATAATAATTCCAATAACTATTATTGCTATAGTTCTTTGTTTCTTTAAGTGTCTTATGAATTTTGGATGGATATCCTTGTCCTTTGTAAGTATTATTTATTAAAAGTATCACAAGATCTATGAACATAGGAATATTATTTTTAAAAGTTGGTGTCATCAATTCCAATTTATTAGTGATGTACTGTCTTATTTGTTGTATTGGTAGCCACAATTTATTATCTAACTCAGATTTCCTTTTCATTTGATCTAGCGTGATAACATATTGCCATTGAGTAATTGATACCAATAAATCATTTATTTTTCTTTAAGCTCTTTAATTACATTTGAATCAAAAGTAGTAATACATTCTTGTGTACAAGCTATAGGATATAATATAAAAAAGTCTTTATATCTGGGTTCACGTTTATATATTTTCTAAACAGTATTATTCTTTCAGTAACAATTATATACTTCATTTTTATACTTTTATTAAATATTATGTTATCTGTTACCACATTATAAAAGACTTTTGTTGGATGTATATTATAATGTTTATGGGATGAGTTACTAATGATATTGCATATAGATTCATGAATTAATTTCCATTTGGTTGTATAGGTTGAGTTCAGCCATAGAATAATTGTTTTAGTAATAGAGGCCAATGAATAAATCTCTATATCTGATAGATCAATTCCACCCTTCTCCCAACCTTTTGAATCGTTAAGTGTGATTCTAGGCTTATTGTTATACAAAAGGAAATTCAGCATCATTTTATTGTATTGTTGTATCATTTTCTTAGTAGATGGAATGGAAAAGTATTACATATAATATAACAATTTGGGGAAATGATTGATTTAATTATATACAACCTATCTTCTGTTGTATAAAACATCTTATTCCATTTCTGCATTAATGATTTTATTTGACTGAATATAGTTAATATTTGTTTCTCTAGTGTTGCTAGTTAGTAAGATTCTTAGGTATTTCATTTTATTATCAGGTGTTAAGTATGTAACAAAGTCATTATTTAATTCCATTTTATTTGAGTTAATTAATAAAACTTTAGTTTTGATTTCATTAAATACAAGACCAGAAATAGTTTGAAAGAAGTTCATTATTTGGAATAATTCAGTTAATGATTTATCTTTATCAGATGTTGTCAACAAGATGTCATCGGCAAATAATTGTATTTTCATTTCTAAGCTATTCCCAGTTACTATACATTTAATATTTGTTTTCATTCTAACATAGTTAGCAAAAGGCTCAACTGCTAATGCAAACAGTAAAGGTGAAAGTGGATATCCTTGCTTAGTTCTTCTTCTAATAGTTATAGAAGTAGAGAGACATGACCCAATCTTAACATAGGCCTGAGAATTTTCATATAGTGTTTTAATTAAGAATGTGAATTGTTAAGAAAAAACATATTCGTCTAGTACCACCAATAAATAATTCTAGTCTATTGAATCAAAGGAGGTATTGATGTCTAGACTCATCAGAGTCATGTCTCTCTTATTTAAATCAACATAATCTATCAAGGCAGGAATTCTTTTGATATTATCGTAGATGTTTCTATCTTTTATGAAACCTGTCTGGTCGTGATCAATTAATGATGGTAATATATGTTTAATTCTGTCTGTATGTATTGCCATAAACATTTTGCAATCTACATTTAACAATGAAATGGGATTATAGGAAGAACATTCTGAGGCATTTTCTTTTTAGATTTCAGAATAGGTGTGATTAAACTATATTTCTAAGAAGGTGGAACTAATATTCCTTGGTTAACCTGGCTAAAAACCTTCAACAATAACCGTTTAGCTTCTTTGGGCAATAACGTAGACATTTCTGGTGTTATGTTGTCATTTCCTGGTGCTTTATTGGATTTCAGTGTTCAAGTTTGATTCTGCAACTCAGACATTGTTATTCGCTTGTCAATGTGTCTACTCTGTTATTCCTGTATCTTGATGTTTATATTTGTCTCAAGGAAGTTTCTAATTGTTTCTTATGATTTCATCTCTATGTTGTTAGTATTCATTTTTTGATAGTGTGACTGAAATGTTTATAGTATGCTGTTTAAGTCTGAGATTTTCTTATTAATGTTGGAATTATATATATCTTTTATTTGGTTCATTTTAATAACTTTCTTAGTTCTATTTGCTACTTTCCTTTGATTCTTTGGAATACTTGAATAAGAAATACGTTTGATTTTTTTAAGTTTATCATTATTTTATGATGTAATATTTCAGTATATTCTTTATTTTTCATTGCTAAATCATTAGTTAATTGACTATGTCCTTTTTGTATTTTAAGGTTAATAAAAAATATTTCCTTTTGAAGTTCAGTTAATTGCTTGTCACATTGTTTCATTTTATTTTGTAATAAGTTAATATTCTTCCATATATGTAAGCTTTTAATGCATCCCATATATAGATTTCTAACGTGTCTTCATTTATGTTTAATTCAAGAAATTGTTGTAATTCTTTTATATAAAATTCTTTAAACTCTTTTAGATTTGTTATATAGGATGGTATTAGGTTGGACACTAAGGAGGGATAAAAGGACCTGTACCGATTGGCTAGACAGAGGGACCGAGCTAGTAAAGATGTGCAGCAGGTAAGGGTGATAAAGGATAATGAGGGAAATGAACTCACAAGCGAGGAGAGTGTGTTGAGCAGAAGGAAAGAGTACTTTGAGAGGTTGATGAATGAAGAGGATGAGAGGGAGAGAAGGTTGGATGATGTGCGGATAGTGAATCATGAAGTGCAGTGGATTAGCAAGGAGGAAGTAAGGATAGCTATGAAGAGGATGAAGAATGGGAAGGCTGTTCAACCAGATGACATACCTGTGAAAGCATGGAGGTGTTTAGGTGAAATGGCAGTGGAGTTTTTAACTAGATTGTTTAATGAAATCTTAGAAAGTGAGAGGATGCCTGAGGAATGGAGAAAAGGTGTTTTGCTACCGATTTTTAAGAATAAGGGTGATGTGCAGAGCTGTAGTAACTACAGAGGGATTAAACTGATCAGTCACTGCATGAAGTTATGGGAAAGAGTAGTGGAAGCTAGGTTAAGAAGGGAGGTGATGATTAGTGATCAGCAGTATGGTTTCATGCCAGGAAAGACCACTACAGATGTGATGTTGCCTCTGAGAGTGTTGATGGAGGACTACAGAGAAGGTCAGAAGGAGTTGCATTGTGTCTTTGTGGATTTAGAGAAAGCATATGCAGGGTGCCTAGAGAGGAGTTGTGGTATTGTATGAGGAAGTCGGGAGTGTCAGAGAAGTATGTAAGAGTGGTACAGGATATGTACAAGGCTAGTGTGACAGCGGTGAGGTCTGTGGTGGGAGTGATGGATGCATTTAAGGTGGAGGTGGGATTACATCAAGGATCAGCTCTGAGCCCTTTCTTATTTGCAATGGTGATGGACAGGTTGACAGACGAGATTAGACAGGAGACCCCGTGGACTATGATGTTTGCAGATGATATTGTGATCTGTAGTGAGAGTTGCGAACAGGTGGAGGAGACTCTGGAGAGGTGGAGATATGCTCTAGAGAGAAGAGGAATGAAGGTCAGCATGACTAAGACAGAATATATGTGTATGAATGAGAGGGAGGATAGAGGAATGGTGAGGATGCAGGGAGTAGAGTTGGCGAAGGTGGATGAGTTTAAGTACTTGGGATTAACAGTTCAGAGTAATGGTGAGTGTGGAACAGAGGTGAAGAAGAGAGTACAGGTAGGATGGAGTGGGTGGAGAAGAGTGTCAGAAGTGATTTGTGACAGATGAGTACCAGTAAGAGACAAAGGGAGGGTCTACAAGAGGGTAGTGAGACCAGCTATGTTATATGGGTTGGAGACAGTGGCATTGACAAAAAGGCAGGAGTCAGAGCTTGACGTGGCAGAGTTGAAGATGTTAAGATTTGCACTGGGTGTGACGAGGATAGACAGGATTAGGAATAAGTATATTAGAGCTCAGCACAGGTTGGAAGGTTTGGAGACAAAGCCAGAGAGGCAAGATTACATTGGTTTGGACATGTGCTGAGCAGGGATGCAGAGTATATTGGGAAAAAGATGCTAAAGATGAAGTTGCGAGGTAACAGGAAAAGAGGGAGGCCTAAGATAAGGTTTATGGATGTGGTGAGAGAGGACATGTAGGTGGTTGATGTGACAGAGCAAGATGCAGAGGACAGGAAGAAATGGAAGCAGTTGATCTGCTGTGGCGACCCCTAATGGGAGCAGCCGAAAGAAGAGGAAGATATAGGATGGTATTCTAGTGACTGTCACCTTTTGTTTGTTATGAATTTCTGCTTCAAAAGTAATTGCATTGTGATCTGTTAATTGACAAGAGATTACTTTAACATTACTAAGAAAAAGTGCTAATTTCCTTTGATATATATATATATATATATATATATATATATATATATATATCAATATATCAAAATATATATATATATATATATATATATAGATATAGATATATATATATATATATATATATATATATATATATATATATATATATATATATATATATATATATATATATATATATATATATATATATATATATATATATATATATATATATATATATACTCTATCTGTTCTTCAGTGTGTGTGATACCTATGTGAAAAACGTATGAAGCAAAGAATCTTTGCATATTCTTTAACATCTTTCAGATTACATAGTTCAACAAATTCTGCTAGTGTTTTTGATGTCGCAGTTTTCCTTCTGGTATTTATAGAGTCAGTGTCTTTATAATCTAGTATACAATTGAAATCCCCAGCTATTATCAAGTCTCCTTCGGAGTGCTGGATAACTTCTTTAAACTGCTGTTTAACTATACTTGCACTCAAGCCAGGTATCCAATAAAAGTTAATAAAAGTATGCAGTTTACCATTTATTGAGATAGTTGACATGCAAATCATCTCAGGTTTATCTTGATATGAGCTTATTATTTTGGCATAACGACAGAATTTTTCCATAAAATCATTACCCCTCATGTTTTCTCTTATGTGCTAAACTTGTTAAGACTGTATAACCATTGAAGATGAGTAAGTTAGGGTCTTCAGTTAATAAACGTGTCTCTTGCAGAAATATCAGTTGTGGGTATATAGTTTTAAAATATTTAAATAAACTTAGTCTCTTACATTTATTATTCAACCCATTAACATTAATTGAGACCACATTCATATTTAAATACTCCTAATTGTAGATTTAATTGAACTTGTATTCCATTATGCAGAATAATGTATAAATGTTCTTGTTTGTGTACAGCTGTGAAAAAAAAAAAACTTTAAAGTCATAAATACCCTAATCACGCATCACACCACCAAAAATACATTCCATACTGAGATCTAAAAGAAACACTAAATAATGTAATTACTGTGCAACTTAAAACCTATATTAAAAACATTACAATATGATTAAATATAAGCATTTAATACTAACTTCATCCAATAGAATAAATGTGTTGAATTGTATTGTTATGTTCTATATGGAAAAAAAAAAAAAAATATATATATATATATATATATATATATATATATATATATATACACACACAAATGAAGAATCACCAATAAACAGCAAAAGTAAGTCAAATTGTAAACTCTAAGGTAAGTCGAGGAGTTGGAGTCAAGAAGTAAGAAATATAATCCAAGAAAATTTATTGTACAAATGGTGAGCGCTTTCACAAATAAATTGCTTCATCAGACCAAATTCAAACAATGATGTCACATCCTTTTATACCCATTAAAATTCAAATGAACCAATCATTCACAGGCATCACTTTTAAAGGTACAATGTACTAAACATATATATATATATATATATATATATATATATACAATATATAATACATAATATATACAAATATTAAAACTTATATAACTTAAAAAATAAATATATCTTACAAAATATATAATATATATAACAAAATATAAAAAATAACATTGTAAAAACATATAGGACATTTAATACATCTGTATTTATTTCCTAAGTTTCCTACTTCTCACTTTGGCTGTAATGGCTATATGGTCATTGAGCCCTTTACCGAAATGGGCTCTTAACCTCACAATCCAAGTAAGCTGTCTAGTTTCTGTTTTATTAGAAACATCCCACAACCTAGCATCTTCATATACATTCTCTAACACCCTAAATCTAAACTGATGACTAACCCCATTTTCTATAGTGTGCTTAGCTAATGCACTATATGTATGTCCTCACCTAAAACAATAGTTGTGGTCCCTAATGCATTCACAAAGACGTCTATTCATCTTTCCAATATAGAATGAAGAGCAGACTATGCATTGTGCTAAGTAGACGAGGTTCTTACTATTACAGTCAGCATTAACATCAAATCTATACACTCTGCTAGTATCCCGATGCCTAAATTCAGTGCCTTCTTGTATGAAAGTACAAAAATTACAACCACCACATGTAGTTGTTCCAACCCCTATATCAGTTCTCATTACTTGTCTAATCCCCTTAGGGTAACACAACCTTTGTTTCAAGTTCTTAGTGTTCTTAAAGGTAATGTAGGGTTTATCCCCCATCATTTGAATAATTTGTTCATCAGTGCATAATATTTTCCAATTATGCTGCAATATATTCCTGATCGCCACATTATCCCTAGTATAAGAAAAAAACAAAAGGTATCTTATTCACTGTCCTATTAGAGTCATAGCTGGATCTAAAATCTTCCGAAATATATGGCTTAGCCCTCCCTTTTCTCATCATTTGGACTTCATGGCTAACCCTACTTACTACTCATTCATCATACCCCCTATTAACAAAATCAACACTAATAGTGTCAAACTCTTGATGTAGATGGCTATCCCTAGCAGTTAACCGAGAATAGCGCATGGCTTGTCCCTTTACAATATTGGTGAAAATGTGTGTGGGGTGCATACTAGTCCTATGCAGATAGGAGGGACGATAACAATCTTTCACATACCTGTCAGTATGTAAATGTCCTTCTCCATCAATACTAATCAAAATGTCCAAAAAATATATTTCAGTAGTGGAATATTCACCAGTAAATTTTAAAAACTCACAACTACAATTCATATGATCAACAAATCTTAATAGCTCAAGTTGACTTCCTCTCCGAAACATACAAAGATCATGAACGAACCTTCTATATAACACAAAGCATTGCTGCCCCAAAGGATGTGAAATCAAATTATGTATCTTCCACTCTGCCATCACCATGTTGGCATAGCTATTGGCACAGGGAGTGCCCAAAGCTATGCCCAACAACTGGTGATAGTAGCTCCCATTGAATAGAAATACATTATTATACAAAATAATGTTAAGTGAATCACATAACATGTGACCTAGGAGAACCAAAGTGAATACTGGGGACTCCGGACATTCATTGCACCCAGGTAAACTACGACATGGGGTGACGATGACTACTTCTCAATCTTCTTTGTTCAAGGATGACAGTCAATCCAAGGCCAATAATAGTGTTCCTGTAATCAAACGTATTAATGAGGTGGGACGTGTTGATGCTAATCGAGCATCCACTTCAAGGATGGCATTAGTTACTTCTCGTGCCTGTCAGTTAAATGCCTCTGTATATGAAACGCCTTTGGCGGAGGGCAGGTTTCCACATTTACATGCATCCAGTGTGAAGGAGGATGCTGTACAGAACTGCCCAGGTGTAAATAGCAGTTCTGAACCAGTTGTCCAACCAAAAAGTGGTGGGGTGATCTTGCAACAACTTTTTTTACCCCTACCTATCAGATCAAAATGGAAACAATTGATGGGGTCTCCAGAACAATGGGGACGTTACAAGAGGAAACCAGAGAACTGGAACAATGGCAACACCATAAAAACGATGTGGGAGAAATGAAGTATGACTTAATTTGGAACATTTCACAGAGGTATATTTCTGTTTTTGAATGTAACGTTTTGAATAAAGGGCTGTCCTTTATTTCTGCTACTTCTTCTAACATTACGGACACTTTGACTTTAAGCTGACATTGCGTAACATACAACTGAAATTAATGTTTAATAATGATGCAGCACCTGTTAAGGCTGATTTTAATAGAGATTTGGTGTTTAAAAAGCCTAGTGTATATAATCCTCAGTTTAACTCAACCCTTGATATATTCTATAAGGTTTGTGAGGCTGATTTTCATAATTATTTTGATAATGAATATAGAGGTAAGAAGCAGATATCTGATAATCTTACTGCACCTGAGAGATTAGCCCTGGAAACATTAGACAATGATACTAGCATAGTCATTAGACCAGCAGACAAGGGGGGACAGACTGTTATTATGGACAGAGCTTTTTATTATGATTCCATTGGTACTATGTTAAGTGACAATGATGTCTATCATGAGATTAATTTGTCTGACATTCAGGGTATTACTATAAGGGTGACTAACACGCTATTACAATTTGCAACATGTGGAATTATCACTAAGGAGGTATTTAGCTATTTTGTAGTGGAGAAACCGTTAATACCGACTTTGCAGGAACTCCCCAAAGTTCATAAAGATTCTCACAAACCTCCTTTTAGGCCAGTAGTGACTAGTAGTGGATGGCTTACTGAATCACTTAGTATATATGTTGAGAAACAACTAAGACCAGTGCTAGAACATCACTCTTTTATTCCACGTGACACCAAACAGATGCTACAAGAGCTTTACAAGTTTGTGAATGACTCAAAGGATGTAATGAAAGGTTGTTTAATGGCCACTTATAATGTGACCTCACTGTTTACGGTGATCCCTAATATTATAGGGATCTCTATGGTTAAAAATTTTCTAACACGATGTACTAAGTACACTGAAAGTCATATAAATCTGTTATGTGATTTACTTAACCTTATTTTGTATAATAATGTATCCCTATTCAATGGAAGCTACTATCACCAGTCGCTGGGCATAGCTATGGGCCCTCCCTGTGCCAATCGCTATGCCAACAGGGTGATGGCAGAGTGGGAGATACATAATTTGATTTCACATCCTTTGGCACAGCAATGTTTGGTGTTATATAGAAGGTTTGTTCATGATCTTTGTATGTTTTGGAGAGGAAGTCAACTTGAGCTTTTAGGATTTGTTGATCATATGAATCATAGTTGTGAGTTTTTAAAATTTACTGGTGAATATTCCACTACTGAAATACATTTTTTGGACATTTTGATTAGTATTGATGGAGAAGGACATTTGCATACTGATAGGTATGTGAAAGATTGTTATCGTCCCTCCTATCTGCATAGGACTAGTATGCACCGCACACACATTTTCACCAATATTGTAAAGGGACAAGCCATGCGCTGCTTTTGGTTAACTGCTAGGGATAGCCATCTATATCTAGAGTTTGACAATATTAGTGTTGATTTTGTTAATAGGGGGTATGGTGAATGAGTAGTAAGTAGGGTTACCCATGAAGTCCAAATGATGAGAAAAGGGAGGGGTAAGCCATATTTTTCTGAAGCTTTTAGATCCACCTATGACTCTAATAGGACAGTGAATAAGATACCTTTTGTTTTTTCTTATACTAGGGATAATGTGGTGATCAGGAATATACTGCAGCGTAATTGGAAAATATTACGCATTGATGAACAAATTATTCAAGTGATGGGGGATAAACCCTACATTACCTTTAAGAACACTAGGAACTTGCAACGAAGGTTGTGTACCCTAAGGGGATTAGGCAAGAAATGAAAACTGATATAGGGGTCGGAACAACTAGAGGCGGTGGTTGTAATTTTTGTACTTTCATACAAGAAGGCACTGAATTTAGGCATCCGGATACTAGCAGAGTGCAGAGATTTGATGTTAATGCTGACTGTAGTAGTAAGAACCTTGTCTACTTAGCACAATGCATAGTCTGCTCTTCATTCTATATTGGACAGATGAATAGATGTCTTCATGAACGCATTAGGGACCACAACTATTGTTTTAGGCGAGGACATACATATAGTGCATTAGCTAAGCACACTTTAGAAAATGGGGTTAGCCATCAGTTTAGATTTAGGGTGTTAGAGCTTGTATATGAAGAAGCTAGGTTGTGGGATGTTTCTAATAAAACAGAAACTAGAGAGCTTACTTGGATTGTGAGGTTAAGAGCCCATTTCAGTAAAGGGCTCAATGACCATATAGCCATTACAGCCAAATTGAGAAGTAGGAAGTTTAGGAAATAAATATAGATGTATTAAATGTCCTATATGTTCTTACAATGTTATTTTTTATATTTTTTATATATATTATATATTTTGTAAGATATATTGTCTATTTTTTAAGTTATATAAGTTTTAATATTTGTATATATTATGTATTATATATTGTATATATATATATATATATATATATATATATATATATATATATATATATATATATATTTAGTACATTGTAGCTTTAAAAATGATGCCTATGAATGATTGGTTCATTTGAATTTTAATGGGTATAAAAGGATGTGACATCATTGTTTGAATTTGGTCTGATGAAGCAATTTATTTGTGAAAGTGCTCACCATTTGTACAATAAATTTTCTTGGATTATATTTCTTACTTCTTGACTCCAGCTCCTTGACTTGCCTTAGAGTTTACAATTTGATATATATATATATATATATATATATATATATATATATATATATATATATATATATATATGTGTGTGTGTGTGTGTGTGTGTGTGTGTGTGTGTGTATACAACCACATGTCAAATCAGATGAAATGTGACTTGTACTTTAAATAGCTAGAAATAGAGATTCTGTCATTTATGCCTGGTAACCTGGTTGCATCAAGACGTAACTGCCAAAGGCATTCTCTAATTTCCAGTAATGTCTTGATATCCCCACCAGCATCACCCTTTGGAAACTTATCAATTACAAAAAATAAGAACCTTTTAAAATTTTTACATTCCTTACTGTGCAAAAATAGTGCACTACACAATTTATTATTTTTGATATCCCTACTATGCTCCAAAATCCTTAACCTCAATTTGCATGAGGTCTTTCCCACATAAAATGCGGAACATGATAAACATGTCGCAATATACACTACCATGTCAGTATTACAACTACAATGTAATGGACATTTCAAAGATTTCTTGCAACTACTTAAATATACATTCGGTCCATCATAAATAAATTTACAGGCGTTGCATAAACCACATTTTTTGACGTGTGAAGTCATATTCTACAACAGAAGCACCTTTTTCTAAAAGTTCTTTTAAATTAGCCCCTTTACTAGTGACAAATGTTGGGGTAGACCCCAATGTTTCCTTCATTTCTTCAGGAAACACACTATCCCATGCTGGTTATATAATATGCCTTACCTTTGGTGCTGTATGTTTGTATTCCAACACCATCATAGCACACTTATCCAAATTTTATGTTCTAGGGGGGTGTTCTTATTTATTTGGCTGACTTCTCTAGTTTTGTCCAACAATGTAGAACAAAATGTGGAAGCCCTATTCTTTAATACTTCCTTAATACTTCCTTACGTGTTTTTTCCAAAAAGTCAGTAGGGTACCCTCTGTTTTTAAACATGTCAGTAAGTTTTAACAATTCATTCCTGAAAAATTCATCTTGACTAATCAGTCTTGATAGGCATACCATTTACCCTTTTATCACATTTTTCTTTTGAAAAAAGGGGTGACAACTCTCAAAATGGAGAAAAGAGTTTTCTTACAGTAGATGTTAGAATGTATTTGACCGCCTTGTTGTACAGATATCTAAAAATTCAATTATGTCATTATCACTATGACTAGTAAACTTTAGAAAACTTGTACTACCCAAAAAAACTATGAATTCATCCAGCTCTTCCTTGGCTCCATCCCATAATAACAATACATCGTCCAAATAACGTAAATAAGTAATAATATTGGACATGTATTTTGAAGTAAAAATGTGCTGTCTCTCCCATTCCGCTAACACTAAGTTAGCGTAGATGGGTGCACTTTTTGCACCCATCGCAACACCATTGATCTGCCTAAAATGTTCCCCTTCAAACAGGAAAAAATTTTTTAAATAGAACCATTTCCATAAATTCTACAAGTAAACCCCTCTTAACATGGTGTAAATTATCTCTTTTAGCCAGGATGTTATCAAAAAATTCATGTCCTGTCTCGTGGGGGATAACTGTGAATAAAGTGATGACATCTATAGTCACAAACAAAAATTCTTTCTTAATGTTTAGGTTCATCATGATGTCCAAGCAATGCTAAGAGTCCTTTAAAGTATAAAGGTCCTTATTTTTATTTATATTTTACTAGGGTTAATACTTGAAGTTTTTATTGATAAATTAATTGAATGTTTAATGCCTATTAATTAATCAATTATTTGTTTTTCTTGTATAAAAGGATTAAATGTTTTATGCTGCTTGACTCTGATGAAGCCCAACAAAGTTATGGATGAAAGCGCTTAGCCTGATTTGTGAATAAAGCTGCATGCTCTTTGACAAGCCGTGGATTTTTATATTAATTATAACAGTAAACTTATGGTTATTAACCAGTCTGATATATTTCAAATTCAGTCTACTAAGGTTGACAAGAATTAACAATCCCAATAACATATCAAGAAATTATACAGGTTGATATGAATCATCTTTAACCAGATAATCTGTCTTACAGTTATGCTTAGATATAGGCTACACTGGTGTACTTATGAAATTTATAATGCATGTTTACTATAAGCAAATCTTTCAACATTCCTTCATATGTTGAAACCTTTTTTTTTTTTTTTTTTTATGTGTAAGCAACACAAAAACAAGATGCAAACCCATATGTTAGTTAGCTTTTATAATTTATGTTTCGATATTGTTTTTCTTGTTTACTTAGGGTAGATTATTTAAAAGTTATTATACAATTTGTAGCAGTGTCATATGTATGTAATTATATACATTTTAAAAGTCCTGAAAAAGTGACGTGTAACTTATGTAAGCTTAAAACAACCCTATAAATAGAAAGATTTGGTTTATATACAATATTTAATACACTAACAATCCGCATTGAATTGTAAAGTCAGATAACAATGCTGCAGTTAGCATAATTGAACTGATACAGATAACAGTAAGGTATTGAGTTTCCTTTTCCGAGTTAACAGACTGAGAAACATTTACTTAAGTAACTCAATCTATATTACACTAAAACTGTTTTAAAAGTTTCACTTGTATGTGATCTTATTTTAATGTTCAAAGTTACCCTTTTACAGATAGTTGTAGCCATAGATGTATTGCTTTTATCTAATGCCATGACTGCTCTATCAGTGTAAAAGGAACACAAAACTCTGCAACTTACATCATCCTTCACAGACTAGTAAGAAACATCAGCAAATTCAAAAACTGCAATCAACAACTTTTCCTTATACATTACTTCTATTCTTATGGTTTGCAGATAAATGCCAGTGTGGAATACATATGTGGACTACAGAATGAAATTGCCTCTTCTTATCGAAATATTTGTTTTTGTGACATTAAACTTTCAAATCAATTAATTGTTTGTAATGAAAAAGTAGATATTTAATTAGTAAATGCATAGACTTAACATGAAATTTGTAAAGCAAAACAGTTTTTTTTATTTTTACTGTATGTTTTACTAAATCATTAAATTATAATATTTGGTAAACTATTAATACACTTACAGTAGATAGAGTGAAATAGTGTGTCACTTTAAGAGTTTAGAATGATGAAACAACAATATCTGAGTTCTGTAAAGCAGTGACATCACCACGCTTCTTTTACTTTCATTTTAGTGTCTCTATTTGATGGTGGGAAAACCCAGGCTTCAGAACTGCTTCATGAAGCTAGGTGAAGAGTTCGAAAACAGAAAAAAACAATGCAATCAGCTCATGATTCTGGCGGGGAAAAAAAGAGACTGCAAGTGTGGTGCTTTTGATTCTTTGTGTCAGCTCAAGCTTCCTGGCTTACTCTTTTCATTTTATGAAATGTATTACCACAGATTACAAAAAAATACTTTCTTTAAGAAAATGATCATTGATACTGTATAAAAGAGTTATTATAGATCTTAAAACAAAACATTTCTTGTGTAAATCATGTACTCTAAAAACTAATTATTTATCTAGTATAATCTCCAGCCCAACACAAACACAACTATCCCCAGTTGTCATTCAATGTCTTAGTGTATATTAGGTAACCCATAAGCATTGTTAACAGAAATACCAGTTCCTATACTTATGACTGCATTGTCTATTTGATTTAAGTATTAATGTTGGTTATAAATTCAAAGTAGTAAATATAAATTAATATGTTACCTTTTCCTGATGGTGTAGAGTGCTGAAGATTTGTTTCCCTATCCATAAACTGCAGGTGCTAAATAAGGCAAAAAACATTTTATTTTAACAAGTAAATAATGAAAGTCATTGCCCTTCATTTTTTATACTTTTCTTTCCTGATGTCTGCCAGTTATTCTTCTCAGCTTGATGTTTGAGGCCAGGTCCCAAACAATTCTTGAGTTAAAAGGTTGAGATCCATTGTGCTCTAAGTCTGATATTGCAATATTTTTTGGGGGCCAGATTCCAAGAGACCTGCTCTCAATGTCAGGGACTTACTCCAATGTAGGTCTGCTTTATAGATAGTAAGTCCCTAACACTGAGAGCAAATCTTTTGGAATGTGGTCATTGGTGTTCATTTTGGGTGCTGCGGTGAACTTCTGGCCACATTCTGCATGCAATAAAGATATAAAATAATTGTTTCTTGAGTTATCAATACATAAGAGGCAAAAATCCTGTATATTTCACAAGAAACAAAATCAGATGTAACATGCAGTGGTTACAATGCATGGCTTGAAGCAGCTACAGCTGTGGGGACAAATTGAGATGAGTGCAGCACTGGAAGCTCCAAGGTTAGAATTGCAGTCTTATGTGTGTCTTCTAGCCGAGTACTCTTTTTGTAAATAAATCTCAAAGGTGGATAGAGATATATCCATTCAAAGACTGGCCCTAGTAGCTTTAGATAAACCTCCTTTCGTACCACATTCTGACAGTTTGAAGATGATTACTGGCACAGTCAATAGCATTATCATCTCAAAGTGCTTGGTACTGGTTAACTTCTTGGCTGTGGCTTCTTCTGTCTGAAGTCTGCATGTCTTCTCTTTCTCTGTGTGGATCTATTCATGTGTTCTGTTTTCCTCCAACAAGTCAAAGATATCCTTTAAGTAAAATGGTGTTCCTCCAACTTGCCTGTGTGTAGAGGTTTGTGCATCTTGTGATGGACCTGGCCTGATAGGGGTAATGTAAGCATGTGTGTGTGTGAAAAAAGAAATGCACCATGTCATAGATTTTACTACTTAGGGACAAAAATATTACTCATTTTCTGTGAATGCTTAGTATTGCTGTGCACATGCAGAACTCTTCTTGGCAGTAATATATAAAAAAAAAAAAAAAAAAAAAAAAAAGGAGCAGCTAACAGTTTCCTGCCTTTCAAACATAAGATATAAAATGCATCACACAATATCTGGCCTCAGAGAGATTCTGTGAGCCTGGCAATTCCCCCCACACACTCACACATGAGCCTGTATAACTAGATTTTGACACAGGCTTAGTACAAGACTTTGCCATGCGACCCACCAAGTATAAAATGAGCCCTGCTTAGAGGTATGTACAGTAGGTTATTATACCTTTAATAGTGGGCAGGGAGACAGTGTGGTAATTGTACTTCAACTTTTCTCACAAGCAAACCTTTAAAGCTTGTGCACAGGACATTGCTGTAGCTACAGAGAAGATCTGGAGACAATGTGATTATTATGTGTTGGTCACGTAATATGGACGATAGAGATGGGGCTGCATGAATGATGAGGGTAGCAGTACTATATCTAAGAGTACAAACTGAAAAAAAAAATGTGTACACACTTGCTTAACCATCCTGAATGAAGGTTGGTTCCAAATACATAACTGCTGCCAAAATCATGGACTGAAACTAAATGCCAGAAAAATGCATTATTGTATCCTTTGGAAAGTCATCTATCCTAGGGAATTACCACAGAAATAATATGCCCCTAAGTGTTGACACATTTGTTCAGGATTTGGGTACTTATGTGGACAGTGACCTAACTTTTGATTGACATGTGATCATTGTTGTAAGAAAGTCCCACTGTATTGCACATCTTATAAACAGAGAGGTTCTGTCTGAATCTAGGGGTGTTATTATACCATTTACTCTATCCTCATTTGACCAGACATTGAATATAATACCCCCTTTGTTATGTTTCTGTCCAGACACATGCAGCAACTGAAATTCCTACAGAAGTACCTTACTAAAAGGATACAAGGCCTAAACAACATGTCCTACATGGACCAACTCAAGTCTGTGTCCCTATACTTAGTATCCTACAGACTGCCAAGAGGAGACCTGTGTCTGGCATGCAAGGCATCCACCAAACCAATACTGATGGATTTTCTAAATATCAGCAAGTCACATGGCATCAGATATACTTGGTGTAGGGATCTAAACCTCTTCTGCAACATCAACAGTATGGTTTGGAAGAGTCCCCATTCACAAAAAACAAAGTTCATCCTTGTCCATATTCAAGTGCAGCTTGGATCTATGGATGGGAAACTGAAAATGTATTCCAGCACTGACCCCTGTGCTACTAATGGACAGAGGCAGCTCCTGCATGCTTTATCTCATGCATGGGTTCCCTCAAATTATCTATGCTATGATCCAGTTAACATATAATTATCGACCATGGAATGGTGAAGGCCAGTTTCTAACCAAATGGAATATGTTAATTCAGGCACAAAAAGGTAAACTGGGTAGGCTTAAATTGGCCCACAAGGACAGGTAGTTTTGTACTTACCTATGAACCTATTAGCAGCAGCAGTATGACATGTCACCATTAATGTAACTAACAATGCATTCATAATTTGTAAGACGTTACAGCTGTGACAAAGGTTGTCATGTACTATGCAGTGCTGTATCCCACATCCACCTATGCCACTTCCCAAGGTGCTCTTACACATTATGATATACATTTGCAATCTTCTGAGCATTCCTAGACTTATACAGCCATTTTTGCTAGAAATAAGCAGGAATAGATGCAAAACATGCATACATGTTTCAATATAAATCTGCCTAGATAGCAATCAGGGATAATATCTACCGCATGACCAATAAGTGTTCCAGTGTTTATCAGCAAACAGGTTACTAAAGGAAAATACAGCACATTCCCTACCTTAGAAGGAGGCAGATCTCCTAACCAACTAAATGGAAGCAGCCTGCCCTGAGCTGCGTACTAAGAACTGCATTGTGGCACAACAAAGAGCCTTGAAGAAAAGATAATAGTGAATATACACTGCATCAATGTTTTGTCTTCCACTTTCCAAATCTCAAGGTGGGGAATTTCTTCTGTTGTGTTGATTTTGAAAGCAAAACATGATTTTAGCGTTTGGAATTGGCAACAGAGACTGTTTTCATTGCTTAATACTTTTAACTCTACTTAACCTAAGTATGCTTTTACCACACTGGTGGCTCAGTCCACTTATCACATGAAACTGTAACCTGTTAAACAGCCCTGGCTGCATGAACTCTAAGTAATTTCCCCAACTATGTATGGGATATTGCTTAAAAAAGGGAGAACTAATTGTGAGTCCTGTGGTCTAATTTTTTGCTTTCTGTTTGAGCAAAGAAATTGAGAGGTATGTTTTTTGAAGTTATTTGTGATAGAAAGAGCTGACAGGCATGGGAGAGAACTGAACAGTTATTTATCAGTATGGAATTTGACTGTGAAAGTAGATTTATATCTATATCTCTCTCTCTCTCTCTCTCTCTATATATATATATATGTGTGTGTGTGTGTGTGTGTGTGTGTGTGTGTGTGTGTGTGTGTGTGTGTGTGTGTGTGTGTGCACGTGTGCGTGTGTAACTCAAGAAACTCATTTGAAAAAACTGGCCTCATAAAAGCAGGGCAACTTATGCAAAACTAATATGATATACCATACGACTGCAACATGACAGTCATTACAGCATTCAGTTATTAAGTAAACTCCACTTACTGCTTTTATGACTGTTATACCGATACTTGATTGTATGCAATTTAACAAATGGTGTGGGGATTGTGACCATTACTGCATTTAAACCCTACTGTTTCACACAATTGTTAGTTGTTAGGTGTTTCTCAGTTTAATATTTTATGTAATGTTATTTATTTATTGCATTTTTTGACCAGGAAAGTATGACTGGGAGCAAGAAGCCTTTTTAGCAGAGATCCAGAGAGAAAAAGCTCTGAGTACAGTGGTAACACCAACACAATGCATAAACATATTGACATAATAGCAAAAGAAAAAGTTCCAGTAGTACAGTGGGGCATAAAAATATTGACATAATAGCAAAAGAAAAAGTTCCAGTAGTACAGTGGGGCATCAACACAGTGTGTCAACATATTGACAGAACAGCAAAGGAAACTTGTTATACTAGGATTACAAAATTTGAATGCATAAGCTTATAGTAGTATCCTTAAGGTTGAGTTTATAGAATTAAGATGGAAGTGATGGTGATAAGCACAGAGGGTAATACGTGACAGCAATAAGTAGAGGGTTTCGAAAGTGTAGATGGAGGTAAAGTGATTAACTGATAGATAAAATATGTTCACAGTTACTAAGGGGGTAAGTCAGTGTGAGATGAAAGTGAAGTACATCTCCGGGTGTTGTACATGAGCAAAGCCAAAACTTGGATTGGTATGACTTTAACTGAAGTTTAAATAGCTTGTGGTACAGTAAGTATCTTAGTGGGATAGGTATGGAGTTCCAGATTTTGGATGCATAATTTAAGAAAAGTGTATCACCTGCTGCATTATTGGATTTGATGACTTGGAGGAAGAGCTTTTCAGGGGAGCTTAGGCATTTAATTTATGTGTATTCTTGAATTAGGGTTGGGCAGTCAGTAAATTTGTAAATGATTTTATGAAATATGGCAAATTCAGAGTTGGGTAAGTACTCTTGTAGGCTAAGCCAGTTTAGTTATCTGAATGCTATACAATGATGGGTCTTATGTGGTTGGTTGCCAGCAAATTTAGTTATCTTGGTGTAGCATTGTTCAAGCTTTTCTAGATGTGTGGAATCTAAGTTCAAATAGGGGCAGAGTAAAGTAGTGTTAGGAGAACAAGGGCTAAAGCTAAAGGTTTCCTGGATAAGTTGCTGAGGTGCTATTTGATTCAGTATAGGGACTATAGTTTCTGGTGTTTTTTTTTTACTCTGTGTTGGATGTGGTAATCAAATTTTGGATGTTCATAGATTTGGACACCTAGAAGATTAGTGTATGGGACAATTTCAGTTTTGGTATTGTTTTCTAAGAATTTGTCAGAAGATGCTTTCTGGACTGACAAATTTCTTGATGGGAAGAGATTAGTTTACTTTTGGGGGGGTTGAGGAATAGATGCAAGTTGGTTAGCCAAGCTTTGATAGAAGAGAAGGGATGTTAAGTAATTTTTTTTTCAGTTTATCTAGGTTATGGTCACTACAAATAAGGGTGCTGTCATCAGCATACTGGACAACAGTGGCTGACTTTGTAGCCTCTGAATGGCTGTTGATGGAAATATTAAGAGTATAGGGCCAAGAATGGAGCCTTATGGAACTCCAGGGAAGACTAAAAGAAATGAAGAGAACTCTCTGTGCCATACAATGCCTTGGGATCATTTGGAAAGATAGCTTTGGAACCAGGCAGTAGAAGACTGATTCAGACCCAAGTTTGAAGGATTTTGCAGTAAAATGATGTGAGAGACTGTGCCAAAAGCTTTGCGGGGTCAAGAAAGAGGACAGATGCAAGTTTGCTTTCATTCCTTGGAGTATTATCTGTGTTACTGAAATGTAGAAGGGAAGTTGTCATGCTATAGTGAGGAGAGAAACCATGCTCTGATGGGCAGAGGAGGCTATTCTGTGTGATGTATTCGCTAAGTTGCATCTGGTAGCACCTCTGAAAGAGGGGAAAGGCTAATAAATGGGGCAGTAGTTACTTTTATCTGCATTTTTCTCCTTTATGCAAAGGTAGGATGTTGTGTTTTTTAAGAGTAGTGGTATGCAACACTGTGTAATTGAGCAATTTATGAGTATAGCTGCTAGAAAGGCTATTGTCTTGGCTGATAGTTGTAGGTATTCTGCTGTGGGGCTGTCAGGTGCTAAGATGACAACTTTTAATTTTAAGAAGAGTTTATTAATGGGAGAAATAAAGACTGGCTGCAGAAGGAAGGTGTGTGGGTAGACTTATTGTGGGGATTAATTGGGTAGAGGAAAGATGTACGCTGTATGAGTAAGGAGGCGATTGTTTATGGGAAGTGGATATTGAAGAAAGCAGGGCTATTGTCTTATGTGCTTTGGTTAGGTAGGTTGGGTTCAGGTTGTTTAGCACCTGATGTAAGGAATTGATTTGTGGTGAACTAAAAGAGTTTCGGATTGTGGAGATTTTTGGATTGGAGATTAGTGTAGTAGTTAGTTTTGTCAAGGCTAATGAGACATTTTGCACAATTTCTAAGTAGTTTAAATGCTTGAAGGTTGGTTTGAGTAATGTTTAAGATGCAGGAATTCCATGCATTGTCCTTGTGTATCATTAGTTGTTTAGTGGCGTTTGTTAGCTATGGGATGGTGTAGCCCTCAAATGGGCATGGATATTTGCCATTAATAGGTGGGTTCAAGACCCGGTCTACTCTGACCTATGCCATGGACTCATGCTAATGGTGGGTGGGGTGTATATGCCCCTACAGGCCAGTATGTTTCTGCCACAAAGCTCGGCAGTTCTGGATCAATAAGCTACTGGTCAACAGTTGTCCAGTTCCCCAGCTTGGCTTACCTAGTATACTCTAATGAGTGAAAGCTAGATGTAAATCAATCAACCTGCCAAACATAAACTAAGAATTGCTAAACTCAGTCTAGATTTACTTAAAGGGATGCAGCTTGGAAGTGGATAACATGATGGAAAGGAGGAGGCGAATAGCTGGTATATCCAGGAAACAAATTCGAATGGCTTTGCAGCAAAGCCACTTGTCTTGGAATCCAGGATGAGGAAAGACTAGAAATGGTGTGGGAACTGTGATGAGGGAAAGGCTTTAGAAGACAGTGAGAGATGTCATCAGAATCAGTGACAGACTCAAGGGAATTGAATTCCAGTATAAGGATAGGGCACTGTTCATAATCTCAGCATATGCTCCACAGCAGGGTTCTGATAGTGAAAAAAAAAAGTGCATTAGGGCAGTAGCTGCAGGACCTACTCGATAAAGTAGGACAATGTGAATTGGTATTGATAATGGATGACCTGAATGCACAAATAAGGACGGAAAGAACAATATATGAGGCCTGCCATGGTCCTTGTGGGTGGAGCAACAGGAACAAAGAAGGAGAGACCATTCTAGACTTCTGTCTGGCAAATGGTTTGATGGTGGCTGACGCATGTCAGAAGAGCACATACAAGTGTGGCCAACATGCAACTCTGATAGACTTCCTCAAACTAAGAAAAGGGCAGTGAGGTAAAATCAGAAATTCCAAAGTCAGCCCCAGTGAAACAGTTGGCCTACAGCATAAACCACTGGTTGCCACAAAAAACTGGAAGCAGTGGTCAGAGAAGGCTGTAAGGTCAACAGAGACTAAGCTGAAGATCTGTAAGTTGACTGGAGAAAGCACAGCAGCTCAAGGAATTACTCAGGGATCTAGACCTACAGGAAGAAGAGGAAATAGGTAGAGCTGAAAAAGAATGACAGCACCTCAAAACAGCCTGTGTGATAACTGCAGAACAGATAGGCAGCTGAGGCAGGTATGACAATAAGGTATGTAAGGAAAGCTGGTGGGGGAATGCACAAGTACAGGAAATCATCAAAAGAAAGAAAGAGTGCAGGAAAAAAAGGGAGATAGAAAAGACAGACCAGGCTAAGAAAGACTACTGCCTGGCTAACAAAGAGTCTAAGAGAGGAGTTGCAGTAGCAAAGAACAATGCATCAGAGCCACTCTACCAACTTTGAAAAGTGACTTGGAGGATGGCACACAGAAACTCTATCAGGCTGCAAGGCAAATACAGAAAGATAAAGAAGATAGTCAGATATGGTTTGCAAAGGATGCCACAATTTGGTCACCAGTTTACAGGGCATCAAAGGGAGATGGAAGGAAAACTTCCAGCAGCTTCTGAATGAAGAAACCCCACAGAATCTGTACTGCCCCCCACACACAGCCTACGATGAAAGAAGAGGAGGAGCCCACAACTCAAGAAGTAAGAACAGCACTAAGGAAAATGAAGTCAGGGATAGCAGCAGGCTCTGATGAGGTCACAGCAGATATTATCAAGTTGCTGTGTGAGATAGGGGAGAAATTGTCAAAAGGTACTCATGGCAATATGGAGAGAAACACAGCCCAGATGACTGGAGAATAAGCATATTAATGCCAGTGTACAAAAACAAAGGGGACGTGCTCAACTGTGGAAGGTACAGAGATATCAAATTCATGTCACACTGAATAAAATTTATGGAAAGGGTGATTGATAAACAAATATGTAGAGAAATAGAAAGTAAAGTGGGAAATTTGAAGTTCGGATTCAGCTCAGGATGCAGAACAACCATCTCAATGTTTGCAGTATGACAGATAGTTGAGAAGAAGCTAGAGATGAGGAAAGAGTCCAACTGGGTATTCGTAGACTTAGAGAAAGCATATGACAAGTTCCCAAGACAGCTGATTTTAGCAGTCATGAGGTGCTTTGAAGTCCCAGAAACATTAGTAGAATTAGTGCATACTATGTAAAAGGACCCACTGACTCAAGTTCAAACAGTGTTCAGTTTCACAGAGAGATTTCCAGTGGGACTGAGTGTGCCTCAGGGTTCAGATCTGAGCCCACTACTATTCATACTGGTGATGGGCTACATTAGCCAATAGGTTGGAGGGGACAGATCACCAAAATTGCTATATGAAGACAATGTGGCATTATGGATAAACTCTGAGTAAGAACTTCAGCAAAAGATAGGGAAAAGGAATGTAACATTGAAGGCACATGGGATGAAAGTGAATACAGATAGAGCAGTTATAATGTCAGCAAATGGGAGAAATCAGACAACGCTGAGAACTGAGATAGAAGGAGAATAATGGATCAGGTTAACAGCTTCAAGTATCTGGGAGGGGTGGTTGAGGAGAAGGGAAATCCGAAAGAGCTGGTGAAAGCTAGAATCAGAGAGGTTGTAGCCAACTGGCACAGAATGTCAGGAGCAGATTTATTCAACTACAGATTGATAAAACTGAGCTATCCAACCATCAGAGTATCAATAAAACTAAAGCAAAAGCTTTTGATTATACACTTTCCTACACAAAAGAACCACTCAATTAATTAGTGGAGACATTCAGTCAAACTCTGTGCCCCTCCATCAGCAGATATACTTTGATCAAACCACACCCAATGCACACACTACTAACACACACTCAGCCTTCAAACATAACTTCCACTTGATAAATATGAACCCATGAAGCATGTGGAATAAAATTGATGACATTCATGCCTATATAATCATCCACTCACATGATATAGTCATTGCCACAACAACCTGGCTAAAACTGGAAATACCTGATAATGACATCACCTCTCCAGGATTTAATATAATTTGGATTTAAATGATAAACAAGCAAGCAGGAGGTGTTGCAATTCTCCATAAATACTCCCTAAATATAATCCTACATAACTAAGGGTTCCTAAAATTTAATAATGCTGAGATCATTTTAGCAACACTAAAAGTTAATAGCAGAAACACAATCTATATCTTAGCTTTATACATCCTACCAGGTAGCAACATAAATACTGCCAACATTCTCTTTTACTGGATATCTCATGATGCCCAATAAGAAGCTCTAATCCTAGGAGACTTAAACATTGACTGGTAGCATCTAAACAATTCTGCCCCAACAGAATCCATAAATCTCTATGGCTTTACTCAATTAATTTCATCCCCCACTAGAATAGAGAAAATTCACCAGCAGGCAATCAGCCTTAGACTGGATGCTCATCAATAAACCAGATAAAGTAACTGGAGTTGGATGCCTAACAGACACCATAAGAGATCACCTGCCAACAAATGTGATTAGAAGCTGTAATAGCCAGAACAAACATGTTTTATACAACAAATATGAAATTCAACTAAGCTCAACAAAGCCACCTTCATTAAAACACTATCTCTGAAAAAGATATATTCTGTCATTGGAATATATTAAAATCCATATTTCTAGACTCTGCAATTTTCCACTTCAATGATGTTATCTTAAAAATCCTTAACAACATAACTCCAATCCACAGTAAAAGAGTCAAATCCAGCCTTGAACCATAGCTAACTAAGCAAACAAAATGATTAATGTTAGAACATGACAAAGCATGGAAAGAAATACAAGACTCAAAACTCAGTAGAGGTATTTTGACACCTAAGAAATCTTTCTAAACTCCATTTCAACTAGCTAAACAGACCTACTATAATAACCTTTAACACAGACATTAAAAAAAACAAAAAAATAAATGTTTCTACTCATCCATGAATAGATTCCTACACCCAGCCAAACTACCAGAAAACCAAAGTTGCTGTTTGAAGACAATGTGTCATTATGGGCAAATTCTGAGTAAGGACGTCCCAGTTGAACAATTACTTTATACTGACCATGCTGTCCTTAGTTAACATTGATCTTGCCACTTCTGTCTCTCCCCATCAACAAATCCAAGTCTCTCCCATCACTTCAACTTCACCACCATACCTAGAGCCAGATAATGGTCAAGTAGGTCCCTAGACAGGGTAATGGATCAGGGCAATCCCCCACAGCACCCCCCGGCAGCATCCTCCAGCGATTCCAGTTTCCCATTACTTTGCTATTTCTCCCCAGTTACCATAAACACTGTTCAAACCTGTCAGTGTGCATACTGTTGATTCTTTAGTTCTACAATGATTATAGATATTTAAAACTTTTATTTCAAATTTTATAGCACAAACACTGATAGTAATTATTTAAACAAACAATACAGTCTCACAGTGAAAACAGACTTAGCATGAACAATAAGCTTCTCTGCCCTTGAAACTCATAATCATTGAAACGGCATTGAAACCTGCATTCAAATTAAATGCATTTGTTCAGTGGCATAATGCAGCACCACTTCTTAGAAAGTCTTTTAAATTTGTAGGTTTGAACATTTTTTTCTAGTAAGCAATGAAACAAAATGTTTGAACTAATAAAGACAAAACTACACATCACAGAACATTTTAAACACAAAAGGTCACTCAAACGTCTGCCATTACAATCCACCAATATCAGATAAAATACACAATCTCTGCAGAAGTAAGAGTCATCTGAATAATTCCATATTAAACAGATCTATACCTGATGAAGTGGTAGCTGCTGGCAACCGTCTTTACATTTCAGTGTTTCATATACAAACTCATTGCCTGCTGCCCTTGAAAAATACACTGCCCAGGTCACATTTAAAAAAAAAACTGATAAGCTGGTAATATTGCATCAGGGAATGGCTGCCAAACTGGCAGTATGTTCATAGTTACTAGGCATCTCATTCAAAGGAGGACACACTCAGGAGTGGAGTAGCACATCCCCCCTTAAAGTAGGCACTGCAGTATCAACACTCCATGGGCATGGTGTGGGAATAGAATCACAGCCTTCTGCACCAAAGGCAAGTTTGCTACCTGTTGTGCTACTAACACTGCTTTTAAAAGTTATAGCACAAACACTGATGATGGCCATCTGCTAAACAAAACAACTGCACATTGAAAACAGACTTAGCATAAGCAACAGTAAACTTCTCTTGAATGCCAACATTCCTTGAAAGTGCACAGAAAGTCAACATTTCTTGAAAACGCACAGAAGCTCAACCATCTTTGAAAATGCACTGGAAGTCAACAGTCTTTGAAAATGTACTGGAACTGAACATTCTTTGAAAATGTACTGAAATTTAACAATTTGGCAGTTGGTGTAGAGGATTCAGGCTCTAGGGTCCTGTATAAAAGATACAGGGTTTGAGCCTGAATGAGTTAACCAAGCTGCCATCCTTAACTGAGGCATTACACACACTGCTTTTTAGTTAAAATGTGTGTTCATCATACTAAGGACATACTTTGCATGTGTCCTTAAAGAAATAATGTAACTCACACACACTGCACTCTTAAAGAAGAAATGTAAGCTTTTGTGGAAGCTCCCGGCCAGTGGTTCCCCTTCCCCAGCTTGTGGAGCCCTCCAAGCCAGTGGGCCCAAGGTGACTGCCTAAGTCACATAGTGCTGGATCTGGCTTTGCCTATACCCACCTGTACTATAAACAAACTTCTTAAATTGAAACCCACCACCATGGCTGATGATAAAATACCAACAGATTATCTAAAAATAGCTGCTAATGCCATTGCTTTCCCCACTTCTATACTCGTAAATAGGTCCATATTTGAACAATATATTCCTGCTATCTGGAAATATTCTTATATTATTCCAGCACACAAAAAGGGTACATCAACCGACTTTAACAGTTATAGAAACATATGCGTCCTCTACTCACTTTCAAAAATCCTTGAGAAGTGTATCCAACACATAGCCCATATAACTTACTTTTCAAATCACAGCATTTTTTCAGACCCCATTGCTTTACAATCACTGCCCTACTGTATTTTACTAACACTATAAATTAACTTAGATATAATGACAGACTTGTATTAACAATGTTTTTAGACTTATCTAAAACATTTGACACAGCATCACATCAGCATTTACTCTCTGAACTTGCTTCCATTGGACATTCTCAGTACTTCATTTTATGATTCCTTAGCTATTCATCTGAAAGAAAACAAACAGTTAAATGGCACCAGGATTATTCCCCATTTCATCCTGTTTCCATAGGATTCCCACTAGGTTCAATCCTTGAACTACTCCTCTGTAACATCTTTATAAATAAACTCCCCTACTTCCATACAACACACAAGCATTGTCCAATATGGTGGTGATTCAGCATAAAAATGGATCACCGTTAAAGGATCTATATTATGATATTGCACACTCACAACAGCGAATTACACATAATCGACCCCATTTAAGGGAAAGCTTACAACGTCGAAACCTCAGAACAGCAATTTTTTTGCAAGGGGAAAAAAATCGCTGTTCCAAAATAAAAAAAAACAAAACGGAAAAACATTACATAATGTGGGGGGCTTCACCCCCCTACAACCCGGGAGATGGGGGGCTGTGCCCCCCATACCCCCCTACTTAAATATACCAACTCTGAGATCGCACTACAGTGCCGAAAACGGCAAAGTATCGAAATTGGCCAAGTGAATTCTTTCCCAGGGAAAGAATTCGCTGAAAAGACGCTTTGTTATTTTGCCTTTTCGAGCTTTTCTGTTCGATGAAGATGCATTTGACAAACTGCATCTGTGTCAGCGTAATAGGGAACCCCATTACAGTAGACTAAGCCCCAACTCTCTCCAAACTCCTGGAGTTTTCCCAAACATTTTTTTTACCTCTATGGAAACCTGGTTAAAAAAAACTCATACCTGGTTCTTACCCCTAACAAAAGAAAATAAATGTTTTTCACCCCCAAACAATATAACAACTAAAAGCAATATTTCCTGATTACATCAGCAAACAGCACTATAATAGAAATAGTTACAGACAGTAAACTGCTTAGAGTTGTCATTAACAAAAAACTCATATTTGACTAGCATATCTTACAAACCATAAAAAAGTCTAATCAGAAACTGGCCTCCCTCTATAGAACCAGAAAATACCTTGCAGACATAGCACAGCAAATATTAGCCTCAGCCTACTTATTTCCAGCAGTCCTTTATGTACCATCTATCCTAACTAACCTAAATACTAATCCTGAATTGAACCTAGCCTCTTGCTGTAATAAAACTGATAAATTTACCACAGACTCAACACATATGACCCACCACTGTCAAGCCTTGAGACAACTTAACTGGTATGAACCAAGTAATGTCCTAAAACATTCACAATTAGTACCAGTGTATAAACTTATTTATTAAGCAGATGAATGCCCCGCACTACAAAGTATCTTGTCACCTTACTCCCTCTTAAGAGACCTCTGCTCTGCTAGCAAGTTTTTATTAAAAATAACTAAGTCTAATAACTCATCCAGAGACTCACATTACTTTTGCTACACCTCACAAATATGGAGCACAATCCCAGAACACCATACCTCTCAACCTCTTAGCACAACAAATCTGGACAAAGCCAAAAATAATAGGGGGAACAAAGCCCAAAAAAATAGGGACACATTTGAAATATTGCTCATACACACTTAGAAAGTTGCTTGAACAAAATATCTTGTGTTACCATACATTTTCTGAATGATATGAAGTTGTAAACTCAAATGTCTGCAATCATTTAATGTATTCAGTCCTCACTGATCTACCACAAAAATCTACGAAAATTAGGACATTTGACAGAGGTATGTAGGGCACATCAAACTTGCTGACAAACTACTAGGCTTTAAAAGCTTGTTCAAACTACATCTGAATAAATCCTGGTCATGCTCAGCACCAGGCTGACTCGCCAATAGTGCACCTTTTGCACCATCCTAATACGGTCCCTTTCCCATCATACACACCTGTTTTTTCATCCCCTGTCTCACTTCACCTAAATCTTTTCTAACGTCTTATCTTCTTTACCACACTCTAAACTATAGCTAGACTCTCAAAATGTCTATAACTCCTTGCAATGCTCACTTAAATATACCCTATGCAATAAAAGTTAATACGTTAAAATAATTTTGTAGCATGACTAGCAAATCCACAGATTTTACTGATGACACACTTAACCAGCTATAAACTTCCACATGTAGTAATATAAAAGACAAAGCAGATACCTAAATGTCATTGTAAATGGCACATGTATATATAGTATGCTATTGTAAACTGTACTTCTTCTATGTATAATATGTAGATTGAGCTTTTCACCCCAGGCCACTGCGGAAAATAGGCTTTGCCCAGTAAGAGACTCACCCGTCAAGACAGACAAATAAATAAATAAAAAAATAGTGTATGACAGAAGAATGCCAAAGAAACTGAAAACTAAGATGCATAAAACAGTGGTGTGACCAGTACTACCGTATAGTACAGAAACCTGGACAATGAATGCATAGCAGTTGTGGTAGCTAGAATGCACACTGTGGGACAGTCAAAGAAATGAGGACATCAGAGCTGAAGCTAGCATAGCTCCAATTGCAGTGAAAGCTAAAGGAAACAGATTATGGTGGTTTAGGCTCATGTGCAGAAAAGCAGAAGACAATCTGGTGAAGAAGATTTGGAACAGACAGGAAGAAGACAAGAGAAAATGAGGGCATCCAGAATAGAGGTGCAGAGACTTTGTGATAGAAGACCTGAGACAGTTAGGCGTGACTGCCAAAGAAGGTAAGAAAATAGCATTGAATCAAGAGAGATGGCGACAGCTGACATGACACACTGACTCCATGTAGAAAAATGGGAAAAAGGGAGTTGATGATGATATCTGATCTTAAGATATTGTAGCCAGGATGAAATATTTCTTTATGTTAAAGATTTTGTTTTAGCCAGGTTTCAGTTATGACAACTATATTTGGGAATTGCTTGACTATCCATGTGTGCAGTTCTGCAACTTTATTATAACTACTTTGGCTATATCTGTGAAAGATCCAAATTAAAGAAATGTTTTTTCTTATAGTGAGTGGTAATGGAGGGATTTATGTTTGCTTTGATGTCTGGTGGTTGTATTTGGTTGTAGATTGGGGCAAATGTCACCATCTATAGTTATCTCTATTGGGGTGCGGGTATACTTTGAGTGCATATTAACATTTGATCGTTCTTTGTGTTCTGTTTTTACTTTTGGGGTATGGAGAGGTAATATTTTGTTTTCTATGAAGGAGAATTCTTGGGGTAGGATATAATAAGGGCTTCATGGTGGGATAGTGATATAAAATGTTGGAATGTGCTGAAATAAATGGAGTAGTATGTGATGGGAGAGTATAGTTTAGAAGGATGTTGTTAATGGAGGAAGTAATACAGGTTAGAAACAAATTCTAAAGGAAGTAGCTCAAGAGAAGGTTGTGTTACAGGAAGGAGAGTGAACTATTGGTTCAACTCCCTGGCTGTGGTAATGAATTTGTGAGCATGACTGAGTCAAATGTAGACGACAGCTAGGAGGAACGTAACACTGATAAAAAGAGTGCTTACTTCTTACCCTTGTCACTTACCATAGTTAAAAAGCCTGTCAACATTCCTGGGTCAACAGACAAATGCACTAATCTTACTATATTAAACCTTTCTGAAAAATTGAATGATTTGCAGAAACAGAACAAATGTAAACCAAGATGCCTAGTGGTGCATTTACCTGCTGCCCCATGTACAGATCTGCTCACTCCAACAAAATCATTACCACAGCAAGGTAGAAGAAACAATAGTTAATGACTTCCTTTACTACAGGAAGGGAGCAGCACTGCTTTGCAAACTATTACTTCATTAGGGAATGGAACCAGTGTACTAAACTGTTACCTCAACAGGGAAGAGTACTGGTGTACAAAATATTACCTCATTAGGGAATAGTACTGGAATTCAACACTATTATTTCATTAGAGAACACTACTGGTATATAAAACCATCACCACATTAGGGAATAGTACCAGTGTAAAAAACTATTACCCCATTAGGATATAGTACTGGTGCACAAAACCATTACCTCATTAGGGAATAGTACTTCCGCGGTGGTGCAGCGGTAGCATTGTTGCCTCACAGCAAGAGGTTCTCCCGTTCGATTCTTGGCTGGAGTGCGGGGAGTGCCTTCTGTGTGGAGTGTTGGGTGGGTGTTCGAAAGACATGTATAAATGGGCGTGCCTTCGTTGAAGGTTGAACGTCGAGCTGGTACCTCGGCGTTCATGAAAATCTACTGCCAATCATTTGCAGACCAGAGTTCCACTGTGTCGACCCCTAACCGCCGAAAGACAACAACAACCGCTGTACAAAACAAATAGTATACTGTGAAAAAATGAAGGGCTGCCAGACCAGCCAGATAGAATTTTGTAAATAATTCTATGTCAATGTAAATATTAATGTAATCCACATGTCTGTTCTAGAAATGTAAAGAGAACTATATATTATAATTAAATTATATGTTGTACTGAGCTTCAAAAATGTAACCACAGTGCAATCTGCTGGAAGAAGGTTGATAAAGTAAAGCATTTTATGACTGTTTGATCTCAAAGCTTGAACACAAGATGTCTGGACTAAGGAATTCTTTCTATTGTCTTGGGACAAGTGTTAATTACTAGGTTTTACATGTAAAATGTCTTTTATTGCTGTGGCTTCCTGGCCAGATGCAAGACTACAAAAAGAAATGTAAATTTTGAGTTTCTGTTAGCATGGGAACCAAAGAAGTGTCAAGAATGATGTAATGTGAAATGACTCAACAGTACCGTGTTATCAATTTAAGACTTTCTCATAGAGAGAGAATTAAGTGTTTTGGGTTTTGTCTGAACCTGAACACATAACTCACCAGCACTCTGCCTTTGCTCTGTATGTAAGTAGGATCTTAGACTTTAGTATTTCTCTTAGGAATAGAGAGAAATAGTAACATTAGTATAGCTGTTTTCTATATTTGTCAGACTATCCTATGATATTGGTTTAAAGTTTTTCCTGTGATTGCTGAACTCTGTAATGTCATTGTGTTGAAGTAATAAGTATTGTCTTGTGTTTTTATTATTTATTATTAAATATTTTTAAACCTTTAAACTGTGGCTGTTTTGTGTAGAGATAAATTAAGCTCTAGAGTACTTGCATGTATTTAGTGATACTGTACTAAGCCAATCCAGAATAGCCTTAGCCCTGGGTTACACTCACTATTTGGATAACAGTAATATTACACAGTGAAATTGGTCACCCTTTGAGAAGGGCCTTAGTAGCTGATATTAGTGGTTGGCAGCAGTGATTTCTACCTTATAGTCTGGAGAGAAAGGGGCATAGCTGGAGAATCTGTGGCAGCCTTCCCAAGGAGTGTCTGTGTGTTTGTATATAATTAATGTCTTAAAGTGTGTGTGTGTGTGTGTGTGTGTGTGTGTGTGTGTGTGTGTGTGTGTGTGTGTGTGTGTGTGTGTGTGTGTGTGTGTGTGTGTGTGTGTGTGTGTGTGTGTGTGTGTGTGTGTGTGTGTGTGTGTGTGTGTGTGTGTGTGTGTGAGCTACTTGGGCAGGGACACAAAGCACTGGTTGGACAGAGAGGGTGCTGGAGATTTTTATCTTGACCACTAGGCTGAGGTCTGTACCATATAGATTTCCCAGTGGCGAGTCTTATTGAGGAAGTGAAGAGAAAGGGAGAAACCAGCCGCAGACTAACTGTGATCTCTGTGTGCTCTTAAGGGAAATTGTACTTTACTCTGTGTGTACTTGTTATCCTTCCCAATGTGCACGCCCCTCACTGGTGTTAGTGGTGAGGATTGAGGCTCCTTGATTACTGGGCCAGTGCACGGGCATCACAAAAACCATAACCTCATTATGAAAGAGTACCTGTGTAAAATACTGTTTCCTCATTAAGGAATAGCAGCGGTGTACAGAACCATTACATCATTATGGAATAGTACCAGCATACAAAACTATTACCACATTAGAGAATTGTACCAGTGAACAAAACCATTACCATAATTAGGGAATCGTACTGGGATTCAAAACTATAATTTCATTGGGTGGCACAGTGGTGCAGCGGTTAATGTTGTTGCCTCACAGCAAGAGGTTCTCCGGTTCGATTCTCAGCTGGGGTGCCTTCTGTGTGGAGTTTGCATGTTCTCCCTGTGTTCGCATGGGTTTCCTCCGGGTACTCCGGTTTCCTCCCACATTCCAAAGACATGCATGTGAAGCATTTCTCCCCGGGCCTCCTCTGAAAACAGGCTCTGTGGAACCTAGTCAGACTTTCCCGGTCAACAAATGATAAATAAAATAAAATAAATAGAGAATAGTAGTGGGATACAACACCATTATCACATTAAGGAATAATACCGGTGTAAAAAACTATTACCTCATTTGGATATAGTACTGGTGCACAAATCCATTACCTCATTAGGAAACAGTAAAGCTAAAACAAATTATCTCATTAGGGAACAGTACCAGTGTACAAAACCACTACCTCATTAGGGAACTGTACCGATGTACAAAACCATGACTCCATCAGGAAATAGTACAAGTGTACAAAATAATTACCGCATTACGGAATTGTGCCATTGCAGAAAACCATTACCTGGGTCTATATTATGACACTGAAACACCATAACAGCGAATACCAAAAGGCAGACAAGTATTCAGAAAAATCCATTTCTGCGATTCACTGAAAACTTGTCTGGCAAACAAATACTTGCCCCGCAATGCTACAAAACTAATTTTACGTAAACCAAACCCACCCATGTGGGGGGGCTTTGCCCCTAATAGCCCCCTATGTGTGGGCTGTGCCCCCAACACCTCCCCTAACTAAATATACCAACTCCAAGATCCCACTACAGTGGAGAAAAGGGCAAAATTGTGTAGTTGGCCAACTACATCTTTGCCCTGTAAGAATTCAGCGAATTGCGGAAATGGATTTTGCTGAATACATCTGGCTTTTCGTAATCGCTCTTACAGAATTTCAACATCATAATATAGATCCCTATTAGCTCATTACTGAATAGTAGTGCTAAAGAAGACTATTGCCTTATTAGAGAATAGTACCAGCGTAAAAAATAATTACCTCATTAGGGAATAGTACGTGTATACAAAACCGTTTCCTCATTAGAGAACAATACAAGTGAACTAAACCTTTACCTCATTAGGGAAGAGTATCTGTATACAAAACCGTTTCCTCATTAGAGAACAATACAAGTGAACTAAACCTTTACCTCATTAGGGAATAGTATCTGTATACAAAACCGTTTCCTCATTAGAGAACAATACAAGTGAACTAAACCTTTACCTCATTAGGGAATAGTATCTGTATACAAAACCGTTTCCTCATTAGAGAATAATACAAGTGAACTAAACCTTTACCTCATTAGGGAATAGTATCTGTATACAAAACCATTTCCTCATTAGAGAACAATACAAGTGAACTAAACCTTTACCTCATTAGGGAATAGTATCTGTATACAAAACCGTTTCCTCATTAGAGAACAATACAAGTGAACTAAACCTTTACCTCATTAGGGAATAGTATCTGTATACAAAACCGTTTCCTCATTAGAGAACAATACAAGTGAACTAAACCTTTACCTCATTAGGGAATAGTATCTGTATACAAAACCGTTTCCTCATTAGAGAACAATACAAGTGAACTAAACCTTTACCTCATTAGGGAATAGTATCTGTATACAAAACCGTTTCCTCATTAGAGAATAATACAAGTGAACTAAACCTTTACCTCATTAGGGAATAGTATCTGTATACAAAACCATTTCCTCATTAGAGAACAATACAAGTGAACTAAACCTTTACCTCATTAGGGAATAGTATCTGTATACAAAACCGTTTCCTCATTAGAGAACAATACAAGTGAACTAAACCTTTACCTCATTAATAGTACCTGTGTTAAAAAACAATACCCCATTGGGGAATATTACCAGTGTACAAAACCATTACCTCATTAGGGAATAATACTGCTGTACAAAACAAACAGTATAGTGTAGAAAACCAAACCTCATTATGGGATAGTACCTGTATACCATAATGTTTCCTCATTAGGGAATCGCAGCAGTGTACAAAACCATAACCTCATTATGGGATAGTACCTATATACAATAATGTTTCCTCATTAGGGAATCGCAGCAGTGTACAAAACCATAACCTCATTATGGGATAGTACCTGTATACAATAATGTTTCCTCATTAGGGAATCGCAGCAGTGTACAAAACCATAACCTCATTATGGGATAGTACCTGTATACCATAATGTTTCCTCATTAGGGAATCGCAGCAGTGTACAAAACCATAACCTCATTATGGGATAGTACCTGTATACAATAATGTTTCCTCATTAGGGAATCGCTGCAGTGTACAAAACCATAACCTCATTATGGGATAGTACCTGTATACAATAATGTTTCCTCATTAGGGAATCGCAGCAGTGTACAAAACCATAACCTCATTATGGAATAGTACCTGTATACCATAATGTTTCCTCATTAGGGAATCGCAGCAGTGTACAAAACCATAACCTCATTATGGGATAGTACCTGTATACCATAATGTTTCCTCATTAGGGAATCGCAGCAGTGTACAAAACCATAACCTCATTATGGGATAGTACCTGTATACAATAATGTTTCCTCATTAGGGAATCGCAGCAGTGTACAAAACCATAACCTCATTATGGGATAGTACCTGTATACAATAATGTTTCCTCATTAGGGAATCGCAGCAGTGTACAAAACCATAACCTCATTATGGGATAGTACCTGTATACAATAATGTTTCCTCATTAGGGAATCGCAGCAGTGTACAAAACCATAACCTCATTATGGGATAGTACCTGTATACAATAATGTTTCCTCATTAGGGAATCGCAGCAGTGTACAAAACCATAACCTCATTATGGGATAGTACCTGTATACAATAATGTTTCCTCATTAGGGAATCGCAGCAGTGTACAAAACCATAACCTCATTATGGGATAGTACCTGTATACAATAATGTTTCCTCATTAGGGAATCGCAGCAGTGTACAAAACCATAACCTCATTATGGGATAGTACCTGTATACAATAATGTTTCCTCATTAGGGAATCGCAGCAGTGTACAAAACCATAACCTCATTATGGGATAGTACCTGTATACAATAATGTTTCCTCATTAGGGAATCGCAGCAGTGTACAAAACCAAAACCTCATTATGGGATAGTACCTGTATACAATAATGTTTCCTCATTAGGGAATCGCAGCAGTGTACTAAACCATTACCTCATTATGGAATAGTACTGAAGTACAAGACTATTACCTCATTAGAGAATTGTACCAGTGAACAAAACCATTATCTTATTAGGGAATAGAATCAGTATACAAAACTATTACCTCATTAGGGACTATTACTGGTGTACAAAACCATTGCATCATGAGGGAATAGTATTGGTGTACAAAACCATTATCCCATTAGGGAATAGTAAAAGTGTACAAAACCATTACCTCACTAGGGGATAGTACCAGTGTACAAAACTATTACCTTATTAGGTAATCGTACTGGTGTGCAAAACCATTATCACATTAGGTAACAGCACCAGTGTACAAAACCATTATCACATTAGGGAATAGTACTGGTGTACAACACCATTACCTTGTTTGTTAATAGTACTGGTGTACAAAACTATTACCACATTAGGGAGTAATACTGCTATACAAAACCATTAACTCAACAGGGAATATTACTGGTTTACAAAACCATTGTCATGAATTTTAAAATTATCTTGTCCTAAATCAAGCTAA